>NC_058084.1:183381424-183716054 GCF_014858855.1 Bufo gargarizans
ATATGAGTGGTATTTTCTGTAGTAATATTCTCATCAGTTTAATCCCTGCTACGTGACATCCCCAATCTGGGGTCCATTTATTAAATTGATTTTTCAAACGGAGAGATGGTTAAAAAAACGCTGGCTCCCTCCCCTTTGTTTGAATCCACACCACGGTCACTACGTCTGCGCCGTGCAATTTACTGTCACACCCGATATGAGTGGTATTTTCTGGGCTTGCAACTGTGATTATATCACAGAAAAATATTTAATAGATTTGTTTTTATTTGCAAGGTATTTGAGTGAGTGACACCCTGTAACGGTATGAGTGGAGGCCTAGCCACTAGCCAGTGGCCACAATACAGTCTGTGTGGGTCTGACACACACGGGCTTGCAAATTTGATTATATCACAGAAAAATATTAAATATAATTTTTTTTCATCTGCAAGGTATTTGAGTGAGTGACACCCTGTAATGGTATGAGTGGAGGCCTAGCCACTAGCCAGTGGCCACAATACAGTCTGTGTGGGCCTGACACACACTGGCTTGCAACTGTGATTATATCACTGAAAAATATTAAATATAATTTTTTTTATCTGCAAGGTATTTGAGTGAGTGACACCCTGTAACGGTATGAGTGGAGGCCTAGCCACTAGCCAGTGGCCACAATACAGTCTGTGTGGGCCTGACACACACTGGCTTGCAAATGTGATTATATCACTGGAAATATTAAATATAATTTTTTTTTGTTTGCAAGGTATTTGAGTGAGTGACACCCTGTAACGGTATGAGTGGAGGCCTAGCCACTAGCCAGTGGCCACAATACAGTCTGTGTGGGCCTGACACACACGGGCTTGCAAATGTGATTATATGACAGAAAAATATTGAATAGAATATTTTTTATCTGCAAGGTATTTGAGTGAGTGACACCCTGTAACGGTTTGAGTGGAGGCCTAGCCAGTGGCCACAATACAGTCTGTGTGGGCATGATACACACTGGCTTGCAACTGGGATTATATCACCGAAAAATATTAAATATAATTTTATTTTTATCTGCAAGGTATTTTCTGTCACACCCTGTATGAATGGTGTGCATACAGTTCTGTCTGTGACTGAGCCTGCAGCCTCTCACACACGGGCAGCCAGGCAACTGCAATATATATATATATACATATATATATATATATATAAAAGCTGTACCAGCCCTGAAAAGGGCTTTTTGGGGTGCTGTCAAGACGCTGTCCTTACAGCAGATGAGTCTGTGGACACAGAACACTGCCCTAGCTAACGCTTTCCCTATTGAATCAGCAGCAGCAGCACTGTCCCTCCTCTCACTGAGAATGCAGCTTCCGAATGAATCTAAAATGGATGCTGTCCAGGAGGTGGGAGGGTCTGGGAGGGAGGGTCTGCTGCTGATTGGCTGGAATGTGTCTGCTGACTGTGAGGTACAGGGTTAAAGTTTACTCAATGATGATGTATAGGGGGCAGACCGAATATCGCATATGTTCGCCCGCCGTGGTGAACGCGAACAAGCTATGTTCGCCGGGATCTGTTCGCCGGCGAATAGTTCGGGACATCACTATTCAGGACCCGACTAGAGGGACGGCCATACTTGACTTAGTATTAACCAATAGGCCTGACAGAACAACAGATGTGCAGGTTAGTGGCAGGGCCGCCATCAGGGGGGTAAAGCCAATACCCCAGTAAAGGGGCCCAGACCCTGGGGGGGGCCCAGCCAGTTCCAAAAAAAAAAAAAAAGATATATTTTTTTTTTATATATTTTTTCCCCCTTCCATTTGTCAGTGACTTGAGTTGAACTTTATTGCATCGCTAGAGGGGGGCAATTGATTATTCCTTGCTAGTGATGTCCGGTTCATTAACGAATCATTCATTTGAATCGATTCAGTTCACTGAACCGGAGGAGTCGATTCACCTGACTGAGCTGATCCGAGTGAAACAGCTCAGTCTGACCTAGTACACAATAGCAGAGCCGCTGGCAGTAGGGAGGGGAGGGGCTCGGGAGGCGTGTAATCTGATCCTAGAGTGGAAGCTGCTTCTGCCAGCCCCTCCCCTCCCCACCCACCAACCAATCAGAGCTGAGGCAAGGCAAGCGCTAGCAGCTCTGAGTCTGAGTCACTGACACAAGTGCAGGGAGTCTAAGAAAGAATCGAATGAGTCACAGGTTAAAAGAATCTAAAGATCCGACTGCAAGCAGCGTTTTGGTGTCCGCCTCCAGAGCGGAATGGAGGCGGAGCAGAGCCAAACGGATGCATTCTGAATGGATCCTTATCCATTCTGAATGCATTGGGGCAAAACTGTTCTGTTTGGGGCCGCTTGTGAGATCCCTGAAACAGATCCCACAGGCAGATCCAGAAACGGCAGTGTGACAGTAGCCTATGCCGCATACTGAGCTGAGCTATTTCAAAGGCTCCAAATTATTTATTTTCATATTGATCCTTATGTTGTCTACTTGGCTAGGCAGCTCTATGTTGTGTGGTCTTTGCTCGGGGGTAAAATGCAAAGCTGTTTTCTGGATTATCCCACAGGGCCAGGATCCTCCATCATTTATTGTTATTAACCCCTCCCTTGCCAGCCCACCCAGCTCTATTTAGCTTTGTGTTCTGCTTTGAAAAAAAATGTTTAGGCCATGAAGGGGTTAATTAAGTGTTGGAGGGGGTGGGTGTGTTATTGTGCATATTGTGTTTGGGATAAATGTAACAAGTTTGACCAGTTGGGTTTGAGAGTGGTTGAGTGTCATCCACAGATCCCCCATAAAAGTGTCATCCACAGATCCCCCATAACAGTGTGTCATCCACAGATCCCCCCCATAACAGTGTATCATCCACAGATCCCCCATAACAGTGTGTCATCCACAGATTCCCCCCATAACAGTGTATCATCCACAGATCCCGCATAACAGTGTTCGTCATCCACAGATCCCCCATAACAGTGTGTCATCCACAGATCTCCCATAACAGTGTGTCATCCACAGATCCCCCATAACAGTGTGTCATCCACAGATTCCCCCAATTACAATGTGTCATCCACAGATCCCCATAACAGTGTGTCATCCACAGATTCCCCCCATAACAGTGTGTCATCCACAGATTCCCCCCATAACAGTGTGTCATCCACAGATTCCCCCCATAACAGTGTGTCATCCACAGATTCCCCCATAACAGTGTGTCATCCACAGATTCCCCCAATTACAGTGTGTCATCCACAGATCCCCATAACAGTGTGTCATCCACAGATTCCCCCCATAACAGTGTGTCATCCACAGATTCCCCCATAACAGTAAGTCATCCACAGATTCCCCCCATAACAGTAAGTCCTCCACAGATTCCCCCCATAACAGTGTGTCATCCACAGATTCCCCCCATAACAGTGTGTCATCCACAGATTCCCCCCATAACAGTGTGTCATCCACAGATTCCCCCATAACAGTAAGTCATCCACAGATTCCCCCCATAACAGTAAGTCCTCCACCGATCCCCCCATAACACTGTAACAGTAAACCTTGTGCTTTTAAGGTGTTTTTTCTTAAATGTGCTGGGGGAAGATTGCTAGGGAAGATTAGAACAGGTAGTGTAGTTAGTGTTAGTGTGAGTCCTGCTTAAAAGAGTCTACCTTGTCATGGTAGCAGGCTTCATATTATTTGGTCAAAAATGTATTCCTTACTGAAATCGCTGATTATCACTTTTTACTGTCTTTGTAGTTGTAAAAAAATAATGACATTGGGGGTAGGTCCTTGGGGGTGGAGGGTAGGTGGAGTCAGGACGAATTCTGAAGGGTAGGAGGGGGGGCCCAGGCCTTGAGCTGTGTAAGGGGCCCCAAAATTTCTGATGGCAGCCCTGGTTAGTGGACACCTGGGAAATAGGGACCATAAAGTAATAACCTTCCAATTATTATTCAAAAGAGCGTTTCTACAGGGAGGAACAAAAATACCCAACTTCAAAAAAGCTAAATTTAGCCAACTAAGAGAGGCCATAGGCCTAACTAACTGGGACAAAGTCCTCAAAAATAAAAAATACAGCCACAAAATGGGATATCTTTAAAAAAACATCCTAAAATCTCATTGTGAGATGTACATACCGTATGGGAATTAAAGGTTAAGGAACAAAAAGAAACCAGTGTGGATAAATAGAATTGTAAAGAAAGCAATAAATGACAAAAGAAAGCATATAAATCACTAAAACAGGAGGGTAGCACGGAAGCACTGAAAAACCATAAGGAAAAAAATAGAACATGTAAAAAACAAATAAAAGCAGCCAAACTAGAGACCGAGAGATTAATTGCCGAAGAGAGTAAAACTAACCCTAAAATGTTCTTCAATTATATAAATGTTAAAAAGTATAAATCTGAAGGTGTCGGCCCTTTAAAGAGAAATGAAGGGGGAGTCGCAGAGAGCGACGAGGAGAAAGCAAAGCTGTTAAATATTTTTTTCTCCAATGTATTCACTGAGGAAAATAAACTGTCAGATGACATGTAAAAATAAATCCCCCATTAAAAGTGTCCTGTCTGACCCAGGAAGAAGTACCTCAGCGACTTAAAAAGATTAAAATAGACAAATCGCCAGGACCGGATGGCATACACCCCCGTATCCTAAGGGAATTAAGTAATGTCATAGCCAGACCCTTATTTCTGATATTTGCGGACTCTATACCTACAGGGAATGTCCCACAGGATTGGCGCATGGCAAATGTGGTGCCAATATTCAAAAAGGGTCCAAAAACAGAGCCTGGAAACTATAGGCCGGTAAGTTTAACATCTGTTGTGGGTAAACTGTTTGACGGTTTTCTGAGAAATGCTATCTTTTAGCATCTCAACGGAAATAAGCAAATAACGCCATATCAGAATGGCTTTGTGAGGGATCGGTCATGCCAAACTAATTTAATCAGTTTCTATGAGGAGGTAAGTTCTTGACTTGACAGCGGCGAATCAATGGATGTCGTATATCTGGACTTCTCCAAAGCATTTGACACTGTACCACATAAAAGGTTAGTATATAAAATGAGAATGTTCGGACTGGGAAAAAACGTCTGTATGTGGGTAAGTAACTGGCTCAATGATAGAAAACAGAGGATGGTTATTAACGGTACACACTCAGATTGGGTCACTGTCACTAGTGGGGTACCTCAGGGGTCAGTATTGGGCCCTTTTCTCTTCAATATATTTATATATGATGCAGAGAAGAAGAACCCGCACTGAGTTGTTTCCTACCTGTAAAAATGTGAATATTGTCACACTAGATAAAGTATGTCATAACCCTTAGTGTTTGATAGCTGTATCAAACACTAAGGGAGGAATGCACCTATTCCGAAACGCGTCGGAGGAATTGTGGACCCTAGAGGCTTCCATAGCTTCGGGTGTGACGTCACACTACAGGTTTCCAGGATGACAATCCAAGCACGGCTGCCCTGTGCGCGCGCAAGCTACCGGCCGGAGCTGCGCACGCACCACGAGGCAAGCTGAAAACAGGACCAGACAAAACAGCAAGAGGATCACTGCTGATAATGGACATTCATAATACAACACCAGATGTACCGGTCTATGCGCACGACAGTAAGTGTTCAGCACCTACTCTAACAATAGATCGCATTTAATATTACTTCACCTTGCCACTCACCCTCCAGATAGAAACTCCATGTATTTCAGATAGAGGAGTGTGTAGATATGCAAGGAGTAAATACTGAGTGCAATTATACACTCTGTCTATTGCGGCAATATCTATACAGCTATCAAACACTAAGGGTTATGACACACTTTATCTAGTGTGACAATATTTGAATTTTTACAGGTAGGAAACAAGTCAGCGCGGGTTCTTCTCTGCTTCTAATACTAGGTCTCCTCCTACTCTGTTTTTTTTGGCAATTAACCCTACAGTAGAACCCTGCAGCGACGGGGCCTACACATAGTCCTATTGTGTGGGCTCATTTCTACCCCCCCCCCCCCCATCCACATGGCAGCGCGAGTGTTTACTTTCTGCTTTTTACTTATTTATAAATGATCTTGTAGAAGGCTTGCATAGTAAAGTATTAGTTTTCGCAGATGACACTAAACTATAATTTACACTGAAGAGGACAGTATACTACTACAGAGGGATCTGGATAGATTGGAGGCTTGGGCAGATAAGTGGCAGATGAGGTTTAACACTGACAAATGTAAAGTTATGCACATGGGAAGGAATAAAGCAAGTCACCCGTACATACTAAATGATAAAACACTCGGTAACACTGACATGGAAAAGGATCTAGGAATTTTAATAAACAGCAAACTAAGCTGCCAAAACCAGTGTCAGGCAGCTGCTGGCAAGGCCAATAAGATAATGGGTTGCATCAGAAGGGGCATAGATACCCGTGATAAGAACATAGTCCTACCACTTTACAAATCACTAGTCAGACCACACATGGAGTACTGTGAACAGTTCTGGGCTCTTGTAGACAAGGCATACATAGCAGAGCTGGAGAAGGTCCAGAGTAGGACAACTAAAGTAATAACTGGAATGGGGCAACTACAGTACCCTGAAAAATGATCAAAATTAGGGTTATTTACTTTAAAAAAAAGACGACTGAGGGGATATCTAACTAATATGTATAAATATATCAGGGGTCAGTACAGAGATCTATCCCATCATCTATTTATCCCCAGGACTGTGACTATGAGGAGGGGACATCCTCTGCGTCTGGAGGAAGGAAGGTTTGTACACAAACATAGAAAAGGATTCTTTACGGTAAGAGCAGTGAGACTATGGAACTCTCTGCCTGAGGAGGTGGTGATGGTGAGTACAATAAAGGAATTCAAGAGGGGCCTGGATGTATTTCTGGAGCGCAATAATATTACAGGCTATAGCTACTAGAGAGGGGTTGTTGATCCAGGGAGTTATTCTGATTGCCTGATTGAAGTCGGGAAGGAATTTTTTATTCCCCTAAAGTGGGGAAAATTGGCTTCTACCTCACAGTTTTTTTTTTGCCTTCCTCTGGATCAACTTGCAGGATAACAGGCCGAACTGGATGGACAGATGTCTTTTTTCAGCCTTATTTACTATGTTCGTGAACCGTTCCGGAAGATGTTAGTCCATCACTAGGTCACACCACTGCCTTCTCTTCCCATGTGTTATGTGCTGGCCAATCATCTGTCCAAGACGCAGGCCTGGATGCCTGCCGCCCCGCACCTGGACCTTCACAAACACCACATCCACTTCTGTGTCCCTGTGCAGAGTATAGATGTCCATACCCCAGGCCTTTGAACGAAGGCGCAAATACCCAGTCACCCACCAACAGGCCATAACACTAAATGCGCACCTTTCCAAATTGCTGGCCCTGGCAATGTTGCCATTTAGGCTTGTGGACACATAGGCTTTCCGCAGCCTGATGGCAGTGCCCATTCCTTGTTACTCAGTCCACAGCCGCCACTATTTTTACAGGTGTGCCGTCCCCGCCTTACACCAGCATGTGTCCCGTAACATCACATGTGCCCTGACCAACGCAGTTATTGGAAAGGTCCACTTAATGACTGACACATGGATAAGTGCTTGTGGCCAGGGTCGCTACATATTTCTGACAGCCCACTGGGTAAACGTTGTGGAGGCCGGGAGCGAGTCGTACCGTGGCATGGCACAGGTGCTACTGACGCCAAGGATTGCGGGCCATACTTCCATCAGGCTTTCCACCACCACTTGCATTTGTGGCTGCAACCCCCACTTCTCCTCCTCCACCTCCTCCTCCACTTCTACCTCTGAAATCTCATCTTGCAGCATCAGTCAGCCATCAGTCAGTAGCTGGAAGCAGTGTAGCACTGCAGTGGGGAAGCAGCAACAGGCCATGCTGAAACATATTTGTTTAGGTGACAAACAGCACACTGCCGCAGAGCTGTGGCAGGATATAAGGGACCAGACTGAATTGTGACCCCCGCCACTAAACCTACAACCAGGCATAGTTGTGTCTGATAATGCCCGTAACTTGGTGGCGGCTTTGGAGCTCGGCAAGCTTACACACAAACCATGCCTAGCCCACGTGTCAAAACCTACCCTAATTTGCCTGAGCTACTGGTGTGTGCCCATTTACAAAAGTCATCTACAGCTGCCGCCGGTCTGGCAACGCTGCAGCAGCGCATGCAATTGCCAGCTCACCAACTGTTTTGCAATGTGAGCATGAGCTGAAACTCCATGTTCCACATGTTGGCCAGGCTTTGTGAGCAGCAGAGGGCAGCAGTGGAATACCAGCTGCAACATGGTCTTCACCTTTCCAGTCACAAGTGACGAGTGGGCATGGATGTCTGACCTCTGTGAGGTTTTACACAACTTTGAGGAATCAACGCAGTTCGTGAGCAGCGATGTTGCTATTATCAGCGCCACCATCCCATTTCTGTGTCTATTGAAACGCTTGCTGCTCACAATGAAGGCAGATTGCATATTGAAAGGGTGGAAATGGGGGAAGACAGTAGACACGGTGATAGCCAGACCACCCTCCGTTCGTCTTCTCAGCGCGAATTTAATGATGAGGAGGAGGAAGAGTAGCAGGAGACGGTTGCCTCCTCTACAGAGGGTAGTACCCATAGCAGG
This sequence comes from Bufo gargarizans, assembly GCF_014858855.1. Classification (NCBI taxonomy): domain Eukaryota; kingdom Metazoa; phylum Chordata; class Amphibia; order Anura; family Bufonidae; genus Bufo; species Bufo gargarizans. Next base: position 183,389,967 of record NC_058084.1, read on the forward strand.
TTTATTCCATCTGTTCAGTGTGGATGGGCCGAAGAGGAGGAAAATTGACAGGAGATTGAGAGTCATCCTCCTGATGAGGACAGCGAAGTCTTGTCTGTTGGGACTCTGGCTCACATTGCTGACTTTATGTTATGCTGCCTTTACGGGGACCCTCACGCATTTTGGCCAACACCGATTACTGGTTGTTCACCCTTCTCGACCCCCGCTACCAAGAGAACTTCTCATCTCTGATTCCTGTGGTGGAGAGCACTAGCAAAATGCTGCAATACCATAAGGTCCTTGTGGAAAAATTACTCCAAAGATTTCCAGCTGACAACGCTGGCGGCAGAGTACATAGTTTCATGGGCAACCGAGGAGGGGAGACGAGGGGAACACACAGTAGTTCCAACAGAGGCACGGCAACACTTGCCAAGGCCTGTGACAATTTCATGACACCCTGCCAGCACCCTCACCCTGATGCGTGTCAAAAGGAGAGAAACGTTTTGGATAATGGTGAAGGAGTACATAGTAGACCATGTCAGCGTCCTCAATGATCTCTCTGTGCCTTACAACTATGGGTGTTCAAGCTGGACATGTGGCACGAACTGGCGCTCTGCTCTACGCCTTGTAGGTGCTGGCCTGCCCTGCTGCCAGCATTTTGTCAGAGCTGGTCTTTAGTGCTGCTGGGGGCATAATAACTGATAAACGCATCTGACTGTCAACTGAAAATGCTGACAGGTTGACTCTTATCAAAATGAACACGGCCTGGATTTCCCCTGACTTCTCTACTCCACCAGAGGAAAGCGGCTGAACATAAAGTCACTTTAAATGTGGCTTTTATGGTGTATTGAATACACTGTATTTTTATGCACCCTTTCCACCACAACAAAGGGCATGTGGTTCAATCTTCCTTTTCTTGTCCTCCTCCTCCTCCATCATATCAACATGCTTATTAGGCTGCCCTCGCTCATAATGTTTTTGATGGTCAGCTCAGCAGCAGACCCTCACCCCTAATGTTTTAGATGGTCAGCTAAGCAGCAGGGTCTTGCCCCTAATGTTTTAAATGGTCAGCTCAGCAGCAGGCCCTCACCCCTAATGTTTTAGAAAGTCTGATCAGCAGCAGCAGACCTTCACCCGTAATGTTTTAGAAGGTCAGATCAGCAGAAGACCCCCACCCCTAATGCTTTAGATGGTCAGATCAGCAGAAGACCCTCACCCCTAATATTTTAGATGGTCAGATCAGCAGCAGGCCCTCGTCCCTAATGTTTTAGAAGGTCAGATCAGCAGCAGACCCTTACCCCTAATGTTTTAGGAGGTCAGATCAGCATTATAGGGCAGACACGTTAATCAGGAGTGCACGACCAACAGAGTCAGCCACACCTCCAATACAAACTGCAAATAAAAATTGGGGGTTAGTCAGCACATCCAGTGCGCAGGTGCGTGTTGCCATGGCTGAAAGCAAATTGGCTGATTTTAATTAGTATAGCTATAAAGCTGTAGCCTACTCTCCCTGTATGTATTGGAGGTTATTTGGCACGAGGTAAGATGGAATACAGAGTGGCCTCAGCATACTAGTGGTACCTGCATTCCTTAAACAAAATGGAGGCCGGCACCAAAGAGGTATTATATAGTGTGGGTTCGGTATGCACGAGGAGCCTGCATCCCCAGAATATAATGGAGGCCATTTTGGCACCATAAGAGGCATAATATAATGTGGGCTCAGCATGCACGTGGAACCTGCATTCCCTGAATGTAATGGAGGTCAGTATGGCACCAGTTAATGTGGTATTTAGTGTTAGGTTCCCGTATTAATGGCATCGCCTTGACGTTTGGCAGACGGGCCCAAATAATTTTGTACAAAATGATTTGCCAAGCATTTCAAATTTATTAGTGTAGCATTTGCACCAGAATACTTTCTATTATTTTGGCATTATTGTACTTTATTTGGTTTGCAGAGTGCTGTTGCATTGTATATTTATTTTAATTTTTTTGCCTCTGTGCTTTCAGCCATGGCAAAGCGCACCTGCGCACTGGATGTGCTGACTAACCCCCATTTTTTCTTTGCAGCTAATTTTTTAGATGGTCAGATCAGTAGCAGGCCCTCACCCCTAATGTTTTAGATGGTCAGTTCAGCAGCAGCCCCTCACCCCTAATGTTTTAGAAGGTCAGATCAGCAGCAGACCCTCACCCCTAATTTTTTAGATGGTCAACTCAGCAGCAGACCCTCATCCCTAAGTTTTAGATGGTCAGATCAGCAAAAGGCCCTCCCCTCTATTGTTTTAGATGGTCAGCTGAGCAGCAGACCCTCACCCCTAATGTTTTAGAAGGTCAGATCTGCAGCAGACCCTCACCCCTAATGTTTTAGATGGTCAGCTCAGCAGCAGACCCTCACCCCTAATGTTTTAGATGGTCAAATCACCAGCAGGCCCTCGCCCCTAATGTTTTAGAGGGTCACCAGCAGGCCCTTGCACTTAATGTTTTTGAGGGTCAACAGCAGGTCATCAATCATAATTTTTCAAGGGTGTGTATGATGTAATAAATGGTATATTGGAGTGCCGGTTCTTTGAAATTTCTGGCAGCTCTTTCCCTTAGTGCATAGGCTTTATGAGTGTAGGAGTCCCACTACCTGAATAATTGTACCACAATGTGAATGAGGCCCTCCTTTATGTGATATACAGGTTGTATTGGAGTGCCTCTTCCTTGTAATTTTTGGCAGCACTTGCACTTTATATACAAGTAAATATACAGGAAAGAATGTTTCCTATTAATTTTTCCTCTAAAATCGATTTTATCTTCGGTTTGTTGCGCATTATTGTCAGTCTGTAAAAGTGGCGTGCTACTCGGACAAAATTGTTCCCAGCAGCGACCTGGGAGTCCAAGATGCATCCAGACATCATCCCCATGCTGTTCCCGAACCATTTCAGTGGTGTTTCCATTAATGTCTGACCTTTTCCTATTAACCAGACACCCTCCCCTCTTTATAGCAGGGGGTGCCTGGTTTAATGTTTGGGTTCTCCCATTGACTTCCATTGTGCTTGGGAGCTCTGCTGAGTACCCGAGCATCCCAAAGTGTTCTATTTGGGCACCCGAGCACTTTGGTTCTCGATTAACACTAATGATGACCTATCTTTTTTATATTTAATAACCTCCTGAGGAACCAGTGTAGAGGATAGGAGTGGTAGTGGCCCTGATGAAGTGTTGTGTCACGGTGTACTCCCTCGGACCTCTTCTCCTTGGGGATCGGTGCAGTGGAAATATAACACTGAAGAATGAGGATGGAATTAAACATACAGTAACAGAGTCTTTATTGCTAAATGCAATGTAGATACATACAGTAGCAGCAGATTTTAAGCGCATATCTTCTCCTGCACCAGTAAGTATATGGAGGCAAGTTGGTTGGTGGTAATTCATCACTTTTTTGATATTGGTAGTTTGGTGATGGTTTTCTTCAATGTTGATGGTAGCAGTTCACACAGCTGTCTGGAGACTTAAGATTTTACTTGAGAAAAGTTAGTTTAGTTGTCTCTGAAGAATCTGTATCAGTAGCAGGAGCTCGGCAGGTTGCTTCCTCTCCTCTCTGTCTCTGTACAGGAATTCTCCTCTTGGCAGACAGCAGGACCAGCCCACTCTTACCAAGAGTGGAGGAACAGGGTGGTCAGCGCTGTTCCTTGCTAACCTTTGCCAACCATTCTTTGCTAGTAGTTACAGCCAGAAGCAAACCATAAAATACATAATACAAACTATAAATACATTGTAGTACCCCAAGGTCTGAGGTACTACATATATACACCTCCACTTAGCAGTTGTTTGTGCTTTTCCTTTAGCACACTGCTTCTGCCTCATCGAGACCACTATAAAATAGCATTTAGCATTACAGAAGCAGATAACTGACTTTATACATTATGAAGAACAGGAGGCACAGGAGAGCCGTATCCCTTCTCCAGTGGTGACATAGTGTTCCATAAAAGTGACAACTGTGGTTGCCCTATAAAATAGCTAACCATTGTATTCCTGAGCAAAAACTGTGCCAATCACAGTGCTGTCATATAACAAACCATTTGTAAAATATTTTAAAGATCAATGACATTATTTATTCATGAGTAGAGTTGAGCGAACACCTGGATGTTCGGGTTCGAGAAGTTCGGCCGAACATCCCGGAAATGTTCGGGTTCGGGATCCGAACCCGATCCGAACTTCGTCCCGAACCCGAACCCCATTGAAGTCAATGGGGACCCGAACTTTTCGGCACTAAAACGGCTGTAAAACAGCCCAGGAAAGGGCTAGAGGGCTGCAAAAGGCAGCAACATGTAGGTAAATCCCCTGCAAACAAATGTGGATAGGGAAATTAATTAAAATAAAAATTAAATAAATAAAAATTAACCAAAATCAATTGGAGAGAGGTTCCATAGCAGAGAATCTGGCTTCCCGTCACCCACCACTGGAACAGTCCATTCTCAGATATTTAGGCCCCGGCACCCAGGCAGAGGAGAGAGGTCCCGTAACAGAGGATCTGGCTTCATGTCACCAGAGAATCAGTCTGCATGTCATAGCAGAGAATCAGGCTTCACGTCACCCACCACTGCAACAGTCCATTTTCATAAATTTAGGCCCAGCACCCAGGCAGAGGAGAGAGGTCCCGTAACAGAGGATCTGGCTTCATGTCACCAGAGAATCAGTCTGCATGTCATAGCAGAGAATCAGGCTTCACGTCAGCCACCACTGCAACAATCCATTGGCATATATTTAGGCCTAGCACACAGGCAGAGGAGAGAGGTCCCGTAACAGACAATCTGGCTTCATGTCAGCAGAGAATCAGTCTTCATATCATAGCAGAGAATCAGGCTTCACGTCAGCCACCAATGCAACAGTCCATTGTCAGATATTTAGGCCCAGCACCCAGGCAGAGGAGAGAGGTCCCGTAACAGAGGATCTGGCTTCATGTCAGCAGAGAATCAGTCTTCATGTCATAGCAGAGAATCAGGCTTCACGTCACCCACCACTGTAAGAGTCCATTTTCATAAATTTAGGCCCAGCACCCAGGCAGAGGAGAGAGGTCCCGTAACAGACGATCTGGCTTCATGTCAGCAGAGAATCAGTCTGCATGTCATAGCAGAGAATGAGGCTTCACGTCACCCACCACTGCAACAGTCCATTTTCATAAATTTAGGCCCAGCACCCAGGCAGAGGAGAGAGGTCCCGCAACAGAGGATCTGGCTTCATGTCAGCAGAGAATCAGTCTGCATGTCATAGCAGAGAATCAGGCTTCACGTCAGCCACCACTGCAACAGTCCATTGTCATAAATTCAGGCCCAGCACCCAGGCAGAGGAGAGAGGTCCCGTAACAGACAATCTGGCTTCATGTCACCAGAGAATCAGTCTGCATGTCATAGCAGAGAATGAGGCTTCACGTCAGCCACCACTGCAACAATCCATTGGCATATATTTAGGCCTAGCACACAGGCAGAGGAGAGGTTCATTCAACTTTGGGTAGCCTTGCAATATAATGGTAAAATGAAAATAAAAATAGGATTGAATGAGGAAGTGCCCTGGAGTCCAATAATATATGGTTATGGGGAGGTAGTTAATGTCTAATCTGGACAAGGGACGGACAGGTCCTGTGGGATCCATGCCTGGTTCATTTTTATGAACGTCAGCTTGTCCACATTGGCTGTAGACAGGCGGCTGCGTTTGTCTGTAATGACGCCCCCTGCCGTGCTGAATACACGTTCAGACAAAACGCTGGCTGCCGGGCAGGCCAGCACCTCCAAGGCATAAAAGGCTAGCTCTGGCCACGTGGACAATTTAGAGACCCAGAAGTTGAATGGGGCCGAACCATCAGTCAGTACGTGGAGGGGTGTGCACACGTACTGTTCCACCATGTTAGTGAAATGTTGCCTCCTGCTAACACGTTGCGTATCAGGTGGTGGTGCAGTTAGCTGTGGCGTGTTGACAAAAGTTTTCCACATCTCTGCCATGCTAACCCTGCCCTCAGAGGAGCTGGCCGTGACACAGCTGCCTTGGCGACCTCTTGCTCCTCCTCTGCCTTGGCCTTGGGCTTCCACTTGTTCCCCTGTGACATTTGGGAATGCTCTCAGTAGCGCGTCTACCAACGTGCGCTTGTACTCGCGCATCTTCCTATCACGCTCCAGTGCAGGAAGTAAGGTGGGCACATTGTCTTTGTAGCGTGGATCCAGCAGGGTGGCAACCCAGTAGTCCGCACAGGTTAAAATGTGGGCAACTCTGCTGTCGTTGCGCAGGCACTGCAGCATGTAGTCGCTCATGTGTGCCAGGCTGCCCAGGGGTAAGGACAAGCTGTCCTCTGTGGGAGGCGTATCGTCATCGTCCTGCCTTTCCCCCCAGCCACGCACCAGTGATGGACCCGAGCTGCGTTGGGTGCCACCCCGCTGTGACCATGCTTCATCCTCATCCTCCTCCACCTCCTCCTCATCCTCGTCCTCCTCGTCCTCCAGTAGTGGGCCCTGGCTGGCCACATTTGTACCTGGCCTCTGCTGTTGCCAAAAACCTCCCTCTGAGTCACTTCGAAGAGACTGGCCTGAAAGTGCTAAAAATGACCCCTCTTCCTCCTCCTCCTCCTCCTGGGCCACCTCCTCTTCCATCATCGCCCTAAGTGTTTTCTCAAGGAGACATAGAAGTGGTATTGTAACGCTGATAACGGTGTCATCGCCACTGGCCATGTTGGTGGAGTACTCGAAACAGCGCAACAGGGCACACAGGTCTCGCATGGAGGCCCAGTCATTGGTGGTGAAGTGGTGCTGTTCTGTAGTGCGACTGACCCGTGCGTGCTGCAGCTGAAACTCCACTATGGCCTGCTGCTGCTCGCACAGTCTGTCCAGCATGTGCAAGGTGGAGTTCCACCTGGTGGGCACGTCGCATATGAGGCGGTGAGCGGGAAGGCCGAAGTTACGCTGTAGCGCAGACAGGCGAGCAGCGGCAGGATGTGAACGCCGGAAGCGCGAACAGACGGCCCGCACTTTATGCAGCAGCTCTGACATGTCGGGGTAGTTGTGAATGAACTTCTGCACCACCAAATTCAGCACATGCGCCAAGCAAGGGATGTGCGTCAAATTGGCTAGTCCCAGAGCTGCAACGAGATTTCGCCCATTATCACACACCACCAGGCCGGGCTTGAGGCTCACCGGCAGCAACCACTCGTCGGTCTGTTGTTCAATACCCCGCCACAACTCCTGTGCGGTGTGGGGCCTGTCCCCCAAACATATGAGTTTCAGAATGGCCTGCTGACGTTTACCCCGGGCTGTGCTGAAGTTGGTGGTGAAGGTGTGTGGCTGACTGGATGAGCAGGTGGAAGAAGAGGAGGAGGAAGCCGAGAAGGAGGAGGTGGCAACAGGAGGCAAAGAATGTTGCCCTGCGATCCTTGGCGGCGGAAGGACGTGCGCCAAACAGCTCTCCGCCTGGGGCCCAGCTGCCACTACATTTACCCAGTGTGCAGTTAGGGAGATATAGCGTCCCTGGCCATGCTTACTGGTCCACGTATCTGTGGTTAGGTGGACCTTGCTACAGATGGCGTTGCGCAGTGCACACTTGATTTTATCGGATACTTGGTTGTGCAGGGAAGGCACGGCTCTCTTGGAGAAGTAGTGCCGGCTGGGAACAACATACTGTGGGACAGCAAGCGACATGAGCTGTTTGAAGCTGTCTGTGTCCACCAGCCTAAATGACAGCATTTCATAGGCCAGTAGTTTAGAAATGCTGGCATTCAGGGCCAGGGATCGAGGGTGGCTAGGTGGGAATTTACGCTTTCTATCAAATGTTTGTGAGATGGAGAGCTGAACGCTGGCGTGTGACATGGTTGAGACGCTTGGTGACGGAGGTGGTGGTGGTGGTGTTGGTGGTACATCCCCTGTTTGCTGGGCGGCAGGTGCCAACGTTCCTCCAGAGGCGGAGGAAGAGGCCGAGGCGGCAGCAGCAGAATAGGCCGAGGCGGCAGCAGCAGAAGAGGTAGCAGGGGGAGCCTGAGTGACTTCCTTGGTTTTAAGGTGTTTACTCCACTGCAGTTCATGCTTTGCATGCAGGTGCCTGGTCATGCAGGTTGTGCTCAGGTTCAGAACGTTAATGCCTCGCTTCAGGCTCTGATGGCACAGCGTGCAAACCACTCGGGTCTTGTCGTCAGCACATTGTTTGAAGAAGTGCCATGCCAGGGAACTCCTTGAAGCTGCCTTTGGGGTGCTCGGTCCCAGATGGCGGCGGTCAGTAGCAGGCGGAGTCTCTTGGCGGCGGGTGTTCTGCTTTTGCCCACTGCTCCCTCTTTTGCTACGCTGTTGGCTCGGTCTCACCACTGCCTCTTCCTCCGAACTGTGAAAGTCAGTGGCACGACCTTCATTCCATGTGGGGTCTAGGACCTCATCGTCCCCTGCATCGTCTTCCACCCAGTCTTGATCCCTGACCTCCTGTTCAGTCTGCACACTGCAGAAAGACGCAGCAGTTGGCACCTGTGTTTCGTCATCATCAGAGACATGCTGAGGTGGTATTCCCATGTCCTCATCATCAGGAAACATAAGTGGTTGTGCGTCAGTGCATTCTATGTCTTTCACCGCTGGGGAAGGGCTAGGTGGATGCCCTTGGGAAACCCTGCCAGCGGAGTCTTCAAACAGCATAAGAGACTGCTGCATAACTTGAGGCTGAGACAGTTTCCCTGGTATGCATGGGGGTGATGTGACAGACTGATGGGGTTGGTTTTCAGGCGCCATCTGTGCGCTTTCTGCAGAAGACTGGGTGGGAGATAATGTGAACGTGCTGGATCCACTGTCGGCCACCCAATTGACTAATGCCTGTACCTGCTCAGGCCTTACCATCCTTAGAACGGCATTGGGCCCCACCATATATCGCTGTAAATTCTGGCGGCTACTGGGACCTGAGGTAGTTGGTACACTAGGACGTGTGGATGTGGCAGAACGGCCACGTCCTCTCCCAGCACCAGAGGGTCCACTAACACCACCACGACCATGTCCACGTCCGCGTCCCTTACTAGATGTTTTTCTCATTGTTATGGTTCACCACAACAACAAATATATTATTTGGCCCAATGTATTGTATTCAAATTCAGCGGGATATAAATTTGAGGCCTAGTATTTAGGCGCTGGGTGACCGGTATGGATTTAGTGACAGAATTAGACTTGGAAATGCACAGAAGCGTGTGTGTGAAGTTATTCTGAATGACCCTATGTGCACCTTGAATATTATATACCCTTTTTGGGATAGATTTCAAATAGCTCTGATATAGCAGGAACCACTAAATTATGAAATTGCTAAATTGGGAATTGTATTTCAACCCAGAACAAAAAATGTGCTTTGACGGACACTAAATATCTTGCCCAGCAACAACAGTACAGCGGTAACGAGAGATTTAGCAGGATATAAATTTGAGGCCTAGTATTTAGGCGCTGGGTGACAGGTATGGGTTTAGTGACAGAATTAGACTTGGAAATACACAGTAGCGGGTGTGTGTGAAGTTATTCTGAATGACCCTATGTGCACCTTCAATATGATCTACCCTTTTAGGGATAGATTTCAAATAGCTCTGATATAGCAGAAACCACTAAATTATGAAATTGCTAAATTGGGAATTGTATTTCAACCCAGAAGAAAAAATGTGCTTTGACGGACACTAAATAACTTTCCCAGCTACAACAGGACAGCGGTAACGAGAGATTTAGCAGGATATAAATTTGAGGCCTAGTATTTAGGCGCTGGGTGACAGGTATGGGTTTAGTGACAGAATTAGACTTGAAAATACACAGTAGCGGGTGTGTGTGAAGTTATTCTGAATGACCCAATGTGCACCTTGAATATTATATACCCTTTTAGGGATAGATTTCAAATAGCTCTGATATAGCAGAAACCACTAAATTATGAAATTGCTAAATTGGGAATTGTACTTCAACCCAGAACAAAAAATGTGCTTTGACGGACACTAAATAACTTTCCCAGCTACAACAGGACAGCGGTAACGAGAGATTTAGCGGGATATAAATTTGAGGCCTAGTATTTAGGCGCTGGGTGACCGGTATGGATTTAGTGACAGAATTAGACTGGGATATGGCCAAAAAATAACCACACTATTGCTGGTTAAATGCACTTGGTGACGGGCGCAGCTTGCCCCTGATGTAGTATATGGCCAAAAAATGAACAGACTATTGCTGGTTAAATGCACTTGGTGTCACAGCTTGACCAACCACACTACTGAGGGTTAAATGCACTTGGTGACGGGCGCAGCTTGCCCCTGATGTAGTATATGGCCAAAAAATAAACAGACTATTGCTGGTTAAATGCACTTGGTGTGACAGCTTCACCCTGATGTAGGCTTTAGCCAGAAAACAACCACACCATTGAGGGTTAAATGCACTTGGTGACAGGCGCAGCTTGCCCCTGATTTTGTATATGGCCAAAAAATGAACAGACTATTGCTGGTTAAATGCACTTGGTGTGACAGCTTCACCCTGATGTAGGCTTTAGCCAAAAAACAACCACACCATTGAGGGTTAAATGCACTTGGTGACAGGCGCAGCTTGCCCCTGATTTTGTATATGGCCAAAAAATGAACAGACTATTGCTGGTTAAATGCACTTGGTGTGACAGCTTCACCCTGATGTAGGCTTTAGCCAAAAAACAACCACACCATTGAGGGTTAAATGCACTTGGTGACAGGCGCAGCTTGCCCCTGATTTTGTATATGGCCAAAAAATGAACAGACTATTGCTGGTTAAATGCACTTGGTGTGACAGCTTCACCCTGATGTAGGCTTTAGCCAAAAAACAACCACACCATTGAGGGTTAAATGCACTTGGTGACAGGCGCAGCTTGCCCCTGATTTTGTATATGGCCAAAAAATGAACAGACTATTGCTGGTTAAATGCACTTGGTGTGACAGCTTCACCCTGATGTAGGCTTTAGCCAAAAAACAACCACACCATTGAGGGTTAAATGCACTTGGTCGCAGCTTGTGCTGGCGCACCACAAGACACAAAATGGCCGCCGATCACCCCAGAAAAATGTGACTGACAAACGGTCTGGGCAGCCTAAAAACAGTGAGCAATTGAGGATCAGCAGCTCAATGATCCACAGCTGCAGATCGATCAGTTAATCAAGTCCTTTGGAGGAGTTAATCTGCCTAATCTCGCCCTACTGTCGCAGCCGCAACCTCTCCCTACGCTAATCAGAGCAGAGTGACGGGCGGCGCTATGTGACTCCAGCTTAAATAGAGGCTGGGTCACATGGTGCTCTGGCCAATCACAGCCATGCCAATAGTAGGCATGGCTGTGATGGCCTCTTGGGGCAAGTAGTATGACGCTTGTTGATTGGCTGCTTTGCAGCCTTTCAAAAAGCGCCAAGAAAGCGTCACAAAAGCGCCAAGAAAGCGACGAACACCGAACCCGAACCCGGACTTTTACGAAAATGTCCGGGTTCGGGTCCGTGTCACGGACACCCCAAAATTCGGTACGAACCCGAACTATACAGTTCGAGTTCGCTCATCCCTATTCATGAGGTGTATTAATGTGGAATGTTACAACTCATTAAGGAACGATATAGCTAAGACATACAGCTCAGCTCACCACCTTCCCACTTAATGAAGGGAAAGTATCCATGATCCCTTTAAAAGTAGTACATTAAACATATAATAAAATGGAAAGTGCATAGTTTGCGGTGTCTAGCTATTTTTCAAACACCCCCCATACATGAATTTTTAATTTACCACTTGGAGTTTGAATATGTATTTCTTTCTCTAAAGCGCACAATATTCAGATGTTTCAGATTGCTGGTATGACCTACATCTCATCTCTCTTGAGCAGATCGTGGGTGAGATCATAAAATACAATTTAGCTGCCATTTAAGAGTTCAAAAATGGCATATGTTGTGTTCCACCTAAATGTATAAGTGCTCCTTCAACATAAGGAACAGGCAATTCTATAAGAAATGAATTGGTAGCATATTCGATAACGGAGCCTATGGTCAACTGAAAAGATTTCCCTTAGGAAATACAGATAATATTGCTACATTTACATTCAATTGGCTTTATTAATTCACAGACATGCTGAGAGGATTACTGGAGAAAGGAGACTTAACACGTAAAGAGTGCTTCACATTACTTACTGTATGTACTGAAGGTATGATATAGCACATTTTCTTTATGTTTATTTTTATATATACTGGTAACTATATGTATTTCCCACATTTTCACAAGTGATATCACATTTCAGTCTTCTGATTAAACTTGCCAAATAAAAGCTTAATAATATACCATATAGTAAGTCATACTTTAACCCATTTGGAAAATCATTTGCAACCACAGACAAGGTAATTGCATGATGTACTGTTTTTAAAGGGCCTGTCTCATCATAGCTAACCCCTTTTATTTGAATGTGCCAGAGCAGGAGCAGCAGCTTGTAAGTCACTCTACTGTAACTCACAAATATCGAAAGGAGTTCTCCTCTATGACATCCATACAGGCCTACTTCTGCCATGAGGTGAGATGAGAAGAGGGATAGTATTATATGTACAGGGGCATTATACTACAAAGAGGAGAACCTAATGTAAACGGGGCATAGTACTATGGGGGAGAGCATTATATAAAGGGGCATTATTGTCAGGATAAGGCAACTACGGTCAGAAACAAACAGGGATTGTGTAGCCATAAAACATCCCCGAACCACTATCCTACCTACTTGCCCAGTCACCCCAGGCAGTGACCCCACAACTGGATGGCAGTCCCTATGCTGAAATATGTGGGAGGACAACACACAAACAGGAAACAACGAACAGACAATCAGAGTAGTCGTAAAGGGTCAAATGTAAGTTGGACAAGGAAGTACAAAAAATGCCAAAAACAAACGAGAAGACCAACACATCTAGCACTATGGGGTGCATTATACTACATGGGGCACTATGGAGAGCATTATAATACAGGCCAGAGCACTACGAGGGGCATTATACATATGAGCACTACAGGGGACACATTATACATACTCACACTTCAAGGGGCATTATAATAAATGTGCATGTGTGATAGCAATCTATGTTCATCTAACAGTAAGGCTGGTGGGAAGGGGTTGGATTTAGAATTTTGTGCGAGGAAGGGGGCTGGGGTGGGCTTGCATTATTTCGTCTTTCACCCCAGGCAACAGAAAGGCTGGAATCGGCCCTGTATCTGTACAGGACATATGCACGCAAAAGGGCATAAGGACAAGTGTTATTTTGATGGAAAAATCCTTGAAAAAGTCATGCCTAAAGTCATACAACCCTATCTCGAATAGTTATTACAAATTTTGCTCCTGTTTGCTCCTGTCACTTGACCCTGTCTACATTGCTGCTCTGTCATTTGTGGTGCTCAGATCTCTAATGTTTGGATTACACATGCTCTCTCCCAGCCTGAAGTTTGTCTTACTACAGCGCATGCTCAGATCTCGAGATCCGAGCATGCACTCTAGTACAAAAGGATAATATTTTTTAATGCTTTGTACTCATTTGTTTGATTTCGTTATTATCAGTGTTGATCAAATTGAAGCCAAACGAATTGACTTCAACCCAAATTTTAAGAAAAATTTGATTTGTCACCATAAAATAGTCTATATGCTCACTGAGAGGCCATTGTGGCCAAATCTTTATTGAAATACAGCGCAAAATGTCTAGCGGGGTGACTTGTGACATCACCATGCTAGCGCCCGGGCAGCATGATGACATTGCACAAGACTTTGCATTTGCTCTTCATTTAAGATGGCCGTGATGTCCTCTCAGCGGCCAAATAGATACGGTAAGCATGTTTTTTTTTTTTTTTTTTTTTTTTTTTAACCTGACTAACCCCTGAAAGGTCTCAATTGGAGCATCTGAGGGGTTGAATGACAGGGGGGATAGGGGAATGTGCTTTGTGATTGAATAAGTCCGCATTAATTACATTTCTTTGTGAAATTCGGTGAAGCAGAGGTATCAAAATGTTTACAACTTCATCATTAGTTATCATTGTCTACATGCTTTTAGGACTTGCTTAGGACATCGTTTTAGGTCAAATTTATGCAGAAACAGAAAATTCAGAAGCATTCATGAACTTTCAAGCACCACTGTAGACCCTCATTTAGCATTTGCACAGCACTATTCTTGTAGCACAGTGCTTGTGTGCCATCCAGTCCATACCTTCACAGCAGTGACAATGACAGATGGTGGCAGTGTCACCATTAATCAGCAATTCACTGATCCCCTATACTAAAGCACACCGTCAGTTCTAACTACAGTGCTCTCATAACAGTTTTACCTACATTGTCACCATATCATTAACAGGTACAGTGATGTTAGTTGAAAACCACTAAACATTAAATAATAGCCATGGTCCCTCTAATCCTTTACAACTATTGAGCACGTAAGTTAGAGACCCGTGCACTGTTTCTTCTAAATTCAGTGATCAAAAACAGCGGTCAATAAATATTGTTGTATACCACCAAATAATTTGCCATATTTATGCCATATTTGCCATATTTAGCATGGAAAAAGGTTAATGCCAGTATCCCTGATATGCTAAAGCAGAGAAGAGGTTAATTTCTTTGACTACAAAAATAATTTTAGCGATTTTTATTTTTCATGACATTTAGGACTTTTTATTAGAACTTTTTTTTGAGATTTTTTTTCTTTTTTTGTTTAATTTGGAGGAAAACCACAAATTATTATTATTATTATTATTATTATTATTATTATTATTAAGTATTTTTTTTAATTATAGCTTTTTATTTCTTAACTATTAAAACTGACACAAAAATTATTAATGCAATGGGTTCCCTATTTTGTGCCGATCGTTTATCATATATAACATGTATAGGTTTGAGAGAATGGGGGACTATGGTGACATTTTCTGTTAGCAACGGCATTTTAATTATTTTTTTTACAATTTTTTTATTTGTATTACTTATTATTATTATAATTTTTTTTCCTATATTATTTTTTTATTTATTTTTTGGAGGTCAATAAAAGATTTCTGGAGGAAACTGACTTTTTTTTAACTTTCTTTTTCACTGTTTTCACTGTAACTGGGCATCCACAGGAGCCCCAGTTATAGAGGAAAACAGCCCTCTGTTGGGGCACTGCACACAGGCAGAGCTGATCAGGGTCTCTTTGGACCCTGCATCTCTGCTCCTGCCTCTGCTTCAGACCCCCCCGGCAGTCAAGTGACCGGTGGGACTAACTGAGGAATCTGCTCTGTGCGCTCCTTCAGCGACCTCCTGCCAGCACAGGAGAAGGCAGAAGCTATAATAAAGCTCCTGTCTGCTCCTCAGGGTCCCCGCTGAGTCTGTCAGCCAGGACCCGACCTGCTCCTGCTAGATTGCAGGAGCTTTAATCCCAGCGCTGATCAGCGTTGGGATAAAAGCACTGCCAGCACATGTATATACGTGCTAGCTGCACAGGGCATGTGCAGATAGCACGCATAAAGCTGTATGGCAGTCGGGAAGGGATTAAAGACTGCTCCCCATGCCTCTCATCTGTTACACAGACTGCTTACTATAGGGGCCTCATGTAACGGGGAGTCGGTGATGCTCTCTCTCCCTGCAGCTCCGCCGGCATCCCATTCATGAGGAGGAGCGAGGACGCGGTGGAGTCCTTGTCTCCAAAGTAACAAGGGGACGAGGAGGACCCGGCCGCGCAAGCCTCCTCAGCATGGCCGGTGTCCTCCATCCTCTAGATAATGAGCAGGGGGGAACTGAGCGTCGATGGCGGCACTCAGGTGTATAGATATGCTGGACATGGGTCACGTGATGCTGGCCACGTCACGTGACTCATCAATTAGACCTATTTAAACAGGTAACCTGTCTTGTTACCTCACTAGAGTCCTGTGCATCTGTGACTTATGTTTGTTTGACCCTTGCTTAAATTTGACTTTGTGATACCCCTTATACTGACACAATCTCTTGGCTCCTAACCTCGGCTTGTATTGACTTCAATGTTGTAATACCCCTTAGTGCCTACGTTACCTTCTGGCTTTTGGCCTCTGTTTCCACTGGTTCCGGTTGCGGTTCTTCCCTGCCTGGGAAGCTTTTGCTTCTGTGAATTCTGTGAATTCTGTCTCTGTCTTTTGTTGTCTCCCTCTGTTGTTTCCTTCCTTTAGGCCCCTGCACGTACATAAGCTAGGGACTGCCGCCCAGTTGTACCCCGTCGGTTAGGACGTACCGTGCAAGTAGGTAGGGATAGAGGTGTGGGTGGAGTTCAGGACTGCACCTATCCCTACCTTTTCGTGACAGAATTACAAGCCTTACCTAAAACCATGGATGCTATGCGAGTCCTTATGGATCAAGTACATAATCTCACCCAAATGGTACAGGAAATGGCAGAGAGACTACAGCAGCAGGAGTTGCTTCAGACCCCACCTATAGCGGCCTCCTCCTTTCAGAATCTTAAACCTCATGTTAAGTTGCCAGATCATTTTTCAGGGGATCGTAAGCATTTTCTGACATTTAAGGAGAGCTGTAAACTTTATTTACATCTACGCACACACTCGTTGGGTTCCGAACAACAAAGAGTAGACATTATTATCTCTTTGTTGCAGGGAAACCCACAAGAATGGGCTTACTCTATCCCCATGGATTCCCCTTGCCTAGCTACTGTTGAAGCATTTTTTCTGGCTTTAAGTGTACTCTTTGATGAACCCGATAGGTTGGCTGTGGCAAAGTCTCAATTAACGTCTCTTAGCAAGGGAGACCGACCTGTGGAGAAATATTGCACCAAATTCCAGAAATGGTGTGTTTCCTCTGGCTGGAATGATCCAGCACTTAAGTGTCAGTTCAGGGTAGGTCTCTCTGAAAACTTGAAGGATATGCTGGTCAGTTACCCCATCCCTGACACCTTAGAGCAGATGATGACTTTAGCTGTTAGACTAGACCGACGAAAAAGGGAAAGATAAAGAGAACAGCTGACGTTTCCACAGGTGGTAGCTAAACCTGACTCCTCACCCTTGAGAGTCAAATTGGAGGATCGTCTAGAAGAGCCCATGCAGCTGAAAATGACCACAAGGGTTTAAAGATGTCAGAGTGGTGCCTGCTTTTATTGCAGAGAATCGGATCACTGGTTACGGCAATGTCCTAAAATTCCTCCCTGCAGGAGATCCCCGCATCCTGATGCCCGGAGGATAAAGTACTCTCCAAGTTGGTTAAAGAGAAAGTATTGTTACCTGTGGTTATTTATTTTGGCACATATAAGGGTTCTGGGAAGTCATTTATTGATTCTGGGTCCGCCTCTAATTTTATTGACTACAATTTTGCTCTTTCCCTTGGTGTGCAAATCTTGTCTCTTGCTAACCCCATTCATATTATTACTATTAACTCCACTCCTTTGGTGGGCTTAACAGTAGAATTTTGTACCCCTGAGGTGACCTTGACTGTGGGGGCCCTTCATACGGAGTGTTGTTCTTTTTTTATTTTAAAGACTTTACCCATAGAGATAGTTCTTGGCATGCCTTGGCTCCAGGTTCATAACCCAGTCATCAACTGGTCCACGGGTGAATTCGAGAACAAGGGGTTGAAATGTGATTCATGCTGTCTACCTATTATTCAGGCTGGAGTCACTATGAAATCGAAAACTCTTCCCATGTATAAATCGATCACTTTTCTGATGTTTATTCCATGTCCATGCTGATTTCCTTCCCCCTCATAGATCGTATGATTGTGCCATCAATCTTGTTCAGGGATCCAAGTACCCTAGGGAAGGGTCATATTTATAATTTGCCCAGTCCGGAACGGAAGTCTATGAGGGATTACTTGAAGGAGAGCTTACAAAAGGGACATATTACACCCTCGGTGTCTCCTATGGGGGCAGGGTTTTTCTTTGTTGGGAAAAAGGACGGTGGACTGAATCCATGTATTGATTATAGAAAGTTAAATAAGATTACTGTTAAGAACCAGCACTCCTTTAATCCCAGACCTGATTAATCAAGTTCTTGGAGCTCGCTGGTTCACTAAACTTGATCTCAGCCTATAATCTTATTCGAATAAAGGAGGGGGATGAGTGGAAAACAGCCTTTAATACCCCTGAGGGTCATTATGAATATTTGGTGATGCCGTTTGGTTTAAGTAATGCTCTGGTGGTTTTCCCAAATTTTGTCAATTACACTTTTAGACAATTTATTGGAAAATGTGTGATTGTTTATTTGGATGACATTCTGATTTATTCATCTGACTAGGATTCTCATGTTATTCACATTAGACAGGTACTGGAGGTTCTTCGAGAGAACCAATTATTCGCGAAAGGTGAGAAGTGTATATTTGGAGTGCAGGAAATTTCATTTTTGTGATATATTCTCACACCCCAATCCTTTAAGATGGATTCGGGGAAGGTGCAGGCTATTTTGGAATGGGTGAGACCCTCCTCTCTTAAACGTGTTCCAATGCTTTCTGGGTTTTTCAAATTATTACCGGAAGTTTATAAAAAAAAAAATTATATTATTGCAAAGCCTCTCACTGACCTAACCAAGAAAGGGGCGGCTCTAGTAAATTGGTTCCCTGAGCCAAGAGACTTTTAAAAAACACTTAAGAGGTGTTTCGTTAACGCTCCAGTATTAGTTGAACCAAACTAAGAGAGGCCTTTTGTGGTCTGAGGATGGGGTAGGGGCAGTACTCTCCCAGGGGTCATCAACTCTCACTAACCTGACGCCTTGCGCTTTCTTTTCTCATAAGTTCTCTTCTACTGAGTGAAATTATGATATTGGTCATCGAGAGTTACTTGTTATTAAATGGGCCTTTGAGGAATGGCGTCATTTTTTGGAGGGGGCTCAACATTGTGTTACGGTACTTACTGATCATAAGAGTTTAATGGTTTTGGAATCTGCTAAATGTTTGACTCCCAGACAAGCTAGGTGGGCATTGTTCTTTACACGCTTTAACTTTTGCATTACTTTCAGACCAGGAAGTAAAAATGTCAAAGCTGATGCCCTATCCCGGAGTTTTTGTGCCTTTCAGTCTCCTGATACTCCACCAGAACTTATTTTGCCGGCAGGTATCATTGTGACTGTGTTCTTTTCCAATTTGTCGACCAAAATTACTGCAGGACAACACTTGGCTCCGATGCAATCCCCTAAAGATAAGTTGCTTGTCCCTGGTCATTTACGTCTCTGACTGTTAGGTGAGTGTCACAATTCTGCTTTTAGTGGGCATCCTGGCATTAATATATAAATAATAAATAAGCCTATAAAAAGTAAGTTGCTTAGTGGCGTCGCAGGTCCCAATGGTGAAGTGGGTACAGTTCACACAGGTGAAAGCGTTTCTTTTGATTGGACCGCGTTGCCTCAGAAGCCACAGGAAATCCACAATCGAAGCCAGCAAGATAATCACGGACATGGGGAAGCAAACAGGCCAGTCAAAGCCTCTCCTTTCCAAGCTTCTATGGAACACCAAAATTGCATCCAATAGTGAAGTAACGTCATGCAAATTGGAGTAAAAAATGGTTTTATTATACTCGCAATGTACAAGTATATACAGGCCGTATACAATGGATCAATGGATCAATCACCCGACCGGGGTTTTTTGCTTCTTCAGGGGTATGCCACCAAGGAACTAGTTTCCAGGTTTTACTGGTGGCCTACCTTGTCTAGAGATATCCAGTCATATGTATCCTCTTGTGAGGTTTGTGCCAGATCCAAGACTCCTAGGTCCCATCCGGTGGGTGAGTTGCAACTGCTACCCATCCCTAGTAGACCTTGGTTTCATATTTCTATGGATTTTATTACCGACCTACGGGTTTTGGAGGGTAAGTTGGTTGTGTGGGTAATCGTTGACAGGTTTAGCAAAATGGTTCATTTCATCCCTCTGTCAAAGTTGCCCAATGCTAAAACTTTATCTCATCTTTTCATGGACCATGTAATACGTCTACACGGAATTCCAGAGAATGTGGTTTCAGATAGAGGTGTTCAATTCGTCTCAAAATTTTGGAGGGCCTTTTGTCATAAATGTAATATTTCTTTGTCTTTTTCTTCGGCTTTTTATCCTGAAACCAACGGTCAAATTTAACGTTTAAACCAGTCTCTGGAACAGTATTTGAGGTGTTACGTCTCCGACAATCAACATCTTTGGGTGAAACATTTGTCCTTGGCTGAATTAATTAATTAGGTGAACTCGTCTACTGGTATGTCTCCCTTCTTTTCTAATCTTCGATTTCATCCGCGATCATCCTCACCGTCTTCCTCTCAGATTCCTGAAGCTGATTTAGTAGTTAACCACCTCCGGACCGCCTAACGCACATGTGCGTTCCGGAGGTGGCAGCGCTGCGCACAGTCACGCATATACGCGTCATCTCGCGAGACGCGAGATGACGCGACTATGCGCGCGCGCATGCGCAGTTCGCGCCGGCATTTCGCACAGAAGTATTTCGTCAGCAACCTGCCAGCCAATGATCGTGGCTGGCAGGTTGCTGATTTTTAAAAAATCCAATCAAAGTGCCAGATAGCAGATCATATTTGTAAATATGATCTGTTATATGGCTGCCTGCTCCTCTGCTGGTTCTTTTCGTCGGTTGGATCCAGCAGAGGAGTAGGCTTCACAGTGAGTACACCAAACACTACACTATAGCCCCTGATCACCCCCCTGAACCCCAATTAACCCTTTGATCACCCCTTTGATCACCCCTGTCAATCACAAGTGAAAAGAAAAAAGTGATCAGTGCAAACTGTCACTTTTTTTTTTCACTGTTATTGACCGTTAGGTTTTAGGTATAGTTTAGGTCCCTTGGTTAGGTAGTTAGCGATCAGTTAGCGCCCAGCCCACCGCACCGCAGTCCGTTATTCGCTGATTAGCGTATCGCTAATCAGCATTTGTACTTTTATAGTATCTGGAAGTGATCAAAACTGATCACGGTCAGATCTATAATTGTATTAGTGTCACTTTAGTTCGCCCTCCACCCAAAACGCAGTGTTTGCCCGATCAGGCCTGATCGGTCGCCCACACGTGCGTTCGCCCACACCCGCCCCACCGCAGTGACAAAAAAAAATTTTTTTTTGATCACTGCACATTCACTTTACACGCACTGCGGCGATAAAAAAATCAGTTTTGATATTTTTTATCAACCGCAGCGGCCTCCGGTACTTCGCTAGCCTCCCCTTTGTAAGACAGGCTTGCTTTTTTTTTCTTGGGTAGTCTCAGGGAATACCCCGAAATTTAGTTGCCCACATGTCTAACAGGGGGTATTCCTCTGAAGAGGCCTACAGGCTTCTGACCCAGTCGGATGAGGAGTGGGAAGCCTCATCTGATGAATCCAGCGGGTCAGAATACGAACCTGTAGAAAGCAGTGGCTCTCTGACCCAAAGTTCGGACGAGGAGGCTGAGGTCCCTGATACCACCAGGCGTACCCGGCCCCGTGTCGCTAGACCGCAGGTTGCGCAGGATCCGCTTCAAGAGCAGCAGAGTGGGGCTGGTGCTGTCGGATTACGAGGTGAGGCATACACCAGCAGCCCAGCCCTCCCTGGACCTAGTACCAGCACTGCCGTACAACCTGGTGAAGTAGCGAGCACCAGAAGGGCAGTTGAAGCTGGTACGGTGGCACGTGCAGTAGTGACCCCGTCGCAGCCACCGCAAAGACGTGCCCGTAGAGCCCCTAGAATCCCAGAGGTGCTGGCAAACCCTGATTGGCAGTCCCCAACTTCCGCCGCACCTGTAGTTTTCCCTTTCACTGCCCAGTCTGGAGTTCGGGTTGAGACGGCTCAGATCGGTTCGGCCCTGGGATTTTTTGAGCTGTTCTTGACTGCGGAGCTTTTAGACATAGTTGTGGCCGAAACAAACAGGTATGCCACACAATTTATCACCGCTAACCCGGGAAGCTTTTATGCCCAGCCTTTCCGGTGGAAACCAGTCCAAGTTTCCGAACTTAAAACTTTTCTGGGCCTCCTCCTCAACATGGGCCTGACAAAAAAGCATGAATTGCGGTCATATTGGTCCACGAACCCGATTCATCACATGCCCATGTTCTCTGCTGCCATGTCCAGGGCACGTTTTGAGGCCATCCTGCGGTTCCTGCACTTTAGTGACAACACCGCCTCCCGTCCCAGGGGCCACCCTGCTTTTGACCGGCTCCACAAAATTCGGCCCCTCATAGACCATTTCAACCAGAAATTTGCAGATATTTATACCCCAGAGCAAAACATCTGCATAGACGAGTCCCTGATACATTTTACCGGGCGCCTTGGCTTCAAACAATACATCCCAAGCAAGCGCGCCCGGTATGGAGTCAAATTGTATAAGCTCTGTGAAAGGGCCACAGGCTATACCCACAAATTTCGGGTCTATGAGGGAAAAGATCAGACCCTGGAGCCGGTCGGTTGCCCTGACTACCTGGGGAGCAGTGGGAAGACAGTTTGGGACTTGGTGTCACCCTTATTCGGCAAGGGGTACCATCTTTATGTGGACAATTTTTACACAAGTGTGGCCCTCTTTAGGCATTTGTTTCTAGAACGGATTGGCGCCTGTGGTACCGCGCGAACTAGTCGCGCGGGCTTCCCCCAACGGCTCGTTACCACCCGTCTTGCAAGGGGGCAGAGGGCCGCACTGTGTAACGAAGAACTGCTCGCGGTGAAATGGAGAGACAAGCGTGACGTTTACATGCTCTCCTCCATTCACGCAGACACGACAATACAAATTGAGCGAGCAACCCGTGTCATTGAAAAGCCCCTCTCAGTCCACGACTATAACCTCCACATGGGAGGGGTCGACTTCAATGACCAGATGTTGTCTCCGTATTTAGTTTCCCGACGCTTCAGACGCTGGTATAAGAAGGTGTCTGTATATTTAATTCAATTGGCTCTGTACAATAGTTTTGTTCTCTACAGTAAGGCTGGGAGAACTGGATCCTTCCTCAAATTTCAGGAAGAGATCATCGAGAACCTCCTGTATCCAGGAGGTTCTGTGGCCCTAACCACCAGTGTAGTTAGCCGTCTACACGAGCGACATTTCCCCAATGTCGTTCCTGGTACCTCAACCAAACAGTCACCCCGAAAAAGATGTCGTGTCTGTAGCAGGAGTGGAATAAGGCGTGACACCCGCTATTTCTGTCCTGACTGTCCGGACCACCCTGCCCTATGCTTTGGAGAGTGTTTCCGGAAGTACCACTCACAGGTACACTATTAGCATAGGGATCATCTCACCAGGACAGGCACACAGGGCTATTAGGGCCCATTTACTTACTGCTGCTGCAAACGTCTCCTTTCACATGGGACAAAGTGCATAACGCACTTCGCCACATCTTTGGGCGATTTGCGCTTTGCACATTGACCCATGGGGAAGGAGAGGTTTGTTCTATAAAGGTAAAAAAACAAAAAAAAAACAAAAAAAAAAAAAACAGGTAAGCAAACAGGTTAATGTTTAGTTCCAAAAGTTAAAGTTACATGTTCTGTTCCAAAGTTAATAAAATTATTGCGTTGTGGCCTGGTTTTTTATTTTTTATTTTTTTTTTGTCTTTTTACCTTCCAGGTGGACCAACCGATCTACTAGCTGCAGCACCGATGTGCATTCTGACAGAAGCATTGCGCTGCTGTCAGATTACACGCAAGTCGGTGTATGCGGCGCTGCAAGACGGGATTTTCTCCTCTGCAGTGACAGATACGTTTGCCGAGGCATACGAGCTGAGGAGGAGGCGGCGTTCCTATGCTTTGGCAAGCACTTTGTATGTATATATATATATATATATATATATAAAACAAAAAAATCCCGGCAATGATTTATTCATCCACATCGATTGATGTGAATGGAGAAATCTGGTTTGCCAGGGCATACGAGCTAAGTGGGTATGGATGTAGGGCGGAGCTCCTATGTCCTGGCAGACGCCTTTCCCCTCCATTTTTTTTTTTGGGCAGAGATTTTTTCATCCACATTGATCGATGCGAATGAAGAAATCTGTGCCGTTCATTTTTTTCTTTCAGCCCAGAGGCTGAACGGAAAAAAAAATCTCATTACCTGTATGCTCAATATAAGGAGAATAGCAGAAACTCCTAATGCTGGCCATACATGTAATGATTGCGGAGACCCTTAAATGCCAGGGCAGTACAAACACCCCACAACTGACCCCATTTTGGAAAGAAGACACCCCAAGGTATTTGCTGAGGGGCATATTGAGTCCATGAAAGATTTAAATTTTTGTCCTAAGTTAGCGGAAAGTGAGACTTTGTGAGAAAAAAAAAAAATAATCAATTTCCGCTAACTTATGCAAAAAAAAAAAAAATTCTATGAACTTGCCAGGCCCCTCATTGGATACCTTGGGGTGTCTTCTTTCCAAAGTGGGGTCACATGTGGGGTATTTATACTGCCCTGGCTTTTTAGGGGCCCTAAAGCGTGAGAAGAAGTCTGGGATCCAAATGTCTAAAAATGCCCTCCTAAAAGGAATTTGGGCCCCTTTGCGCATCTAGGCTGCAAAAAAGTGTCACACATGTGGTATCGCCGTACTCAGGAGAAGTTGGGGAATGTGTTTTGGGGTGTCATTTTACATATACCCATGCTGGGTGAGAAAAATATCTTGGTCAAATGCCAACTTTGTATAAAAAAATGGGAAAAGTTGTCTTTTGCCAAGATATTTCTCTCACCCAGCATGGGTATATGTAAAATGACACCCCAAAACACATTCCCCAACTTCTCCTGAGTACGGCGATACCAGATGTGTGACACTTTTTTGATGCCAAGGTGGGCAAAGGGGCACATATTCCAAAGTGCACCTTTCGGATTTCACCGGTCATTTTTTACAGATTTTGATTGCAAAGTACTTCTCACACATATGGGCCCCTAAATTGCCAGGGCAGTATAACTACCCCACAAGTGACCCCATTTTGGAAAGAAGACACCCCAAGGTATTCCGTGAGGGGCATGGCGAGTTCCTAGAATTTTTTATTTTTTGTCGCAAGTTAGTGGAATATGAGACTTTGTAAGGAAAAAAGAGAAAAAAATAAATCATCATTTTCCGCTAACTTGTGACAAAAAATAAAAAATTCTAGGAACTCGCCATGCCCCTCACGGAATACCTTGGGGTGTCTTCTTTCCAAAATGGGGTCACTTGTGGCGTAGTTATACTGCCCTGGCAATTTAGGGGCCCAAATGTGTGAGAAGTACCTTGCAATCAAAATGTGTAAAAAATGGCCTGCAAAATCTGAAAGGTGCACTTTGGAATATGTGCCCCTTTGCCCACCTTGGCAGCAAAAAAGTGTGACACATCTGGTATCGCCGTACTCAGGAGAAGTTGGGGAATGTGTTTTGGGGTGTCATTTTACATATACCCATGCTGGATGAGAGAAATATCTTGGCAAAAGACAACTTTGTATAAAAAAATGGGAAAAGTTGTCTTTTGCCAAGATATTTCTCTCATCCAGCATGGGTATATGTAAAATGACACCCCAAAACACATTCCCCAACTTCTCCTGAGTACGGCGATACCAGATGTGTGGAATATGAGACTTTGTAAGAAAAAATAAAAAATAAAAAATCATCATCATTTTCCGCTAACTTGTGACAAAAAATAAAAAGTTCTATGAACTCACTATGCCCATCAGCGAATACCTTAGGGTGTCTACTTTCCGAAATGGGGTCATTTGTCGGGGTTTTCTACTGTTTGGGCATTGTAGAACCTCAGGAATCATGACAGGTGCTCAGAAAGTCAGAGCTGTTTCAAAAAGCGGAAATTCACATTTTTGTACCATAGTTTGTAAATGCTATAACTTTTACCCAAACCATTTTTTTTTTGCCCAAACATTTTTTTTTATCAAAGACATGTAGAACAATAAATTTGGCGAAAAATTTATATATGGATGTCGTTTTTTTTGCAAAATTTTACAGCTGAAAGTGAAAAATGTCATTTTTTTGCAAAAAAATCGTTACATTTTGATTAATAACAAAAAAAGTAAAAATGCCAGCAGCAATGAAATACCACCAAATGAAAGCTCTATTAGTGAGAAGAAAAGGAGGTAAAATTCATTTGTATGGTAAGTTGCATGACCGAGCGATAAACGGTGAAAGTAGTGTAGTGCCGAAGTGTAAAAAGTGCTCTGGTCATGAAGGGGGTTTCACCTAGCGGGGCTGAAGTGGTTAAAGAACTGTGCACAGTCTAGGCCCAGGTTCAGTCGAACCTGAAAAAAGCCCAGGAGGTTCAAAAGATTAATGCTGACAAAAGGTGCTCATGAGGGGTGGATTTTTGGTTGGGAGACAATGTGTGGTTATCCACCAAGAATTTCCGTCTTAAGATACCTTCGGGTAAATTTGCACCTCGATTTTATTGGCCCTTATGAGATTATTGACATCATTAACCCTGTGTATTTTAAGTTACTGTTACCTGAGTCCTTTTGCATTCATAATGTTTTTCACAAAGCGTTACTCAAAATGTATGTGTCGTCCTCGTCTCCATAGTAAAAAAGGGGCAGGGAGGACCCAGCTGACCTCAGCGTGGCCAGTGTCCTTCATCCCCTTGACAACGAGCAGGGGGGGAACTGAGCGCCGATGTCAATGATTAGGCGCTCAGGTGTATAGATATGCTGGATATGGATCACGTGACGCTGGCCATGTCACGTGACCCATCAATAAGACCTATTTAAACAGGTAACCTGCTGGCCACAGGTTGCCTATGATTGGTTTTATTACCTCACTAGCGTTCTCTGCATCTGTTTGTTTGACCTCTGCTTGAATTTGACTTCAACCTTGTGATACCCTTTGTACTGACGCGATCTCTTGGCTCCTGACCTCGGCTTGTATTGACTTCGATCTTGTATTACCCCTTAGTGCCTACTTTACCTCCTGGCTCTTGGTCTCGGTTTCCACTGGTTCCGGTTACAGTTCTTTCCGGCCTGAGAAGCTTTTGCTTCTGTGTTTTCTTTTTATCATTTTTTTCTTTCTTTGTTGTTTCCTCCCTTTAGGCCCCTGCACGTATTTAAGCTAGGGGCTGCCGCCCAGTTCTACCCCGTTGGTTAGAACGGACCGTGCAAGTAGGTAGGGATAGAGGTGTTAGTGGAGTTTAGGGCTGCACCTATCCCTACCTCTTTGTGACACCTCACTCGTATAGACACTTCCAGGGTCTCTCTTCTCCAACACACAGACTGTTCTTCACGGTCACCCATCTCTCTTACTGAGACAGTTATTATGGTCTCCAACTCTCTCAAACAGGCAGCTCCCCATGTCCTCTTCTGTAATACAGGTTACCACTCTGTTCTTATTCTCTCAGACAGATTGCCCTCCATGGCCCTCTTAACAAAGACTGCTCTCCATAACCCCTCTCTGACAGAGTGCTCTCCATGCTCCCATAACATAGACTGCTTCCCTTTCACACAGACTGATTCCCCTCCATAAAGAATGCTCCCCTTTTCAAATGCAGAAAGTATTATAGTTGACTTTCACACAGTTCTCTCTATGATCGGGCATAAAGGTTCTGTACAACATTAAGGGGAGAGTTTTGGAAGCAGACACCCTAAGGCCTCTTTCACAACAGCATCACGGATTTGGTCTGGATGCATTGCAGGTGCGTTCAGGGAAAATCATGCGATTTTGCTAGCGAGTGCTGTCTGTTTTGTATGCGATTGCATTGCATTTTTCCCACACGGGTGACATGCGGATTGCATGCGTTTTTTACGCGCGTGAAAAAAAAAAGGATCCATCCTCTACATTCACCTGTTACTGCAAACACATATAAATACCCGCACCATGCTTTGGTTTTTTGGACAGCTCCATTTGTTTGGTGAGTTTTGGTCGTTTGGCGTGTGTGTGTGTGTTTGGTGATTGGATTTCCATTTGCAAGATGTCCACTTTCACTGTATCATCCACTGACCATGTCTTCTTGCACTGGATGGTCTTCCCCTGTTTTGGAGAGCAGCCAGAAATGATTGAGGCGGAACCGCGGAGGAAGCGTATTTGGGTGCATCCTATAATTTCCCAGTGGGCCAGCAAAGGTCAATTTGTTGGCTTGTACTCTGACCACCGCGCACACCCTCTAAAGTTCTTTAATTATTGCCGCATGTAGGTGGCTACGCTTTATCGGCAGTTGAGGCCTGCCTTGACTTTCCAAGACACTAACATGCGGTGGAGTGTGTCACCTAAAGAATGTCTTATTATTACTTTAAGGTAAGACTATATATTGTCATACTTATACATGAATGACCCACTATTTTCCAGTACATAGCAGTTTTGTATATGGCCTGTGTCTTCACACCTTTACCTGTTTTATGTCTAAGTACTTTATAGTAGTAAACATGTATTGTATATAGTTCATTTTTATTCATTAAAATTGTGTGTGCTATTGGGCCTGCCACTTTGTCTAAAGTAACTTGTTGTACTACCAAGTCATTGATTAGTCACACCAGATTCAAGTTCTGCGGGGGGTTAATCATTCTAATCCTGGCTGTAATGATAATGGTTGAATTTGAAGTGCATTTCCTGGAGGAGAAGGACACTGGCCCCAGATTTGCGCATCAATGCGAAGACTTGGCTCCTCTTAGAAGGGGAGTTAAAGCCCTCAACATTGTAAGACACAAATGATAAATCAGCCATATTGTCTATTGTAAGGGGGGGGGTTACTTTGCTGGAGCCAGGTCCCCCTCCAGGAGGTCAGCTTTTGAGTGAGTCTGGTTGGAGAAATCCGGGAGGGTGAGGTAGGAGCCAGAGGGGTTCTTAGTGTTGTCATTTGCATTGGAATGGAGAAGACCAGTACCTTAAACATAAAGCACACAGAAGAACATATAACTACAAAATAAACTTTTGAGTAACAAAACCCATTTGGGTGGGTCATATTGAGGGTTAGAGTAAGGATCGCAAGGGGGGAAATGGTTTATCAACCCTATTGTGACCCTCACAGCACTAGAGGAAGCCCCAACAGTGAGGCATGTCGACAGACAAATTGAGAGATGTTAAGGGAAGGAAGGGGGAGGAGAGATCAGGAATAACAGGGTAGGGTGAATTGGAGGTAGGTTGCAGCCATCAATGAAGAATCGATAGTATGCGGAGGGGTTAGGTGAATGAAGGAAGAGAGGTAAATCAGAGGGAGCAATGGAGAAGGGAGTTCGTAAGTTGTTAGAACAGTTATGATGCTTAATAGTGATGAGTGGCATCGAAAATTCGCAATTTTTTTCTCTAGAAAAATCGGCAAGGTAATGATTGTGTAATATGCAAATTTTTGTAATTCGAATTTTCGGATTCGAATTTTTATTGCGAATTTTTCAACTTACAACTATTAGACAAAGAAGATTATAGCACTATAAATTGCTCTATATTCGATTTTTTTTTGAATATTCGCTATATTGCTATAACTTTGTTTTTTCGAATATTCGTAATATTCTAAAACAAGAATATATAGCAATATAGCGAATATTCTAAAAAACGAATATAGAGCAAAATTCGCAAACACTATTACTCCTAAAGTCAAGTATATTGCAGCCTTCTTATTGGCCCACAAGCTAGAAGCAGGAAGGGATCATGTGTACTGATAAAAAAAAAAAAAAAATTGAAAAAAAAAAATAATCGGCGAAAAAAAATAAAAATTAATTTGAATATTCGAAATTACGAATATATACAACTATATTCGAAATATTCGCGAATTTTCGAAGTACCTATATTCGCGATAAAAATTCGAAATTCGAATATTCGTGATCAACACTAATGCTTAAGTTACAGTATTGATGCCAGGTTCTACGGTGTCATCTGCGCGGTCCTCCGCTTGAATCTCTGAGACTTCGGAGTGCTCAGTGGCTCGAAGGGTGAGATCTTCGGTATTTCTGGCAGTTCCGTCAGGTCTTGGTATAGTTCCCAATTTTCTATCTCCAACGGAACTATTTGAAGATGATCGAACACTCCGTTTAAATCGGCGAATGAAGTGACAGTAAGACGGCACCCCTCATAGAAGAACGAGATTCCAAATGGGAAAGTCCATCGGTACAGTGTCTTCTTAGCTCTGAGCCAGTTGGTCAAAGGCTTCAGAATCCTTCGCTTCTTTAGGGTAGAGGGAGCCAGGTCTTGATAGATGGAAATGGGGACTTCTTCATACGTCAGATCTGTAAGGTTTCTTGCAGCTTCCAGAACCGCCGTTTTGACCTGATAGTTGAGGAACCTACAGATGACATCTCTGGGTGGTTCCGATTGTTTAGGCTTGGGTCTCAATGCACGGTGTGCCCGTTCCACAATTATCTCCGTTTGATGCTCTGGGCCCAGAATAGAGCTGCAAATCGCCGTCACTGCAACAGGGATGTCCGATGCAAGGACATATTTGGGTATTCCCCTGAAGCGCAAATTGTTTCTGCGCCCTCTATTTTCCTGATCCTCCAAAGCATTATGGAAGTCGTTCAGGTAGGTGCGACATTTCTGCAAGGAGGTAGCGGTTGCTGATTGGTGATCCAGGACCGCAGCTTGTTGTGTTTCCAGGGCCACAACCCTGTCTCCTATCTGGTGCACATCGTGGCGAAGGTCCGTTAATTCGCTCAAAATCGGCTCCATGGCCTTGCTAAGCAATTGCTTCAGGAAGCGGCGAGTAATCGGGAGAGCCGTTCTGCAATAAGAGACCTCTATATCGCTCTCTCCCTCGGAGACTTCATTGGAGCGCTCGCTCACCTTGTGAGATGGAGTCGGCGCCATCTTAGCTTCCTGGGCCGCAACAGTGGCGGCAGCTTTTTTTAATGAATTTGTCCATGTCTCCTCTGCTGTTCGGAGGTTTGATGGTACCGGAATTGTCTCCGGCCCTGGGGTGACCGATCTTGACCATTCTCACGTCTGTTTGCTTGTGTTAGCTGGTGCTGTGTAGGATTCAGTGCGGAGAGCTCCTGACTATGCGGCCATCACAGTCCGGTGCTTGCTCCGCCCCTCATCCTGGCTGTAATGATGATGATATGTCACCTGTGTGTATATGGTAATGGTGTTGAAGTTGATTTAGCTAAATGCTATTCCTTTCTTTAAAGTATCTATCATTTTAAAGTAAATGAGTCCCAATCTTGGAGCATTGCCTATTTTAATTTCAACTTGCCAGACACATTGCCATTAAATAATGTAAAGTACGGTAATGTAGTTGATTTTTAAAACTTGGGCAATTTTGTGTATGCATTTTTTATTTTATTTTTGTCATTTCAGATATCTGGTGACGGTCAATTATTTTTCTTCATTAAATTTTAATTTTAGATTGGTGACCTCCACAATTGCTGGCGTGGTACGGGCTACATGTGCCACCATTTGGTTGAGACTGAAGGCTTCAGTGCTGCCACATCCAACCAGGCAGCAGTGGCTTGATATAGCTCAGGGCTTCCTGGAGAAGGGCTCAATTCTTAATTCAATTGTATTGGTGCCCTTGACGGGAAGCACATACGGGTTAAGAACCCACCAAACTCAGGGTCCCAATACTATATTTATATACAGTTTTATTCTGTAGTTTTGTTGGCCTTGGCTGACACAAACTATAGGTTTATAATTGTAGATATTGGGTCCTGTGGAAGTACTGCAGATGCTAGCATCTTTAGGGCTTTCAGATTGGCTCGCTGGCTTCAATTCAACAAACTGGACGTACCACAGCCAGCAAACCTTCCTGGCCCACCAGCGCCTTATGTGGTTGTAGGGGACGAGGGTTTGCCCTTTCTACCCACCTCATGCATCCCTTTCCTAGGTGAGGTTTGGATGCAAAGAGGCGTACTTTTAATTATTGGTTAAGTAGGGCCAGAAGGTTTGTGGAGTGCGCCTTTGGGATTTTTTCTAATAAATGGCATGTTTTTCTTTCACCCATCCAGCTGGCCCCAGAAAATATCAATGTGGTCATCAAAGCGTGTGTAGTGCTGCACAACTACATACGCACCTATGAGTCGACACCTGATGAAGACGCCCAAGTCTACAGTTCACCATCAGGAAGAGACACTTTGCAACTTGTAAGATCTAGATCTGCTGGACTGAGAGTGAGGGACTCATTTTCTGAATATTTTATGTCCCCTATCGGTTCATTCCCTTTTTAGCAGTAGTACTTGACTCATGGAAGTTTGTGTTTGCCAGTATTTTTTTGTAACCTGGATGGTTAATTTTTAGGTATTTTTTTTTATTTTTTAGTTAGGGACTCGCAAGATAATAAGGACTCTTGACGTGGGTTGCAAGCTTACATATTTTTCTTACATATATTGTTTTCAATACGGTATTTGAAATATGTACTAATACCTCATTCATTGCAAGTGGAAAAGTATCATAAAATGTATGCATGTTTTCCCATCATCATTAATAAAGTTATATTTGGCCTCATTCTCATATAATAAAAAATATAATTGCATGTGTCATGGTGTTTACACTTCAACTATAATGTTAGGACTATTGTGTGCTTATAGGAACGTATATTATTTCTAACATGTAATGTATATATGTATAATAAAGGTATTTATTTAAAATTGTAATTTTTGCCATATTGGTGAAAGCCTCACTAATATTAAGGTGTGTAAGTGATAGAGGTAAAAAGTAAAAATAGTCATTGGATTTGGGTCATATTAATGATTACTACAAGTGTGAACAATTATTAATGTCTTGTTTGTGTTGGTGCAACATAAAGATCATTATGCACTGTATATAATAAAGGGAACTAACAATAAAAATATTGAAAATAAAACTATGTTTATTAACATATGAAATAGTCAACTCGACTGTATTTATTTCAGTTTTAATAAAATACTATAAAAAAGTTGAACATACATTTTTTATAAATTAACATAACACCCAGATGGCAAGGGGGTGACCTGATACTGAGTCCCAGGGTAGCTTGTTTGGCCCTGTTGGGAGGGGAGGCCGGAGTACTGGGATGGCCCAGCTTGGGAGGAGGAGAAAACAAGCTGGCCATATGACACTTCGACACTTCCCCCTGATACTGGGACTCATATGGGTGCATAGGTGGGCCATACTGATCCCTGGGAGGATTAAATTGTGGGGGACCCTGTGAAGACTGGATATTTGGCATTGGCCGGGGGCCAAACATGTGCCCATGGAGGCGCAAAAACATTTCTGTAGTGTCATGGGGTAGTGGCTGACTCCAGAACGATTTTGTGAGCAGATCTTGCTCTCAACAATTGTTCTGGAGGCAGCTGGCGCATATAATGGGTCAGACTTTGGGCATACATGTCATGATGACCCTCCTGCCAGGCTCTAGATAAGTAATCTAAAACCTAAGCTTTAATGTGCCCTTCGGCAGGAGGCATCGCCCGTAGTTGGAGCTGGAGGCCTGGATGTTGAGGTGCTGGGTCCTGGCAAACCCTCCATCTGTGCAGCCCCAGAGGTAGTGTCTTCCTTACAGGCACTTGATAGCTGCGGGTCAGACTCTTCCCCTTCCTCATCTAGGTTGTCCTCTATCCTAAAAAAAAAGAAAAATACATTTATCACGTAGTACTACATGAACTAAACTACATATTATATACGGGGTCATTTATCAACATTGGGTGAATTAGAAGTGTCATAGCTGCCCATAGCATTTTAATATATAGATTGCAGTTTCCAAAACCGGTGTAACAATCCTTACCTTGGAGGAAGATCGCATATAATTGTGAACAGGGTGATATGTCCGTATTTTGAACTATTGTCTTGTTTACTTTTGTCAGAAGTGTACATGTTTTGTGGCTCTTATATGTTTACTAAATGCTATAACACCATATATGTGTATGTTGGTAGAAACGACTTTAGACAAGAGCAAGGTCCATCTGTTAACATAATTAAGTTATTTGTTGACCAGTAGTGTATTAACAAACAAGAGATTAATACACTTAACCCTATTTGGGATATATATCCTTATATTGCATTTCATATATTTTTTATTTTTTTATTCATATTTTTATTTATTTTTTCAATTTTTGGCATTTTACAATTTTTTTTTACAATTTTTGCCTTAATTTGTGATATTTTATCAATAAATGTAACATTTTTAATTACATGTGGTATATTTTCCATGAGTCTATCAGATATTTGAGTGCCTTCCAACCTTCATCCCTTTTTTTGATACTGTACCTTCTTGATTAATCTATTTTATCACATTTAGTGTGTTTTGGCTTGTAGTTGTTCAAATTGCTCGGTGTATCAAACTATGACATTTACATGCAAATGGGCCAAAATTGAAATCTTTTGTTTTTCAGTGCAGCTAAAGTGGTATTAAAGGGGTTATCCAACCACTAAAATGCCTCCCCAGGCCTGGACAGAGGTTATACTAACCTGGCTACCGGGCACCTGTGTAGCTTTTGACGCCCACACGGTCGCCGCTGCATCATCTCGTTGCACGGATGAAAATTTCTGTCATCGGGGAGGGGGGGAAGCCAATAGTAGGCCGTGACGGGAACAATCCTATCTAGCATCACGGGGAGATGCAAGGTGGCTGTACGTCGGTGAGCCAGGTAAGTATAACTGGTGTCAGGGGCCCAGTATGGAGAGGCATTTTAGGGTTCGGAAAACCACTTCAAATTAATTACATGTGCATCCTCAGTTTTTTGCTCAGCATTATTCTAAAAGGTGCTCAGTGCTCAGTGTCTCCTAATGACACTGTTCTGCTGAAACTATTTAAAGCACCATATTTTTTGCCCTATAACACGCACCGGCCGATAAGATGCACCTAGGTTTTTGAGGAGGACAATAAGAAAAAAATATTTTTCATTAGACCTCAGGTCAGAGTAGCAATCAGACCCCCAATGTTAATAAGACCCCAACAAGACCTCAGATCAGACCCCCAATCAAACCTCAGACAAGACCCCCTGGCCTCTCATCAGCTCCCAGCAATCCCCTTTGTCTCATATCAGCCCCCAGCAGCCCCCATTGCCTCTCATATTAGTCCCCAGAAATCCCCATCGCCTCATATCAGCCCCCAGCAGCCCCCATTGCCTCTCATATTAGCCCACAGCATCCCCCATTGCCTCATATCAGCCCCCAGTGGCCCCCATTGCCCATGATCATCCCACAGTATCTCCATATTGCCCCTGATCAGCCCCCAGCATCTCCATATTGCCCCTGTTTAGCCCCCAGCATCTACATATTGCCCCTGATTATCCCACAGTATCTGCAGATTAGCCCATAATCATCCCCCAGCATCGCCATATTAGTCCTTAAACAGCCCCCAGCATCTCCATATTGCCCCTGATCTGCTCCAGCATCTCCATATTAGCCCTTAATCATCCCCCTGCATCTCCATATTAGTCCTTAAACAGCTCCCAGCATCTCTATATTAGCCATTAATCAGCCTCCAGCATCTACATATTAATCTTAATCAGCCCCCAGCATCTACATATTAATCTTAATCAGCCCCCAGTATCTCCATATTAACCCTTAATCAGCTCCCAGCATCTCCATATTGCCCCTGATAAGCCGCAGAATTTCCATATTGCCCCTGATCAGCCCCCAGCATCTCCATGTTGCCCCTGATCAGACCAAAGCATCTCCATATTAGCCCTTAATCAGCCCCCAGCATCTCCATATTAGCTATTAATCAGCCCCCAGCATCTCCATATTAGCCATTAATCAGCCCCCAGCATCTCCATATTAGCCCTTAAACAGCCCCCAGCATCTCCATATTGCCCCTGATCATCCCAAAGCATCTCCATATTGCCCCTGTTCAGCCCCCAGCATCTCCATATTAACCATTAATCAGCCCCCAGCCAGGGGCGGATTAAGTGCATGATAGGCCCGGGGCTGTCTACCCAACTTGGGCCCCCCCCCTCCATTTTAGTTTATTTTTATTAATTTTTTGTATGAAGAGGCTGCGGTGCCTTATGAGCGCCACAGTCTCTTCTTAGGCCATATGACATCTTCAGACAAAAAAAAAATACCCCAAATTGGGTCCTAAACTGAAAAATTTGGTCGTCAAATTTTAAATACATATAATTGTAATAAAAAAGACATGGAGGAGAATACAGCACCACATACCTCTTACATCCAGTGACATCTCCTGTCATGTAGACCTTTTATTTCCTCTTCTCCTCCATTTGACCCAGACCACCATGGCAAATTCTTTTAGCCGCATCTCGTCTCTACAGTTTGTAACACAGACACGTTAGATTTCTCAAATTTTCCATCAACCTCCTCATCCTGGTGTCCCCACAGTGTCATCCTGCCACCCCCAATACTGTGCCCGTTGTGCTCCCCAATGCCCCAGGAACTATACTGCTGAAAAAATAGTGACCCTGATAGATATAATTGGGGTAATTTATCAAACTGGTGTAAAGTAGAACTCGATTTCCAAAAGAGCTGTCAAATATGAAAGGTGGAATCTGATTGGCTGCTATGGGCAACTAAGCCAGTTCTGCATTACACCAGTTTGATAAATTACCCCAAATGTCCCTATAATGTCCACAGCAGCTATAATGTCCCCTAGAGACCCCCAGTAATAATACCACCCTCTATTGTGCTCCAGGCAATAATCCCTGTATAGTGTCCCCAGAAATAATAGAATTGCCCCTATAGTGCCTCCCCAATAGCAACACCCCCATATAGTAATTTCCACCACACTGCCCCCACATAGTAATCCCCCATAGTAATTTGCCCCCACACAGTAATTTCCCCCAAACTGCCCCCATATAGTAGTTTGCCCCCACACAGTAATTTGCCCCACACTGCCCCCATATAGTAGTTTGCCCCCACACAGTAATTTGCCCAACACTGCCCCCACAT
This sequence comes from Bufo gargarizans, assembly GCF_014858855.1. NCBI lineage: Eukaryota > Metazoa > Chordata > Amphibia > Anura > Bufonidae > Bufo > Bufo gargarizans. The sequence continues at coordinate 183,426,527 of NC_058084.1, forward strand.
AGTAATTTGCCCCACACTGCCCCCACATAGTAATTTGCCCCACACTGCCCCCACATAGTAATTTCCTCCACACTGCCCCCACATAGTAATTTCCACCACACTGCCCCCACATAGTAATTTCCACCACACTGCCCCCACATAGTATTTTGCCCCCACATAGCAATTTTCCCACATAGCAATTACACACAGAAATTACCCCACACAGAAATTACCCCACACTGTCCCCACATTACAATTTCCCCCACACAATAGTTTCCCCCACATAGTAATTTGCCCCCACACTGCCCCATATAGTAATTTGTCCCCAGATAGCAATTTCCCCACACTGCCCCCACATAGCAATTTGCCCCCACTCTGTCCCATCTAGTAATTTGCCCCCACACTGCCCCATCTAGTAATTTGCCCCCACACTGCCCCATCTAGTAATTTGCCCCCACATAGTAGTCCCTCTCATAATAATTTGCCCCCACATAGTAATTTGTTCCCACATAGTATTCCCTCCCATAATAATTTGCCCCCACACAATAGTTTTCCCCACACTGCCCCCACATAGTAATTTGCCCCCACATAGTAAATTGCCCTCACATAGCATTTACCCCACACTGTCCCCACATAGAAATTACCCCACACTGTCCCCACATAGAAATTACCCCACACTGTCCCCACATAGCAATTACCCCACACTGTCCCCACATAGAAATTACCCCACACTGTCCCCACATAGCAATTACCCCACACTGTCCCCACATGGCAATTTCCCCCACACTGCCCCCACACAATAGTTTCCCCCACATAGTAATTTGCCCCCACATAGTCCCCACATAGCAATTACCCCCACACAATAGTTTCCCCCACACTACCCCCAGATAGAAATTTGCCCCCACATAGTAGTCCTTCCCATAATAATTTGCCCCCACACAGCAAATTGCCCCACACAATAGTTACCCCCACACTGCCCATCTAGTAATTTGCCCCCACATAGTAGTCCCTCCCATAATAATTTGCCCCCACATAGTATTCCCTCATAATAATTTGCCCCCATACTGCCCCATCTAGTAATTTGCCCCCACATAGTATTCCCTCCCATAATAATTTGGCCCCATACAGCCCCCACATTCCCCCCCATGTAATCGATTTATCTTCCCTAATAGGTCCTCCTGTGTCCCCCCCAAGTAGGCAAATGAAATAAAATTAAAAAAAATGAACAAAAAATGAAAAAATAAATACTCACCTATGTCCAGGGCCAGGCGCTTGCTCGCAGAGGAAGGCGGGCGGGATGAGTCAAGCGCGTCACAGTGCTGCGTCCCGGCACAGGCGCGATGACGTCATCACGCACGCCTGCGCCGGGATTTCACTACCGCATAGGCCTCAGGCCTACAAGGCCTGAGGCCTATGCGGTGAATGCCGGAGATCGGCGACGGGACAGGGAGCTATGCGCTCCTGTGCCCCGCCGCAGTATGTGGGCGTTCGGGTCAGCGCTGGGCCCCCCAGCGGTGCTGGGCCCGGGGCTGCCGACCCGAACGTCCCTATTGTAATCCGCCACTGCCCCCAGCATCTCCATATTAGCCCTTAATCATCCCCCAGCATCTCCATATTAGCCCTTAATCAGCCCCCAGCATCTCCATATTGCCCCTGATCAGCCCAAAGCATCTCCACATTGCCCCTGTTCAGCCCCCAGCATCTCCATATTGCCCCTGATCAGCCCCCAGCATCTCCATATTAGCCATTAATCAGCCCCCAGCATCTCCATATTAGCCATTAATCATCCCCCAGCATCTTCATAGATGCCCCAGATTGCCTCATGTTTTATAAAATAAAATAAAAACACTTACCTCTCCTGCTCCGGACGATTGCGATGCTCTTTTTCGTGCCGCCGGCTGTGCTGTGAACCAGTGTGCACAGCGTGAGGTCGCAGAGCGCCCTCACCGCCGACAGCCAAGGATCGGGAAGTGGAGTTCAGAGCCTTCACTGCTTCCTGCTCCTCCGGTACTAATGAGCGCTTCCATAACAAAAGCACTCATTAGTATTCACCTCATAAAACGCAGGGGCAGGGGGTAATATAAATGAAAATAAGTAATTTTCATTATATTTAATTATATATGACATATTCTTGATTGGTATGCAAGAAAAAAAAAAAAAAAGTAAAAGCTAAAAATGGTGCCTAAATGTCTAAGTTAGGACTGAATGCAGAAATGAACAAACAATAAAATATCTGGTCTTTAAGGCTAAAATGATTAATTCCCCAATGATATAAAGAGCGTTGTTGGAATTTTTATATTGGGGGCTTAACCTTAAAAGGGTTATCCCATGAGTAGTATAAATAATGAAAATTAGACACCATATAGTACATGACAATCTCTTACTAACAAATCTAGAACCAGCCCTGTACCTCACATGCATCCAGACATCTCTCCATTTGTTCTGCTAGGTTTATTTCAAGATGTCAGCTCAGTGTGTCCTTTACAGGGGGCATTTTATTTCTGCTGCAGCTCTCTTCCTGTAACTATCAGATCTTCTAACAGAAGACAGAGCAGGTGGAAGTTGAAGGATGGGGCTGAGCATGTTCGTCCACCTCAGTGAGGGGGATAGAGAAATATAGAAGCAAACAGCAGGTGGCACTATAGAGGTAAATTTATTAAATAACTCAGTGGCTATACCATTTTTTTAAGTCCATGCAATTTCAAAAGAATTCAGATCTATCAGCGTTTTTGGAAAATGTAGAATATTTTTTGTAGGACAGCCTGTTTAAGGTGGTCCATCAATATCTGATTTGTGGTTCTGACTCCTAGGACCCCCACTGATCATCTGGCTGGAGGGGCTGTGTTCCCTTCAGTTATCAGGCCCAGCTCCATACATGTTGAAGTGCTATTATACCTTGTACTGCAGCTCTCTGCAGCTCAGTTCCATTCAAATGGTGGAGATGAGTTGTTCCTTCTATAATTTTATAAAAAAAAATATTATCTTAACAGAAGGCAACATTTGCATCCATTGCTTTCCAAGTGTTCTCAAATAATTTTTCTTTCTTTTAAAAATAATTATGTGGGAGCATATATTGTCTGCAGTTTCACACATATTGACGAGCCCCTATTAACCTCCTCACGACCGCGGTACGCAGGATTGCGTCTTCGCGGCGGTCGTGCTGTTCTGGGTGGACGCGCCGGTGCGTCCTCTCGCGAGACGCGAGATTTCAGGGTATGCCGGCCCGCGCATGCGCATCGCGGGCCGGCAAAATTCAAAGAAGAACTTCGTCATCAACCTGCCGGCCACGATCATTGGCTGGCAGGTTGATGATTTTCAAAAAAACAAATCAGCAGCCAGATAACCCATCATATTAGTAAATATGATGGGGTTATATGGCTGCTGTGCTCCTCTGTTCCTTCTTTTGGTCGGTTGGTTCCAGGAGAGGAGCAGAGGAGCACATCATTACTGTGAGTACCCACTACAGTACACTTAGCCCCCAGATCACCTCCCAGCACCCAATTAACCCTTTGATCACCCTGTCAATCACTAGTGAAAAGGAAAAAAAGTGATCAGTGCAAACTGTCACTTTTTTTTTTTTCACTGTTATTGACCGTTAGGTTTTAGGTATAGTTTAGGTCCCTTGGTTAGGTAGTTAGCGATCAGTTAGCGCCCAGCCCACCGCACCGCAGTCCGTTATTCGCTGATTAGCGTATCGCTAATCAGCATTTGTACTTTTATAGTATCTGAAAGTGATCAAAACTGATCACGGTCAGATCTATAATAGTACTAGTCTCACTTTAGTTCGCCCTCCACCCAAAACGCAGTGTTTGCCCGATCAGGCCTGATCGGTCGCCCACACGTGCGTTCGCCCACACCCGCCCCACCGCAGTGACAAAAAATATTTTTTTTTTTGATCACTGCACATTCACTTTACACGCACTGCGGCGATAAAAAAATCAGTTTTGATATTTTTTATCAACCGCAGCGGCCTCCGGTACTTCGCTAGGCTCCCCTTTGTAAGACAGGCTTGCTTTTTTTTTCTTGGGTAGTCTCAGGGAATACCCCGATATTTAGTTGCCCACATGTCTAACAGGGGGTATTCTTCTGAAGAGGCCTACAGGCTTCTGACCCAGTCGGATGAGGAGTGGGAACCCTCATCTGATGAATCCAGCGGGTCAGAATACGAACCTGTAGAAAGCAGTGGCTCTCTGACCCAAAGTTCGGACGAGGAGGCTGAGGTCCCTGATAGCAGCAGGCGTACCCGGCCCCGTGTCGCTAGACCGCAGGTTGCGCAGGATCCGCTTCAAGAGCAGCAGAGTGGGGCTGGTGCTGTCGGATTACGTGGTGAGGCATACACCAGCAGCCCAGCCCTTCCTGGACCTAGTACCAGCACTGCCGTACAACCTGGTGAAGTAGCGAGCACCAGAAGGGCAGTTGAAGCTGGTACGGTGGCACGTGCAGTAGTGACCCCGTCGCAGCCACCGCAAAGACGTGCCCGTAGAGCCCCTAGAATCCCAGAGGTGCTGGCAAACCCTGATTGGCAGTCCCCAACTTCCGCCGCACCCGTAGTTTTCCCTTTCACTGCCCAGTCTGGAGTTCGGGTTGAGACAGCTCAGATCGGTTCGGCCCTGGGATTTTTTGAGCTGTTCTTGACTGCGGAGCTTTTAGACTTAGTTGTGGCCGAAACAAACAGATATGCCACACAATTTATAACCGCTAACCCGGGAAGCTCTTATGCCCAGTCTTTCCGAAATTAAAACTTTTCTGGGCCTCCTCCTCAACATGGGCCTGACAAAAAAACATGAATTGCGGTCATATTGGTCCACGAACCCAATTCATCACATGCCCATGTTCTCTGCTGCTATGTCCAGGACACGATTTGAGACCATCCTGCGTTTCCTGCACTTTAGCGATAACAGCACCTCCCGTCCCAGGGGCCACCCTGCTTTTGACCGGCTCCACAAAATTCGGCCCCTCATAGACCATTTCAACCTGAAATTTGCAGATATTTATACCCCAGAGCAAAACATCTGCATAGACGAGTCCCTAATACATTTTACCGGGCGCCTTGGCTTCAAACAATACATCCCAAGCAAGCGCGCCCGGTATGGGGTCAAATTGTATAAGCTCTGTGAAAGGGCCACAGGCTATACCCACAAATTTCGGGTCTATGAGGGAAAAGATCAGACCCTGGAGCCGGTCGGTTGCCCTGACTACCTGGGGAGCAGTGGGAAGACAGTTTGGGACTTGGTGTCACCCTTATTCGGCAAGGGGTACCATCTTTATGTGGACAATTTTTACACAAGTGTGGCCCTCTTTAGGCATTTGTTTCTAGAACGGATTGGCGCCTGTGGTACCGCGCGAACTAGTCGCGCGGGCTTCCCCCAACGGCTCGCTACCACCCGTCTTGCAAGGGGGCAGAGGGCCGCACTGTGTAACGAAGAACTGCTCGCGGTGAAATGGAGAGACAAGCGTGACGTTTACATGCTCTCCTCCATTCACGCAGACACGACAATCCAAATTGAGCGAGCAACCCGTGTCATTGAAAAGCCCCTCTCAGTCCACGACTATAACCTCCACATGGGAGGGGTCGACTTCAATGACCAGATGTTGGCTCCGTATTTAGTTTCCCGACGCACCAGACGCTGGTATAAGAAGGTGTCTGTATATTTAATTCAATTGGCTCTGTACAATAGTTTTGTTCTCTACAGTAAGGCTGGGAGAACTGGATCCTTCCTCAAATTTCAGGAAGAGATCATCGCGAACCTCCTGTATCCAGGAGGTTCCGTGGCCCCATCCACCAGTGTAGTTAGCCGTCTACACGAGCGACACTTCCCCAGTGTCGTTGCTGGTACCTCAAACCGACCGCCACCCCGAAAAAAATGTCGTGTCTGTAGCAGGAGTGGAATAAGGCGTGACACCCGCTATTTCTGTCCTGACTGTCCCGACCACCCTGCCCTATGCTTTGGAGAGTGTTTCCGGAAGTACCACTCACAGGTACACTATTAGCATAGGGATCATCTCACCAGGATAGGCACACAGGGCTATTAGGGCCCATTCACTCACAGCTGCTGCAAACGTCTCCTTTCACATGGGACAAAGTGCATAACGCACTTCGCCACATCTTTGGGCGATTTGCGCTTTGCACATTGACCCATGGGGAAGGAGAGGTTTGTTCTATAAAGGTAAAAAAACAAAAAAAAAACAAAAACAAAAAAAACAGGTAAGCAAACAGGTTAATGTTTAGTTCCAAAAGTTAAAGTTACATGTTCTGTTCCAAAGTTAATAAAATTATTGCGTTGTGGCCTGTTTTTTTTTTTGTCTTTTTACCTTCCAGGTGGACCAACCGATCTACTAGCTGCAGCACCGATGTGCATTCTGACAGAAGCATTGCGCTGCTGTCAGATTACACGCAAGTCGGTGTATGCGGCGCTGCAAGACGGGATTTTCTCCTCTGCAGTGACAGATACGTTTGCCGAGGCATACGAGCTGAGGAGGAGGCGGCGTTCCTATGCTTTGGCAAGCACTTTGTATGTATATATATATATATATAAAAAAAAAAATCCAGGCAATGATTTATTCATCCACATCGATTGATGTGAATGGAGAAATCTGGTTTGCCAGGGCATACGAGCTAAGTGGGTATGGATGTAGGGCGGAGCTCCAATGTCCTGGCAGACGCCTTTCCCCTCCATTTTTTTTTTTGGGCAGAGATTTTTTCATCCACATTGATCGATGCGAATGAAGAAATCTGTGCCGTTCATTTTTTTCTTTCAGCCCAGAGGCTGAACGGAAAAAAAAATCTCATTACCTGTATGCTCAATATAAGGAGAATAGCAGAAACTCCTAATGCTGGCCATACATGTAATGATTGCGGAGACCCTCAAATGCCAGGGCAGTACAAACACCCCACAACTGACCCCATTTTGGAAAGAAGACACCCCAAGGTATTTGCTGAGGGGCATATTGAGTCCATGAAAGATTTAAATTTTTGTCCTAAGTTAGCGGAAAGTGAGACTTTGTGAGAAAAAACAAAAAATAATCAATTTCCGCTAACTTATGCGAAAAAAAAAAAAAATTCTATGAACTTGCCAGGCCCCTCATTGGATACCTTGGGGTGTCTTCTTTCCAAAGTGGGGTCACATGTGGGGTATTTATACTGCCCTGGCTTTTTAGGGGCCCTAAAGCGTGAGAAGAAGTCTGGGATCCAAATGTCTAAAAATGCCCTCCTAAAAGGAATTTGGGCACCTTTGCGCATCTAGGCTGCAAAAAAGTGTGACACATCTGGTATCGCCGCACTCAGAAGAAGTTGGGGAATGTGTTTTGGGGTGTCATTTTACATATACCCATACTGGGTGAGATAAATATCTTGGTCAAATGCCAACTTTGTATAAAAAAATGGGAAAAGTTGTCTTTTGCCAACATATTTCTCTCACCCAGCATGGGTATATGTAAAATGGCACCCCAAAACACATTCCCCAACTTCTCCTGAGTACGGCGATACCAGATGTGTGACACTTTTTTGATGCCAAGGTGGGCAAAGGGGCAAATATTCCAAAGTGCACCTTTCGGATTTTGCAGGCCATTTTTTACACATTTTGATTGCAAAGTACTTCTCACACATATGGGCCCCTAAATTGCCAGGGCAGTATAACTACCCCACAAGTGACCCCATTTTGGAAAGAAGACACCCCAAGGTATTCTGTGAGGGGCATGGTGAGTTCCTAGAATTTTTTATTTTTTGTCGCAAGTTAGTGGAATATGAGACTTTGTAAGAAAAAAAAAAAAAAAAAAAAACATCATCATTTTCCGCTAACTTGTGACAAAAACAAAATAAATTCTAGGAACTCGCAGTGCCCCTCACGGAATACCTTAGGGTGTCTTCTTTCCAAAATGGGGTCACTTGTGGGGTAGTTATACTGCCCTGGCAATTTAGGGGCCCATATGTGTGAGAAGTACTTTGCAATCAAAATGTGTAAAAAATGGCCTGCAAAATCCGAAAGGTGCACTTTGGAATATGTGCCCCTTTGCCCACCTTGGCAGCAAAAAAGTGTGACACATCTGGTATCGCCGTACTCAGGAGAAGTTGGGGAATGTGTTTTGGGGTGTCATTTTACATATACCCATGCTGGGTGAGAAAAATATCTTGGTCAAATGCCAACTTTGTATAAAAAAAATGGGAAAAGTTGTCGTTTGCCAAGATATTTCTCTCACCCAGCATGGGTATATGTAAAATGACACCCCAAAACACATTCCCCAACTTCTCCTGAGTACGGCGATACCAGATGTGTGACACTTTTTTGATGCCAAGGTGGGCAAAGGGGCACATATTCCAAAGTGCACCTTTCGTATTTCACCGGTCATTTTTTACAGATTTTGATTGCAAAGTACTTCTCACACATATGGGCCCCTAAATTGCCAGGGCAGTATAACTACGCCACAAGTGACCCCATTTTGGAAAGAAGACACCCCAAGGTATTCCGTGAGGGGCATGGCGAGTTCCTAGAATTTTTTATTTTTTGTCGCAAGTTAGTGGAATATGAGACTTTGTAAGGAAAAAAGAGAAAAAAAAATAAATCATCATTTTCCGCTAACTTGTGACAAAAAATAAAAAATTCTAGGAACTCGCCATGCCCCTCACGGAATACCTTAGGGTGTCTTCTTTCCAAAATGGGGTCACTTGTGGCGTAGTTATACTGCCCTGGCAATTTAGGGGCCCAAATGTGTGAGAAGTACCTTGCAATCAAAATGTGTAAAAAATGCCCTGCAAAATCCGAAAGGTGCACTTTGGAATATGTGCCCCTTTGCCCACCTTGGCAGCAAAAAAGTGTGACACATCTGGTATCGCCATACTCAGGAGAAGTTGGGGAATGTGTTTTGGGGTGTCATTTTACATATACCCATGCTGGGTGAGAAAAATATCTTGGTCAAATGCCAACTTTGTATAAAAAAATGGGAAAAGTTGTCTTTTGCCAAGATATTTCTCTGACCCAGCATGGGTATATGTAAAATGACACCCCAAAACACATTCCCCAACTTCTCCTGAGTACGGCGATACCACATGTGTGACACTTTTTTGCTGCCAAGGTGGGCAAAGGGGCGCATATTCCAAAGTGCACCTTTCGGATTTCACCGGTCATTTCTTACACATTTTGATTGCAAAGTTCTTCTCACACATTTGGGCCCCTAAATTGCCAGGGCAGTATAACTACCCCACAAGTGACCCCATTTTGGAAAGAAGACACCCCAAGGTATTCTGTGAGGGGCATGGTGAGTTCCTAGAATTTTTTATTTTTTGTCGCAAGTTAGTGGAATATGAGACTTTGTAAGAAAAAAATAAAAATAAAAAATCATCATCATTTTCCGCTAACTTGTGACAAAAAATAAAAAGTTCTATGAACTCACTATGCCCATCAGCGAATACCTTAGGGTGTCTACTTTCCGAAATGGGGTCATTTGTGGGGTTTTTCTACTGTTTGGGCATTGTAGAACCTCAGGAAACATGACAGGTGCTCAGAAAATCAGAGCCGTTTCAAAAAGCGGAAATTCACATTTTTGTACCATAGTTTGTAAACGCTATAACTTTTACCCAAACCATTTTTTTTTTGCCCAAACATTTTTTTTTTATCAAAGACATGTAGACCTATAAATTTAGCGAAAAATTTATATATGGATGTCGTTTTTTTTGCAAAATTTCACAGCTGAAAGTGAAAAATGTCATTTTTTTGCAAAAAAATCGTTACATTTTGATTAATAACAAAAAAAGTAAAAATGTCAGCAGCAATAAAATACCACCAAATGAAAGCTCTATTAGTGAGAAGAAAAGGAGGTAAAATTCATTTGGGTGGTAAGTTGCATGACCGAGCGATAAACGGTGAAAGGAGTGTAGTGCCGAAGTGTAAAAAGTGGCCTGGTCATGAAGGGGGTTTCACCTAGCGGGGCTGAAGTGGTTAAAGATGAGCGAATTTCTTAAAAACCTTCTCTGTCTCCCTTTCTTTCATAAAAATTACCCAAATTTTTATCAGGAAATTTTTTCTGACTTTTTTTTTAAAAATATGGTCCCTATCCATTATTTAAAGGGGTTGTTGAGCCTTTTTTAAGTGATGGCCTATCCTCAGGATAGCCGATTACTAGATTATTGTCAGGGGTCCGACAGCCCGCACCCCTGTTAATCAGCTGTTCTGTGTAGCTCAGTTGCTGGAAATCAGTGTTGGTGCTACAGAGAATAGTCAATATTGTAGTAGACAGCACTCGTCACTGCAGCTGCTCCATTGACTTCAATGGGAGCAGAGCTACAGTGACAAGCACTGTCAACTAAAATGTTGACGGTACAGTCTAGGTCTGGCACCAACTTCGGACAATGAAGCTATACAGGACAGCTGATCAACGAGGCTGTGGGATTCCGGACCCTCGGCAAGTGATGGTCTAGCCTGAAAATATTTCATTACAAAAAAAAATTCTGGACAAGCCCTTTAATTAACAGCTTCTACCATCATCAATAATGAGGAATGTGAATGAGGTTGAGTTGCAACACCAGACACAATCCACATACAAAATTGTTTGTTTGCTTTTTTCTGGTAAAAATCAAACCCTTTTTTTTTTTCTAATAAAATATTCTGTGCAATCAAGGCCTTATCATAAATCTCTATGAGATGTTTGAAGTTTCAAAAGCAGCAGCAATTCTAAACCATTAAAAACTTTGTTATTTAGTCTTTTACATTTTCACAAATGAGGTGTAGGGGAAAAAAATGTATACAAAATTTGCCTACAACCATGTTATCAAGATAATTCCAGCTCTAACACTGTAATAGCCATCATTTACTATTTTCACATTTGTAAAGTGAGTAACAAGCTGTGATGGGAATAAGAAAGCTGCTGAGAAATCCCGTTCTACTTTTTAATCTTAGTTTTTAGTCTTTCAATATTCCAATCTCCGTAGATTCACATGTCTTATTAGCCTTTATACTATTTTAGCTAAGTTGATTTACTTCAGATAACCCTCACAATTGTTACCTTCACCCAGTGAGATTAACTTTCCGTTCTTTTTATTTCCTAGAGACCAGGCAGGAAATATATACAGAAACATAAGTTCGTTCAGGTGAAGTATAAATTATTTCAGGTGAATGTATACATAATGTACTTTTCCAGTTCCTACATGTCTGTTTTACTAAATCATTGCATTACATGTGAAGTGACAATTCTGGAGCACCTTTTGACTTTATGTTGTGCCATTTCTCTAATATTCCTGCTAGAAGTTTATAAATGAAAGTATAACTGTATGTTACCAGTTTGGGGGGGGGGGGGGGGGGGGGGTCCCCTGCACAGTCTGATATTGTTCAATCACTGCTGCCAATGTCATTGAGCCAATGTGCTGGGACATACTGGTAAGGCCAAACTGTACCTTTATTCATAAAATGATAGCATGCATAATAGAAGAATGACACTATATAGAGTCATAAGAGAAAATGCTCCAGTATTGTTATCACATAAGGAGTGCAAGTAGTTACTGAAACAGATGTTAGCACAGGAGACCGTGCTAACAGCCACTTATCTGATTACACATAAAAACAAGCTCTATGGCTCTCTAGTACACAGTTGTTTGGATGACCTCTGGTATCGGATGTATAATTTATTGATGATTTCACAAAACCAAACTACATTGATTAGTTTGTATAAAAGAACATAATGCATTCATAAAATGTAAAGATATAAAAATATATTAAAAGACCAAAGTTATGTGACAAATACTAATGCACAATTCCAGTAAAATAAACATATATACCACAGAGCCCTTGCGGTAATTGATGCCACTGTTCACACTAATGAATAGACATCTAGATGCTACTTGATGAAGTCTAGCATTTCCTTATAAAGATACACGTGCTGACTTAATTAGATCAGAATTTCAGGATAAATTTGATTCCCTGCAAAACCTAATTTCCTCGTGCTTCTTGGTAGCGAATCGATTTTTCCTGAAATAGTGCAAAAAAAAAATACCTCCCTGCTCCATTTGCTCACGATGGATCATCCGCCGCCATCTTGCTTGAAGATCTCGGATGAAATCCCATGCACAGTAATGTATGATGTCACCAGGCCGGTCGAGGTGATGATGTCACCGCGGCTGCGGGAGATTTCGGGCCAGCTCTCCAAGCAAGATGGTGGCGGCCATCCTATCACAAGCAAATGGAGCAGGTAAGTATGATTTTTTATTTTATTTTGCTCCATGTTATATTAGATGCCACGATCATTTATGAACGCGGCATCTGAGGGGTAAAAAAAAAATATATATATATATATACAGTACAGACCAAAAGTTTGGACACACCTTCTCATTCAAAGAGTTTTCTTTATATGACTATGAATATTGTAGATTCACATTGAAGGCATCAAAACTATGAATTAACACATGTGGAATTATATACATAACAAAAAGTGTGAAACAACTGAAAATGTGTCATATTCTAGGTTGTTCAAAGTAGCCACCTTTTGCTTTGATTACTGCTTTGCACACTCTTGGCATTCTCTTGAGGAGCTTCAAGAGGTAGTCACCTGAAATGGTTTTCACTTTACAGGTGTGCCCTGTCAGGCTTAATAAGTGGGATTTCTTGCCTTATAAATGGGGTTGGGACCAACAGTTGCGTTGTGGAGAAGTCAGGTGGATACACAGCTGATAGTCCTACTGAATAGACTGTTAGAATTTGTATTATGGCAAGAAAAAAGCAGCTAAGTAAAGAAAAACGAGTGGACATCATTACTTTAAGAAATGAAGGTCAGTCAGTCCGAAAAATTGGACTGTCAGAAATGCAGCGCAGGCCGCAAATGATACTATCTAGCACAAAAAAGTGTGATTTTTTTTTTTTCAACCAACAATTTAACGGCAGTATTTACTGGTTTTATTGGACTGCCAGAAATGTAGCGCAGGCCAAAAAATTTACTTTCTAGCACAAAAAATGGGAATTTGTCAACCGACAATGTAACAGCAGTATTTACTGGTTTTATTTGACTGTCAGATATGCAGAGCCACTGTCAGAAAGAAAAAAAAATTGCTTTAGGTCACACATATATGTGACAGACTAATGTAATTGAATTATTTTCACTGGCAGGTATGCACTGCAGGCCACAGGGGTACTTGACCGCCAAAAAAAGGGAATTTGTCCCCCTGGAATCTAACAGATGGATTTATTGAATAGATTTTCCCTGTCAGATATTCAGCACAGGGGTACTTCACAGAAAAATATGTGACTATGCCCCCCCCCCCCCCCCCCTACGGGTCCCTGAAGTCACAGACGGATTACCTATATTATTTTCCCTTCCCCTGGCACATATGCAGTGCAGATGTCCTTAAAAAATGCCTAGATGTCGCCCACTGAGCTACCAGAACAGGATTAAAGTAATGTCCCTGGCACACATGTAGTTGCAAGTGCACTGCACTTGCAAAAATGGTCACCGATGCCCACCTAACAAATAGACTGATTAAAGCTTATTTCTCTGTGGCACTGGGCTCAGGGGTACAAAAATGTAGCATAGCACCCACAAAAATAATCGCTGTACTTTGCAGATTTAACACCAAAAACACCAGAATAGTTTCCTATTCTCTCCCTCACAGCAGCAGCATCCTCTCCATACACTAGTAGGAGCAGAGTGACGTGCGGTGCTACGTGACTTCAGCTTATATAGAGGCTGGGTCACATGCTGCACTTGGCCAATCACAGCCATGCCATTAGTAGGCATGACTGTGATGGCTTCTAAGGGCACACGAGTTAAACGCTTGTTGATTGCCCTGCAGCTTTTCAACATACGCCATTAAATCGCTGAACACCGAACTCGAACCCAAACCTTTACTGAAATGTTGGGGTTCGGGGTCAAAAAATCTTAATGTTCGGTACGAACCTGAACTTTACAGTTTGGGTTCGCTCAACCCTAATGACAACCCAAAGGACTCATATCTGGTAAACTAACTTATTGTTATGCTTAACCCTGTTGTACCCTATTACCTGTATTTGTAACCTCAGACCACTATATATATTCTTAGTGTGTATAGTATAATTTCTAGTGAGCACTTAAGGCGATTAAATATATAATTTAATCTTATGCTGTCTTGTATCTCGCTCACGAATCCTCACGTCCGTGTTTCGGCCTAGTAATACGCTACTGCGGGTTGGTTTCTTACCCTATATAATCCCGTTAGCGGACTGGGCTTATATCAAACAAGAAACTGGTGGCAGTTTTCCCAGGCTGAGAATGCGCTGTTTCACTGGGGCAGTGACAATGCTCTCTCAGCTTGTTGCCTCTCTGTGCCCGTGTGGACAGGAGGTGTGTGTGTAAACTGTACTAAGACTGACCTTACCCGCTCCTCCAAGAGGGTGTAACGTAGAGCCTTGGTAACCAGTGACCATACCATATCTCGTGAGCTCGACGTAGTTGATGTCAAGCGGGCACGAGGGGTACGGTTTTTTGTCACACCCACACACTGCCCCATATAGTAATTTGCCCCACACTGCCCCCACACAGTAATTTCCCACACACAGTTATTTCCCCCACACTGCCCCCATACATTAGTTTTCCCCATACTGCCCCCACAGTAATTTCCCCCACACTGCTCCATACAGTAATTTCCCACATACAGTATTTTCCCCCACTCAGTAATTTCCCCCACACTGCCCCATGCAGTAATTTCCCCCATACAGTAATTTCCCCCACAAAGTTGTTCCCCCCACACTGCCCCCATACAGTAGTTTCCCCCACATTTCCCCCATACAGTAATTTCCCACACACTGCCCCCACACAGTAATTTACCCTACACTGCCCCCACACAGTAATTTCCCACACACAGTTATTTCCCCCACACTGCCCCCATACATTAGTTTTCCCCATACTGCCCCCACAGTAATTTCCCCCACACTGCCCCATACAGTAATTTCCCACATACAGTATTTTCCCCCACTCATTAATTTCCCCCACACTGCCCCATGCAGTAATTTCCCCCATACAGTAATTTCCCCCACAAAGTTGTTCCCCCCACACTGCCCCCATACAGTAGTTTCCCCCACACTGCCCCCACACAGTAATTTTCCCCACACTGCCCCAACACAGTAATTTTTCCCACACTGCCCCCATACAGTAATGTCCCCCACACTGCCCCCACACAGTAGTGTCCCCCACACTGCCCCCACACAGAAGTGTCCCCCACACTGCCCCCACACAGTAGTGTCCCCCACACTGCCCCCACACAGTAATTTCCCCCACACTGCCCCCACACAGTAATTTCCCCCACACTGCCCCACACAGTAATTTCCCACACACTGCCCCCACACAATAATTTCCCCCACACTGCCCCCACACAGTAATTTCTTCCACACTTCCCCCACACAGTATTTTCCCCCACACTGCTACTATACAGTAGTTTACCCCACACTGCCCCTTACAGTAATTTCCCCCACACTGCCCCATACAGTAATTTCCCACACACAGCCCCCACACAATAATTTCCCCCACACTGCCCCCACACAGTAATTTCTTCCACACTTCCCCCACACAGTATTTTCCCCCACACTGCTACTATACAGTAGTTTACCCCACACTGCCCCTCACAGTAATTTCCCCCACACTGCCCCAAACAGTAATTTCCCACACACAGCAGTGTCCCCCACTGTCCCCACACACAGTAATTTCCCCCATACAGTAGTGTCCCCCACACTGCCCCCACAGTAATTTTTCACACACTGCCCTCACTGCCCCCACACAGTAGTTTCCCCCACACAGTAATTTCCCCCACATTGCCCCATGTAGTAATTTCCCCCACACTGCCCCATGTAGTAATTTCCCCCACACAGTAATTTCCCCCACATTGCGCCATATAGTAATGTGCCCCCACATAGTAATGCTTCCCATAATTATTGCCCCCACACAATATCCCCCCATAATCGTTTTCCCCACATGTCCCCCTGTGTCCCCCCGTGTCCCCCAAAGTTGGCACATAAAAAATTAAAAAAATACTCACCTATGTCCAGGCGCTTGCTCGCAGAGGAAGGCGCGCACACTTCACTGTGCTGCATCCCGGCTCAGGCGCGCACAATGACGTCATCATGCACGCCTGCGCTGGGATTTCACTACCGCATAGGTCTCAGGCCTACTAGGCTTGAAGCCTATGGCATTGATCGGCGGCGGGGCAGCGAACTATGCACTCCCGTGCCCCACCTCAGTATGTGGGCATCAGCGCTCCAACAATGAGCACTTCCATCTGTATTGATTGAAGCGCTCATTGCTTCTGGCACCCCCCTGAGGGCCGGCACCTGGGGCGGACTTCCCCCCCAGGCACGCCACTGTTCATAGTACAGGGATAATGCACACAGTAATGTTACAGCACAGGGATAGTGCACAGAGATAATCTACTTGCAAATATTACAATATTGGAATTATACAATGATGCCACATACAAGTATAATACACACCATACAGGAATAATATAGTCATGTCACCGCACAGGAATAATGCTAAAATAATGCTGCAGAGAAGGGATAATGTAAACAGCGGGATTAACCAGGAGGTCCCATAGTAAAACATAGAATGAAGTTGGATCAAATTTGCCACGGCCGAACACTAACTGCATACATATTTTGTCTGAGCGCAAATTGACCTTTTAGTTTCACACTTAGGCTAAAATATTTCAGTAGACTGTCTCGGCAAAGGAATAGCTTGCTGGAGTTCATCGTATCCTGTAGTATTGAGCGAAAAAAGGAATCTTCAGTGGACTTCAATCCTAATTTCAGGGAAAATTTGGTTCTTCGCAAAACTGAATTTCCTTATGCTTCGTGGTAACTAATCAATTTTGCCTGAAATGGTGTTAAACAAAAAAAAAAACTCAATTTCAGCTCGAAGCAGACTCAGTCACCATCTTCATTGAGGATCCCACGCGAAATCTCATGAGTGGTGATGTATGACGTCACCATGCTGGCAAGCGTGATGATGTCACCGTGAAGCAGCCGAATCAGAGTTTTGTCATCTCTGGTATACTACCTTTTCCCGCCAGAGCCTATTGACTATATTATGTTTTCGGCATTAGTGCCATGATTCGGCGGGACAAAGAATGCTGCTTGCAGCAGTACATGTCCAGCCGCATCCCGTCACTAATGTCGGAAACAATGTCTGATCCTCTGCAGGTCCAATTATTAATTAGTCATTGGGTCTTGGCGGTGCTGCGGCAGTTTCCGGCTGTCCAGCAGGCTTGCACTTTGCTAGTGTGAAACTAGCCTTAGTTGTAGGCTGCTACCCTGGTAGTAATGTCTGGGATACAGAGGCATTCACCCCTGAAGGACTTGTTTCTAGAGGAAAAATATCTTCATGGGACGCAGCAAGCAATGCCTCTAGGCAGCGCCATAATGCTACTGTGCAATACCTTTAAACCGTTTTCTCTAGTTCTAACTGCTATATTATTACAATAAGGAGCAGTTCACACTTAGCCTATCTGTCATTTTTACTGCTGCATTTTTCCACAAGTGAAAGCACATAAAACATCAAGACATTACAAGTGAATAGGGAGCTCGGCCGTGTCTCCACATGTCTCTATTTTGTAGACACTTCATACAGATATTCATTATATGGCCCAATAATTTCTTGCAGCAATGTAAATGTTAAACCATCAAGGTTTTCACTAAGATCAGAGCAATTCTCTCTTCCATTACTGGAAGTTTTTTTTTCTTCTCATCATAGGCAAATCCTGTGTCTATTCTACATAAGCAATACAATTCTACACTCCTCATCATGTTTGAACACGGCGGAGATCATTATTTTCACAGTCTACGCAACGTGACCAGAAATGCTGTAAACTGTAAGATGTCAATGCACTTTGGTCGGCTCATCATTACTAGTGTGCCTTCTGTATAGTTATCAATGCACTACCGGTAAAGGTCCATCTACTGGGGAAAACGTGAACTGCAGGCAGTAACCTAAGCATCCCAAGCTCCCTGATCAGCCTTTTAATATGTCCCCTCCCCCTTCCACCAGTCTGCAGGAGCTGGTGCAGAGATTAAAACAACACGGGCTTCTGCTAGAAAGCATCCACCTTACAATAGTCTCCTCTCTGTGGGTTCTCGGGCTTGCATTGTGCCTTAGGATGACAGATTTGCATGGGTGGGCTGCATTAGCTTTGGAGAGGATCATCTGAAGAGGATTATTGAGGAGCTGGTGGTGCTGCAGTACTGGAGCTGCTCATCCTCTCTGCTGAATAAATATAGCACTGTTGTGTGTGTGTGTGTATGGGGAGTGTCTTGTTGGACTGCCTGCCCTGTTGTGTGCATGCATATATATACAGTATGACTGTGTGTGCCTGAGCTAAGGCTATTCCAATCACAGTAGAGAGAGGAAGGACTCAGCTGCAGAGGCAGCAGCATCAGCACCACTGCTCTCTTCTATCCTATCCTAACCTGCTGCCACATGACCGCTCTGGGATTTTCCTCCTAAGGCTGCACATCATTTCTGCTCACCCTTTTGCATTTCTATATTTAATCATGATCTCCAGCAAAGTAGGAACAAGTTTGTTACTTGAATGTTGAAGAAGAAGAAGAAGGTCTCAGTGACTCAGCCAAGGGTCTAGGAGAAAAAGAGGGGTGGGTTTTGTTCTTCTTTAAAGAGGGAAGCCCTGTGTCACTCCACACCCAGCCTCACTTCCCTGAGGAGGACCATAGAGGAACAAGTTACTGTACTAACCCTGTGGGATCTGGAGTTAAACCCGAGAAGCCATGGTTTGGATTTGCAGAGCCAGGGGGGCTGCTCTTGTCCTGGGGATTTGGAGCTACCTATACTGCAGTGCCTGGAGTGCCTCCTCTGATTCCCGTAAGTCTTATGGTTGTCTTTTCTATCCCTTTACTTGTTTCCAACTCTTTCTTTAGGAGCACAGCCAGGGTGGATTTGTTTAAGTAGAGCAGGATTTCTGCTCTGGAGGATGCACTGCATCTTGAGTTGTCAGCAGACACACTGTACATATTAAGAGTTGGCCTTTCTTGAAAGTTCTGCATGATGCTATTTCTCTCCTGTGCTTTAACGTTTACTACTTTTGAGGGGGAAATATTTACTCCTATAACATCTGGAATGAAGATCTGTGGTTACACTTAGAGATGAGCGAATTGATTCTTTAGAATCAAAATATGACCCAATAATTTTTTTTTTATCTGATTCGTTACAGACGGAGAGTAGAATTAGACGGGATCGCAAATTCGCTCATCTCTAGTTACACCTTAATTCTTTAGAAAGAATAGTGTAAAGAATGATGCTGCATAAACCTTCCGTATGAATAAGCAGTGTGAAGAATTCATCAGGAACTCAATATGGTCACCAATTCTACAAATGAATCCTAAGTGATGTTCGGATCAGGGAACAGCACTAAGGTGTATTATAATGAAGTTCTGGCTTATTCCATGGTGCTGCACACCCAGTTGTTCTCTTATAGGCATGGATTAGATACCAATGAAAAATAAAGTTGGTTTTAGTGTGAGTCCTGATGAGAAGCCATTGGAGGTCATGATCATCTTTTTTTTGTCTTCCTGGTGAACTGGTGTTATATATAAGGCCTGTGGTTTATCATCCATTATATTGTGATAGGCACAGTAAATAAAATATGCATAGTGCCTCATTATTATTACATGAGAGTTGTGCTCATCCCTTTATAAGTCACCACCTGCCTTACCATAAAGTTGCATTACACAGTCAGCTATTGAATATACTACTGATTTGACTGGATGTTGGGCACAGCTGTTGGATTTTTGCAAATACTTAGCCTATGTGGTTAAAAGAGCAGCAAGAAGGAACATCAAAGTGGGAGGAATTCAGGCAAAATGACAGAATTTGCCCTAATATACCACCATTTGACCATAAATGATTCCTTCAATTTAGTGATGCGCTTGAAAGTAGCTGGAAGTTGAAGTTGAAAAATTATATACCATGATATCAGCTCTGACATTCTTCATCATGGGTTTTACTGTAGGTGTCAGTACAGTAAATAGTGGTTCAAGCAAATTTGGGGGAATAGTTTTTTTTCTAGGTAGCAACTGACCTCTTCCATTAGGCTTGGGCTACCTAAAGGCTTTTATTTTTATGGCTGTCTTACAAGTATTGTAAGAACGCACTTCAGTTCTCAAGCCAGAGACTTGCAATCTGCTTTTGCCACCACAATTGCGCCTTATGTCTTCTTCACACAGAAAGTGATGCGTGACAGCCACGTGTAAGTTGCATAATGGTACTCTGGGTACCCTTACGGCTGTGCAGTGATCCAATGTATTACTATAGATTGTGTCTAAACCCATTTGTATGCTTGTTTCTTGTTAAAAGGCTGCTTTAGTGGAATCACATTAGTAGTTTTGAGAGTTCAAGATTTCTGTTTATGGACATCTTAAAGAAGCACTCAGCCCAACAGTTATATTTGCCAATCAATTCTGCGTAAGTGTCCATTTTAGTACAGGAAAAAAAAAATTCTGCCCCAGCAGTTTCTGTTTTATATCACATATCTCCAATTCGATGACCTTCCAGAAACATTTACAGGCGTACAGTATGTGTGAATGAGATTCGCTCTCTTTCCTTTCATAAGACATAAAATGTTAGGTTGAGTGCTCCTTTAAGGTCACCGTTGCCTAATGATTAAGCAGTGTATGTAAGAAATGGTACCATGGTAGTATTAACAAGGAAAATCAAAAATCTGGGAACTCTGTGAAAACTTACATGGTTACTGAATGTTTCGAACTTTTTCATTTTAATATTCCTGTTATGTATCTTATCTACAAGATCCGCCGTTTACTCACAATTATAGCAGGGTCCATTTCTTGGTGCTAAAGTGTTTTTCTTGGTTCTGTATGTAAATTCTTGGCTCATGGAATCCAACTGGTAGGTAGGAAGGTAGCAAGTTTTCGACTGTGGGAAACAGAAGTTTATTGTCTGAGAAGCGATTTTGAAATATACTGCCTTTACTATTTAAGCACAAATGTATGAACTACAAACTGAGAATGAATAAATGGAATTGCTTTATCAATTAAATGTGTAGGTGAACAAGCTGTTTTGACACATGCTGTTTTAATGTAGCTTTTTAATGCAGTTTTTGACTGCGTAAAAACCTGCATCAAATCGAAAAGTGTGAAGGTCCCTTAAAAGGGTTTTCCAGTATTGAGAACTTTGCCAGGAGGCGAATTTGGGATAAAGTAATAAAAGATGGAGGAGCCAACTAGTAAATCCACCTGCCGTTTCAGTGCTGCCCCCCCGATGATTTGTTTACTCGGCTGCAGTGGTGACATTGCATCAAAACAAATGATCGCTGTAGTCAATCCGCGGTGATTGGGATATAAAATAGGAAATATGATAAAGTAATCCCTACCTGATTCTGTTCATCTTCCTGCAGTAATGATGTACCATACAGCCTTGTGACCATTGCAGCCTATCACTGGTTTCAGTGGTGATGCATGCATGAGGCCACAGTGGTGAAATAGATGCATGTGATGTCATGGCCGCAGGACTATTAAGCAAAAAATAGTGGGGACTTACAGAGTAGGACAATTAAAAAGTACGTTAAGTTTAGTTTTTATTTCATTGCATTTCCTGCTGTTAGTCTACAAAAAAATATAAAAAATCCTGGACCACTCCTTTAAATCTTAAAAGAGTGTTTGACTCCAGATAAAGAAGACTCCAGGTGTTACCCTTTAAAATGCTAAAATCAGACAATTCACTTGTTTTGCTGATTGCAGCTAAAGAGATTGCACTCACTTGCCAAGAATGTAGTCAGAACATTGCATTCCTTTGGATTCATTTAATCATCCTTCATATTTTACTAGGCAAGTAAGAAAATGAAGATCTGGAAATAATCGCCAGGTTTTTCATGTTTCTTTTTATCGGGCATTCCAGATTGAAGATCAATGACGTGTATTGGCTTCCGATCATTTATTTGTGCTTCTCTGATAATTATGATTTCGATTTTTTAGTGGTTTGTCCATTTTGTGAATTGCTAAACATTTCCTCAGCATAAATATCTATAATGAGCAACTCAACCAGGAGAGGTCATCACTAGACAAGAGTAAGAGCAATGTTCATTACATAGGCTCCTACTTACCATTCCAGGCTCCATTTTTATACAGCATCTTTAAGATCAGATTATTATTATTATTATTATTATTATTATTATTATCATTGCAAACCAATTAACTCAGCATCTGTAGGGCAAGTGAAAAAATGTATTTTGCCAAGCAGGCAGCACTCTATGATTTCTGGATCTCAGCAGTATTTCTACTGTACTCTAGTAGTCACATCAGTTGAGTTCTTTGTACATATAAAACCTAGACAGCTAGCAATGCACTAGTTACAGATCGCCACAGAGAGTCTCCAGTGTAAGTGCTGACACATCAGAATAGGTCTTTTATTCACAGTAAGTGCCATCAGGTTCCAATGTGAACAATGCACACTGGGAAAGATGAGGTGTTTAAAAGCATTGCTTATGATTTACGCTAAAGTTCATGACACTCGTGTTGCCTCTGAGCCTTATTCCCATAACTCACAGACAACCTGGCATCTTTCCATATGCTTCTGTTATGGATACTGAGACCTTGGTCGCATAACAATATATTTAGTATATGTAGTAGGCATTCCGAGATTTTACAGCTGCTGTTCCTGAATACCACTCGGAAGGTATTGGTGGCATTAAATAAGGGTCTTGGTGCAGAATATTATTGCAAAAAAAATACAAACCTCCGGAAATTTTGACCAACTACTAAAATAGTATTTTTGAAATTAGGAGATATCATAAATCTATGACTTCATAAACTGAATAAACCACCAGTTGGTAGAACTATAGGGTCCCATGTTTAGGAGGTTCCCCATGGCTTTCTATAAACGTAGCCCAAAATCAAAGCTAAGGAAGTGTAGAGATACAAATGTAGTGATTATGCTAAAAAGATGGTTATTATGACTAAGGGCTCCCCTATTACACATCCCGTTATTCGGGAAGGATGAGCGCCAATAAATGATAATCACATCCATCGGCACTCATTTTCACCGGCCTACTATATGAGCCGATGTAATGTGAATGTGGGAGGAATGATATTTACCGCAGTTAGTTACACATGGGGATGTGCTGCTGATAATCGGGCATCTTTCATCCTGATGAAAGATGAAAATCTGCCAACATACGAGCGTTTATTCATTCATCGTCTGATCCGCTGCATGATCATACAGGCCAATTATCGGGGACAAGCATTCAAATGAAAAATAATTGTCTGGAGTATTGCTCAGTCTAATAGGGCCTTAAGAAAAATGCAATAAGAATTTTTTGCAACACGAGTCTGAGTCAAAAAAGCTGTGCCAATTGTGATCAGTATAAAGGGGTTTTGCACTTTTGGGGGGGAAGTTAGCAAACATCCCCCCCCCCCATCCTTGGCAGATTTGTGAAGGAAGCATACTTACCTGGTTCCTGGTGCTAGCCTCTTGCTCCTTTGCTCCACGGCCTGGCTGCTCTGCTGGGTGCCCTTGATGAAAACTTTCTCTTTGAGTCCACCACAGCCAATCACTGACCGCATCAATGACCTGCTCCCCTTGCATCATGTGACTGTTTGTCATGATGCAAGAGGTGTCAGTCCCTGCTGCAGCCAATGATTGGCTGCAGCAGTGTTAAACAGGAAGTTTACCTCCAAGGAGCCCAGCAGAGCAGCTGAGGGCGAGCAGTAAAGAAGCCAGGATCCAGCACTGGAAAACAGGTAAATATGCTTCCCTTTACAGGTCTGCCCGCAACCTCCTCAAAGGTGCACAACCCCTTTAAATCATATGGTCACTTATGCACAACACTTAAATATAAATATATAATGTAGATAAAATGTGTTGCAGCCTATATTACAGTCCAGAGCTGCATTCACTAATCTGATGGTTGTTATTGGAATAGAGGGGGGCAGTTTTTCCCATTCTAGATGTCTACCACCAGACAAAGATCAAGTTCTTTGCACACTCCAAAGATGAGAATGCTGGGAATTTTCACCTCTGAAGTCTTCGGAATTGCTAATGCAACTCTGGATTATACTACAGGCTGTTGTATTATTTTCCAATTGCATGGAGTTTTGGAGTTAATTTCTAGGATGAATCAGCTTTTCTATTACCCGGGTACTGCTGGGCCTTATTCTTGGAATCGGTAAGGAAGAAGCTACTGACATTTTGACACCACCCTGCTTCCCCTGAGTGGCATTATGTCGCCAACCTTTTTTTATCATAATCATTTAGCATCTATGTTTCTCTGAAATATGGTCGGACTATGAAACCTTTTGCAAAGCATCAGACACGAGTAGCTTTTACTTAGTGGCTCCTAAAGAGGGTTCTGTCCATTAATAGGGTGTATGAGCATAACTCGTCTTCACAAGGCATGACCTTTATATTATTAACATTTCAGAAGATTTGCGTGCTTAATATGCTGCTCTATGGAAGTTCTGTATATTACAGCTTCAGGTCCATACTACTAGTAGCCAAAATGGCACTGACAAGACATTTGACTACTAGGAAATAATACATCGGCATCACTCTGGACATACCACTGAAGGCTTTTGATTGACAGGCTGCACTTATACACAGGAGCCGGTCAGTCAGATTCATGTGGGAGGCACAGCCCTAGTAGTGAAATGGCACATTTTTTGTGCCATTTCGTTAACTTGGAGTATAGACCTATAGATATAATATGCTGCCCCTATACAGGGCAACATATTAAGTTGACAGATCTGCGTTATTTGCAGAGAACTGCATAAACATCTGTTTTCTGGGTCCTCAGGCAGTTCCAATTTGGCCAGTATTTCCCTGCTTACATGTCAGTCACATTCTGTAGAAGCGAATGGCTAAAATACTGTAGTCCTCTAGAAGTCAATATGTATTCTAGATGCAGCTTTCCTATGGATTTTTCGAAAAGGAAGCGAAAAACAGTTGCAATTACCTGTAGCAGTCATGTGAGATCTCTCGTACAGTAAGCGATAAGCAGCCTAACTGCTACTACAGCGAATATATATTTTAATAATTTCACTATAAAGGACACTTGGGACATGGTTGATGAACGATGAGGGTTAAATTTTTTGTTACTCTGTACAAGTGATATAATTAAAATGAATATCCAACATATCACAAACCCCAGAAGTTTTAAACCCGCAGTCTCAACAGTCAGTTTAATCTCAAACCTTACTTGAGAAAGTTTAACCTTCTTTTATTTTTTTTGCTTAATCTGAAGCCTGTAGAAATCCATCTCACTTAACAGTTATCTGAGATTGCAGTATAGCCAGAGTACTTCAGCTGCTAGTATGCTCAGAAGTCAAGCAAGGCCAGAAATGGTGGTAAATAAAGTCTCGGGTTATTGAATTTTCCACTTATTGCCGTTCCAGATAATGGTAATCCTTATCTGTGTACATTGTTTACAATTGTATTTTGTGCTGTCCAGGGTCTAGTTTAGAAAGATTCAGAGCCATTCAAGGTTGCCAATCTAATTATTTGTACCTACGACCTATATTGACCAACATTAGAGAGAAATTGTCCGTTTTTCTGCTATGTACCTTAATTTGGTAGTGTTTGCTAATTTAAAAAAAGTATTACGTGAACATTAAATGTCTGTGTATTCTGTGCCCAAAGGATTATTTAGAGAAACAGTTTCAAAAGAAATGTTGTGAACAGTGTATAGCTGCTTCATCCATCTTGGCACCCATCCCTGCTATAAATATATGGATTTTTAATAAGGAAAGATTGAACACCATGTGCAGTAGGTATAGGCAAATGCAGGGGGTAGATTTAAAACTGAAAAATTGTATTTAATACCTATAGCAGCCAATCACAGCACAGATTTCATTTTCACGAGCAGGATACAAAATGAAAACTGCAGTGTGATTGGTTGTTATGAGCAACAAAGACTTTTTCTTAAACATCCCTTAAAGGGAACCTGTCACCGGGATTTTGTGTATAGAGCTGAGGACATGGGTTGCTAGATGGCCGCAAACACATCCGCAATATCCAGTTCCCATAGCTCTATGTGCTTTTATTGTGTAAAAAGAAAATATTTGATACATATGCAAATTAACATAAAAGAGTCATATCTTACTTGTGTGACCAGAGAAGAGTCATATTTTCAAGCTCTGACTCATCTCAGGGTAATTTGCATATGTATCAAATCGGTTTTTATACACAATAAAAGCACACAGAGCTATGGGGACTGGGTATTGTGGATGTGCTAGCGGCCATCTAGCAACCCATGGCCTCAGCTCTATACACAATATCCCGGTGACAGGTTCCCTTTAAGTATATTCATTTCTAGTGAAAGAGTAAATATCTCATGATAACTATCTGCAACACAGTAACATAGTTTGTAAGGCTTAAAAAAAAAAAAAAAAAAGACATTCATCCATCCAGTTCAGCCTATTAACCTGCAATGTTAATCCAGAAGAAGTCAAAAACCATCCTGAAGTACAAGTTCATTTTCCTCATTTTAGGGAAAGAAATCATTCCTAACTCTAAATCCGGCAATCAAAATAATTCCCTGGGTGAACAAACAATCTCCAGTAATGTAGTAATTAGAACATCTATTATTACTCTCCAAAAATGCATCCAGGCCCTTCTTGAACTCTTTTAGTGAGTTCCCCATCACCACCTCCTCAGGCAGAGTGTCCCATTTTCTCACTGCTCTTACCGTAAAGAACCCTCCACTATGTTAGTTCCTTTAGACATAGAGGATGCCCCTTTGTTACCATAACAGTCATGGGTATAAATAGATCATGGGAGAGATCTCTGTATTGGCTTTTCATACATTCATACATATGCCCAGTTGTTGTTGTTGTTTTTTTTTTCTCTAAATCAAATAACTCTAATTTTGATCATCTTTATGGACACTGGAGTCCATGTGTCCATTTATTACTTTACTTGCCCATCTTTGAACCATGATCTATTATGTGTTTTTTGTACAGGGACATACACATATCTCATAGGGCCCCCTGTGAATCAATCACTTCCAATGCAAAGCGCAATGTCCCAGAATTCTGGTGAATTTCCTTTTTTTTTTGTAAACGGACAAAAATAAAAGTAATTTAAAAAGTCACCCTTGGCCTCACCCACTTTATCCAACGTCTATGTCAGTAAAGTGGAGCAGATGTTTCATAAATATGTCATGCATTCTGACCACCATATTTCTAAAGTATTCAAGCCAGACTACTGATATAAACATTCAGAAATCTCCAGCTTCTCATCTATTACAGAGCAGGCTACCAGCAACCACCACTAGTGGGAGCTCAGTACATAGGAATTTATGTGGTTACAATCGGCTGAAATGGAAACTTTAATAATCTACTTACACTTAGCTCCCCCTAGTGGTGACTGCATGAAAATGAAGTGTTTTCACATTGGAAAGAGAAATTCAGAGAGCTGTACTTGGTTATCTCTGGCTCTCCCATTGAAATCAATAGAGTGACGGTACACACATTTCTGACCTGCCGCTCAATCCATTTCAGGGAGGTTCCACCTGATACAGGGCCCCCATTCTCCTGATCATTGGGGTCCAAGCGGTAGGACTTCCACCAGTCTAATAGTTATTCCACATCCTGTGGATAGCCAATAACTTTCTCTAACTGGAATACTGCTTTAATAATTGAGTTACACAACTGTAATGTTCTACCCTCTTTTTCTGAGACATTTATATATGTAGAAAAATAGGGACAGATGCTTCATAAAAAGTGGTATGCTTGAATTCTATATTTATTAGTGTATTAATGGCAGAAAACTGTCAAATTTCACATCTTTACTGTGTGTGAACTTATAGTGTGTGGGCATAAAGAAAATTATATTGTGATACTGTATGTATATATATATATATATATATATATACACTCACCTAAAGAATTATTAGGAACACCTGTTCTATTTCAATTTAATGCGATTATCTAGTCAACCAATCACGTGGCAGTTGCTTCAATGCATGTAGGGTTGTGGTCCTGGTCAAGACAATCTCCTGAACTCCAAACTGAATGTCAGAATGGGAAAGAAAGGTGGGCTACAACAGCAGAAGACCCCACCGGGTACCACTCATCTCCACTACAAATAGGAAAAAGAGGCTACAATTTGCACGAACTCACCAAAATTGGACTGTTGAAGACTGGAAAAATGTTGCCTGGTCTGATGAGTCTCGATTTCTGTTGAGACATTCAAATGGTAGAGTCCGAATTTAGTGTAAACAGAATGAGAACATGTATCCATCATGCCTTGTTACCACTGTGCAGGCTGGTGGTGGTGTAATGGTGTGGGGGATGTTTTCTGCTCACACTTTAGGCCCCTTAGTGCCAATTGGCTATCGTTTAAATGCCACGGGCTACCTGAGCATTGTTTCTGACCATGTCCATCCCTTCATGACTACCATGTACCCATCCTCTGATGGCTACTTCCAGCAGGATAATGCACCAGGTCACAAATCTCAAATAATTTCAAATTGGTTTCTTGAACATGACAATGAGTTCACTGTTCTAAAATGGCCCCCACAGTCACCAGATCTCAACCCAATAGAGCATCTTTGGGATGTGGTGGAACGGGAGCTTCGTGCCCTGGATGTGCATCCCTCAAATCTCCATCAACTGCAAGATGCTCTCCTATCAATATGGGCCAACATTTCTAAAGAATGCTATCATCAGCACCTTGTTGAATCAATGCCACGTAGAATTAAGGCAGTTCCGAAGGCAAAAGGGGGTCCAACACCGTATTAGTAATTCTTTGAGTGTATATATATATATATATATATATACAGGTCCTTCTCAAAAAAATAGCATATTGTGATAAAGTTCATTATTTTCGGTAATGTACTGATAAACATTAGACTTTCATATATTTTAGATTCATTACACTCCAACTGAAGTAGTTCAAGCCTTTTATTGTTTTAATATTGATGATTTTGGCATACAGCTCATGAAAACCCAAATTTCCTATCTAAAAAAATTAGCATATTTCATCCGACCAATAAAAGAAAAGTGTTTTTAATACAAAAAAAGTCAACCTTCAAATAATTATGTTCAGTTATGCACTCAATACTTGGTCGGGAATCCTTTTGCAGAAATGACTGCTTCAATGCGGCGTGGCATGGAGGCAATCAGCCTGTGGCACTGCTGAGGTGTTATGGAGGCCCAGGATGCTTCGATAGCGGCCTTAAGCTCATCCAGAGTGTTGGGTCTTGCGTCTCTCAACTTTCTCTTCCCAAACTCCCACAGATTCTCTATGGGGTTCAGGTCAGGAGAGTTGGCAGGCCAATTGAGCACAGTAATACCATGGTCAGTAAACCATTTACCAGTGGTTTTGGCACTGTGAGCAGGTGCCAGGTCGTGCTGAAAAATTAAATCTTCATCTCCATAAAGCTTTTCAGCAGATGGAAGCATGAAGTGCTCCAAAATCTCCTGATAGCTAGCTGCATTGACCCTGCCCTTGCTAAAACACAGTGGACCAACACCAGCAGCTGACATGGCACCCCAGACCATCACTGACTGTGGGTACTTGACACTGGACTTCAGGCATTTTGGCATTTCCCTCTCCCCAGTCTTCCTCCAGACTCTGGCACCTTGATTTCCGAATGACATGCAAAATTTGCTTTCATCCGAAAAAAGTACTTTGGACCACTTAGCAACAGTCCAGTGCTGCTTCTCTGTAGCCCAGGTCAGGCGCTTCTGCCACTGTTTCTGGTTCAAAAGTGGCTTGACCTGGGGAATGCGGCACCTGTAGCCCATTTCCTGCACACGCCTGTACACGGTGGCTCTGGATGTTTCTACTCCAGACTCAGTCCACTGCTTCCGCAGGTCCCCCAAGATCTGGAATCGGTCTTTCTCCACAATCTTCCTCAGGGTCCGGTCACCTTTTCTCCCTTGTGCAGCGTTTTCTGCCACACTTTTTCCTTCCCACAGACTTCCCACTGAGGTGCCTTGATACAGCACTCTGGGAACAGCCTATTCGTTCAGAAATTTCTTTCTGTGTCTTACCCTCTTGCTTGAGGGTGTCAATGATGGCCTTCTGGACAGCAGTCAGGTCGGCAGTCTTACCCATGATTGCGGTTTTGAGTAATGAACCAGGCTGGGAGTTTTTAAAAGCCTCAGGAATCTTTTGCAGGTGTTTAGAGTTAATTAGTTGATTCAGATGATTAGGTTAATAGCTCGTTTAGAGAACCTTTTCATGATATGCTAATTTTTAGAGATAGGAATTTTGGGTTTTCACGAGCTGTATGCCAAAATCATCAATATTAAAACAATAAAAGGCTTGAACTACTTCAGTTGGTGTGTAATGAATCTAAAATATATGAAAGTCTAATGTTAATCAGTACATTACAGAAAATAATGAACTTTATCGCAATATGCTAATTTTTTTAGAAGGACCTGTATATATATATACTGTATACATACACGATATATATATGTATATACACACACATACACGTTTTATATATATATATATATATATATACACGCACAATATGCACTATATATATATATATATATATATATATATACATATACCGTATTTTTCGCTTCATAAGATGCACCTGATTCTAAGGTTTTGAGGAGGAAAATAAGAAAAAAATATTTTGAACCAAAAGGTGTGCTTTTGGTGGATTTTGAACTAATGGTCTGGGGATAACATTGTTATGGGGGACCTGTGGATGACAATGTTATGGGGAACTGTGGCTGATACACTATTATGGGGGATGTGTGTTCTGACACATAGGGCCATGAGGGTGACCAACATAAGATGCTATATGTGTCAATGGCACACATATAGATCTTGTGCTGGTCCCCCTCATGGCCCTATGTTTCACAGCATTACTTTATTAATATGTGTCCCTTTACACTCTGCGCACAGCCGTCTCTTGGTATGTAAAGTCTATTTCTTTAATGCTGAAGTAATCGCTCTCCTTTGATAAACTAGCCTAATCACCTGAAACAGTACTCACTCTATGAATGCAGCGGTCCGGCCGGCGCGTAACGTCACTCAGTCAGTCACGCTCCTCACACTTCATTAATGAAGCAGGAGCGCGACTGACTTACTGACGTCATTTATAGAGTGAGTACTGTTTCAGGCGATTAGGCTAGTTTATCAAAGGAGAGCGATTGCTTCAGCATTAAAGAAATAGACTTTACATGCAAAGAGACTGCTGTGTGCGAAGGCCTGGTGTGATACAGTGACTGCACCAGGCACCGCCGCGAGTTGCCAGCCTCCAGCCCCTCCTCCCACCTGTAACTGATATATCGCCGGCTGCGCTGTGCATCATACCGGCCCGCGGTACATCAGTGTCAGCCATGTAAAAATTACACCATCGCTTTATAACACGCACTGCCATTTCCCCGCCCACTTTTGGGGGGGGGGGGGTAGAAAAGTTCATCTGAGGCCCCATGCACACAACCGTTGTTGTGTTCCGTTCTGCAAAATGGGGTTCCGTGATCCATTTCCGTGTGTCTTCCTTTATTTTTGGAGGATCACCAGACATGAAGGAAAGTAAAAAAAAGTCTAAGGGCTCTTTCACACCTGCGTTCTTTTCTTCCGGCATAGAGTTCCGTCGTCGGGGCTCTATGCCGGAAGAATCCTGATCAGTTTTATCCTAATGCATTCTGAATGGAGAGAAATCCGTTCAGGATGCATCAGGATGTCTTCAGTTCCGGAACGGAACCTTTTTGTGGCCGGAGAAAATACCGCAGCATGCTGCGCTTTTTGCTCCGGCCAAAATTCCTGAAGACTTGCCGCAAGGCCGGATCCGGAATGAATGCCCATTGAAAGGCATTGATCCGGATCCGGCCTTAAGCTAAACGTCGTTTCGGCGCATTGCCGGATCCGACGTTTAGCTTTTTCTCAATGGTTACCATGTCTGCCGGGACGCTAAAGTCCTGGCAGCCATGGTAAAGTGTAGTGGGGAGCGGGGGAGCAGTATACTTACCGTCTGTGTGGCTCCCGGGGCGCTCCAGAGTGATGTCAGGGCGCCCCAAGCGCATGGATCACGTGATCGCATGGCACGTCATCCATGCGCATGGGGCGCTCTGACGTCATTCTGGAGCGCCCCGGGAGCCGCACAGACTGTAAGTATACTGCTCCCCCGCTCCTACTGTGGCAACCAGGACTTTAATAGCGTCCTGGCTGCCATAGTAACACTGAAAGCATTTTGAAGACGGATCCGTCTTCAAATGCTTTCAGTTCACTTGCGTTTTTCCGGATCCGGTGTGTAATTCCGGCTAGTGGAGTACACGCCGGATCCGGACAACGCAAGTGTGAAAGAGGCCAACGTCAAGTTTGCCATGCAAATGACAGGAAAAAAATGGACGCGGACGCGGATGACAATCTTGTGTGCCTCCGCGTTTTTTCACGGACCCATTGACTTGAATGGGTCCGCGAACAGTTTTCCGTGAAAAAAATAGGACCGGTTATATTTTTTTTACGGACTGGAACCACGGATCACGGACGCGGATGACAAATGGTGCATTAGCCGAGTTTTCAACGGACCCATTGAAAGGCAACGGGTCCGCAGAAAATCACAAAAAATGGAACAACGGACACGGAATAAAACAACGGTCGTGTGCATGAGGCCTTATAAAGCGAATAATATGGTATATTTCTTACCACATGTTTTGTAGCCAGAGATAATCTAGAACTGGTAGATATTGTCAGTCTATGGGGGAGATTTAGCAAGACAAGATTCCTCTTTAGAATGACCCATTCATTCACAATGTATGCAAAGGCAGACTGCACGGCTAGGTGCTGGATTTTATACATATGTGGTAATGGGGCTGAATGAATCCCCTGAATTCATTGATTAGGTCTGTCCCAATACTATTGTTCATATTGTGTAGCTTGGATATAGAATTCCTTTACAGCCTATTATACCTTATAAATTCCCATTCACAGACTACAAAATGTCATATATGACAGCCTGACAACATTAGAGCAAAGTTGGCTGAACTTGATGATTTTGGTGGGATGGACAAACTCTTCTGTTTTAAGTGTGTTGACTCTCTCCTGATCACAGATGTCAGGGAGAAGAAAAGATTGGACATGTTGGCCTTCAATATGCTTGATCCTTTATTGTCATGGGAGATAAGTCCAGATGTGTCTGCTAGCAGTCTACTTGTCTCTCATTATTATGAGCATAGACGAGCATGCATGTGTATGGGGGAGTCAAGAAGGATAGCTAGGCCCAATTCTAGCCTTTTGGGTGCCTAAAGCAACTAAAATAAAATTTAATTGGCGCCCTCTATATTGATAATGAATATAATTGCCCCCTCTTTAGTGATAGTATATATAATGGACCATTCTATATTGGTAGTATATATAATGGCCCCCTCTGTA
The DNA here is from genome assembly GCF_014858855.1 of Bufo gargarizans. Classification (NCBI taxonomy): domain Eukaryota; kingdom Metazoa; phylum Chordata; class Amphibia; order Anura; family Bufonidae; genus Bufo; species Bufo gargarizans. The sequence goes on from NC_058084.1 coordinate 183,459,809, forward strand.
TTGATAGTAAATATAATGGCCCCCTATGTATTATATATAATGGCCCCCTCTGCATTTATAGTACATTGATAGTATATAATGCCCTCCACTGTAGCATATGTATAATGACGCCTTCTGTATTGATAGCATATATAATGGCCCCATCTATGGTAGTTATAATGCCCCCTCTGTAGTATATATAATGCTCCCCCGTAGTACCCTTAGTGCTGCAGTTATACACACAATAAATAAATAAAAATAAACAAAAAACACAGGTTGACTGCTGTCTGAGGCAAAATACTCATCTCACCTCATGGCAGAAGAGGGTTAGCTATTGACCAAATTAGTTATTGGCAATCAGCTATTTATTTAAGTCATTTATTATTATCTTAATAACCCCTATATCTGGCGGTGGATCTGCCAAAGTTATGAAGAGGCACAGGCCTCTACAAAACTTTGGCGCATCCAGCACCAGTCTAAATGTAAGCCAGCTTCCTAGATGTCTTACATAAAGACCATTTTCTACGCCTAAATCAGAAAATGGTAGAAAATGGTAAATGAGATAGGCCTGCCGGACCTTCCCTGCCCAGGCCATTGGCCAAGCCCACTATTTTAGACCTGGCGTAAGTGGGGAAAAGTTGCACCGCAATCTGCGCCATAAATACGCCTAAGGGTACTTTCACACTAGCATTTTTGCTGGATCTGGCAGGGTTCAGCAAAAACGCTTCAGTTACTGATAATGCAACCATCTGCATCCGTTATGAACGGATCCGGTTGTATTATCTTTAACATAGCAATGATGGATCCGTCATGAACTCCATTGAAAGTCACGGATCCGTTCTGTATTGTGTCGGATTGTGTCAGAGAAAATGATTCCGTCCCCATTAACTTGCATTGTGGATCATGACGGGAAATAAACGCAGCATTTTGGAGCATTCCGTTCTGTTCAGTTACGTTTTTTCCCTATTGACAATGAATGGGGACAAAACTGAAGCATTTTTTTCCAGTATTGAGACCCTACGATTGATCTCAATCCCGGAAAATAGAAATGCTAGTGTGAAAGTAGCCTAATATAGGTGTATTTCTGGATAATAAATGGCCCTCATTACATTTTGGGGTTTTAGCATGATCCATGCTAAGTATATACAATAAATACTTGAGAAAAAATTATAATCCAACCAGAGCCCAGCTTACTTCACTTCAGTGCTGCTTTACTGCGCATAAATCCAAGGTTAAAACGACGCGGATGTATTCCTATTCTAAGTCTTTTGCAAATAAATAATCCAGCCATTTTCTTTGTAAAGAAACCTTGAAGTTATGCGCAGAGAACTGTCTGCACTCCTAAGGCTACTTTCACACTAGCATTTTAGTTTTCCGGTATTGAGATCCGTCATAGGGGAACAAAACTGAACTGAATAGAATGGAATGCTCCAAAATGCATTCAATTTCGTTCTCATACAGGAGAGCAAACCGCAGCATGCTGCGGTTTGCTTTCCGTCCTGGGATGCGGAGCAAGACGGATCCGTCATGATCCACAATGCAAGTCAATGGGGATGGATCTGTTTTCTCTGTCACAATCTGACACAATAGAAAACTGATCCATCCTCCATTGACTTGCGTTGTGGGTCATGACGGATCCGTCTTGGCAATGTTAAAGATAATACAACTAGATCCATTCATAGCGGATGCAGATGGTTGCATTATCAGTAATGGAAGTGTTTTTGCTGAACTCCGCCAGATCCAGTAGAAATGCTAGTGTGAAAGTTGCCTAAAGCTAGTTTCACACTAGTGGCAGGGGACTCCGGCAGGCAGTTTCGGTGGATGAACAGCCTATCAGATCCGTCCTGCCACTAGTTCTTGTGTGCCCCCGGACTTATGCTCTGTCCTCATTGACTATAATGGGGGCGGGGGTGGAGTTCCAGCGGCAGCACGGCAGCGCACGCCGAGAGGTAGCTGGACTAAAATTACTGCATGCAGTACTTTTAGTCTGGCTGCCTCTCGGCGTGTGCTGCTGCTGGAACTCCGCCCCCGCCCCTATTATAGTCAATGGGGTCGGAGCGGCAGTCCGGGGGCACATGTGAACTAGCGGCAGGACAGATCCGACAGGCTGTTCACCTGCCGGAACAACCTGCCGGAGCCCCCTGCTGCTAGTGTGAAAGTGCCCTAATTCAGTACCTTTAAAAAGATTACATTCATGCCAGCAAATACCACAGTTATACAATAATGCAATACAAAGAGGTCATCGCCACACAGTATATAAACTAAAATGAAACAAATGAGTTACACAGGGTAAACACCTAGACAGGGAGTCTTTACATGCACCAGAATTATCACAGTGGCTCAGGCTGTACGATAAATCTAAAATATCTACAGACTGCTTGTCTAAAAGTTTTAGGCAACTTTTAGTTGTCTTACTCTGTTTGAGATTTTTTTACGAAAAAAGTCACATTTTAGGTCATGCCTCATTTCTAAGTATGCATGCCCCCATATCCGGCATGACAAAACATGAGAGATGACATTTGATGCCATAATGTGGCAAAATGTGCCAAATGTGCAGAGAAAATTAAGGCATGTGTTGAATACCATAGGTACTAGTTATCTTCTTATCTTAAAGTAGCCTTGTACTAAGTTCCATACACCATCTTAGGGCTAATACAGCACTATCAGTTCTCTAGAGAGGGGAAATAACTGTTGGCATATGGGCACAGCCTATTTGCTGTCTCCATTCACAGAATTGTGATGAGCAGGTGCAGGAAATGTATGCAGTGTAAATGAAATATATTCTTTGATCGGAGAAAAGACAGATGTGCCTGCGCTGGAAATAGTGCCTGTATTCTGAAGATGACATAAGGAAGATTATTCTTCTCCAGTTTTCCCTATTATTAGCCTTAAAATTAGTGTTGAGCGAGCATGCTAGGCCAAACTGCTGTTTGGCTCGAGTATCACTATGCTCAGCACATCGCAGTGTTCAGCCGAATACTATGTGTGCTTTAATACAATGAAAGTGAATGGGAGACCCGTGCATCAAACCAGGCATCCCTTGCTCTGAAGAAGAGAGGGTGTCGGGTTCACGATTTTTATTTAAAAATTTATAGAAACCCCATCAAAATGGTTTGGAAACAACATTATGAGGATGGCTGGGTGCATCTTGGACTCTCATTACCTATGACATACAATAGATAACCACACAAAGGCTATATGCCAAAAGCCAGGTATGTACAAGCCAACAATCTATCCATGAGACAGATAACAGTCAGCATACCTTACAATGGCAGCCTTGTGCCTTATAAGACATTGAAAAGCAGCTCTCATCTGACTGAGAGCCAGTAAGCCTCAAAGTTGCACCATATCTATTGGATGGCTTTGGTGGGCCTGCGCACCTAGATCATTATCATTTGGGTGACAAAAAAATTCTGATTGTCCTAAAATAACATTCAATAACTGTTTTGTCATGTAAACTCATTTGCATAAGCATGGGCATATGGGAAAGACATACAAATGAGCAGAATCTGCCTTGTTTTTCAACTGAAAAACTATTTGCATGGAAAATTTGAGATAAAAATTTGTGATTACAATATTCGCGATCTACACTACTCATAAACAGCACCATCTATTAGTTTCATAGTCTTATGACAAGACTATGAATCCAATAGATGGCGCTGTTCATGAGTAGTGTAGATTGCGAATATTCTAATCGCGAAGTTTTATCGCAAATTTTCCATGCAAATGTTTTTTCAGATGAAAAACAAGGCAGATTCTGCTTATTTGCATGTTTTTCCTCATATGCCCATGTTTATTCAAATGAGTTTACATGACAAAACTATATAGAAAGGTTATTGAATATTATGTTAGGACAATCATAAAACTTTTTGTCACTCTAATTATATTGATCTAAGTGCGCAGGTCCACCCAAGCCATCCCACAGATATGAAGCAACTTTGAGGCTTACTGGCTCTCAGTCAGATGAGAGCTGGTTTGGAATATCTCATAGTGCACAAGGCTGCCATTGTAAGGTGTACTGACTTTATCTGTCTCATGGATTGATTGTTGGCTTGCACATACCCGGCTTTTGGCATATAGCCTTTGTGTGGTTGTCTATTGTATGTCATAGATAATGAGAGTCCAAGATACAACCAGACATCCTCCCAATGCTGTTTCCAAACTATTTTGGTGTGGTTTCCATCAATTTTTTACTTTTTTTTTTTGTGAACCAGACATCCTCTTCTCTTCCGAGTAGGGGGTGCCTGGGGTTCTCCCATTGACTTCTATTGTGCTCGGTAGAGCACACGAGTACTTTGGTGCTCAATCAACATTACTTAAATTGTAAAAGAGGATTTTGGTAGTACAGCACACTCTCCAGCCGAGTCTCTACTAGGCGTTATTCTTGGTTTTGTGTCAACTGGTCCTTATACAGTGCTGAAGTTGTTGGGCTTAAAGTAAGCTGGTCACCATGAAAATACAGTGTAGTCTGCGGACAGCATGTTATAGAGCAGGAGGAGCTGAGCAGATTGATATATTTGTATGGGAAAAGATTCAGTAAAGCCTGAAATTTATAACTTTTTTATTGGTGATCATTCTGTATGTGAAGTCAAGGAGGCGGTCCTTGCTTGTGTGCTTGAGTAGAACACTTTGCGATGCTCGGGTGCTCTACAATGGAAGTCAATGGGAGAACCCGAGCATTAAACCAGGCACCCCCTGCTCTGAAATGGGAGGGTGTCAGACTCTAGCTCGACTTAGGAGTCCCTGCTCTTTCTCCATATGTAGCTATGTCCATATATGGAGTCAGTGCTTTGGAACATCCAGTGTATTTACTGTAATTCTAATTTAGCCTCTATTTCTGAAATATTTCTGGTGGGATTTGAACTTACGACCTTTTACATTACAGCCAAGAATCTTTACCACTACACTATATAGCTGCATGGCCAGTTACAAAAAAAATAATAATATATGAGACTTCTACTGTATAGGAATACTTACTACTAGTAAGTATTCCTATACAGCAGATGTCACTTTTTTTTTTTTATAACTTCTCCACTGTAAATACGTCCTAAGAACGAGGCAGCACTCCAAATTATTTGGAGTGCTGCCTCGTTCTTTGGACATATCTATCTACCCATCGAATATCTATCTATCTAAAGTATCTATCTATCTAAAGTATCTATCTATCTAAAGTATCTATCTATCTATCAAATATTTAGCTATATATCTAGAATAGTATATTACTACTGCTTATTTATTCCTGATTGATCTTCTTTATGTCTTGTATACTGATAAAATGACAGAACACTAGAAACAATACAGCTCTTGGAAAATGGTGGTATTAAAAATTGCTATACTAAGTGAATTGCCGAGATAACAGTTCTTTAGAAGCACAAACCTTATCACTATGAAATGGTTGTGTTTCTCCTAAGCTGTGTAATTATTTCTACTTATAAAAACTTAACTATAGGCCATAGCATTTAGTGGTGTCTATCATTTTCGGAGATCAATACACTATGAATGTTCACAGGCAGTAGTTTTTGCTGAGACTGCCTGTCATAAATCTTAAGGTGGGAATAGTCAAGTATGCATTTGCAAGGGGTTTTCTGAGTGTTTAATATCTTCAGGATAGGTCATCAGTGTCAGATCAGCGGAGGTCCGACTCCTGGCACCACCGCCGATCAGATGTCACGCACCTGTGAGTGCCACACCCTACATGCAGCTTACCAAGCAGAGCGCCATCTATTGGATAGCTGCTGTTCTTGGTATTGCAGCTCAGCCCCATTCACTTGAATAGGACTGAGCTGTGCCTAGGTCATGTGACCAACTAACGTGACAGCACAGGCCTAGCAAGAGGACTCTGCGCCTCAGTCTCTTCAAACAGCTGATCACCAGGGGTGTCAAGTGTCAGACCCCCACCGATCAGATACTGATGACCTATCTTGATGATAGGTCCTCAATATAAATGGTCTGCACAACCCCTTTAAACATAAAAAAAAAAAGTGATTTAAATAAGAGGTCTTTTTCTGATGACATATTCCCTTTAAGGGACTGTTCGTATTTATGCCTTCTATTTATTACAGAAGGCACAGCACAGTATATGCTATATTTGTTGTAAAATGGACACCAGTTGTGTGCTACAATGGCTTACGATGGGGTCTGACAGGGTCTTTTCAAGATGTCTGTCACTGTGACTGCAAAGATAGTGTTGAATAGCATAGATCCAAAGAGATCCAGAATTAGAATTTGCTTCTTCCATGTAGTAGGCTAGACAGGACAAAGTCACAGAGCATTACATGCTCCTTCAGTTTCATCCACCTGAAAAGTACTATTACAGAGATGTTGTGCTGTTTTCTACTAAAGTAGGCCGCAGTTGAAGCCTGTGTTGCCTTACAGAGTATATATAAGCTACCTTATAGGAAATATATAGTTACAGTCGAAATTTGTCAAAGTAGGCGTTTTGAGGTGGGAATGGGGCACATCCAGGATTACTTAAATGCCTCAAATACCAACACAAAAGTTTGTTAGTATGTAAAAATACTCACGCAACATCACATCATTTTAAATAAGGAAAACTACCCCCTTGTAGCATACTGATAGGACAGAAGTTATTATGAGGCTTGGATAATGTAAGGGTTATAATTACTTCAGCTTTATGTTTGTCAGGTAACATGACACATTGGGGAAGATTTATCAAACTGGTGTAAAATAGAACTGGCTTAGTTGCCCATAGCAACAAATGAGATTCCACCTTTCATTCTTCACAACTCCTTTGGAAAATGAGCAGTGGAATCTGATTGGTTGATATCAGCAACTAAGCCAGTTCTACTTTGCACCAGTTTGATAAATCTCCCCCATTGTATTTAACTGACAATTTTTAATATTTACCACTGTGGGACAGGCTTAATTACCCACTGATATCTATATAGAGGTAATTAATATACGGCTGATGCAGTTACTGGCCTTAGAGTCATTTGGGCATGTTTATGTAAACTGAGCAAAAGAAAACTGTCCTTGTTGCCCATAGCAACAAATTATATTAAAGCTTTTATCTTTTAGGAGCAGAATCAAAATGAAAGCTGTGCTATGATTGGTTGCTATGGGCAGCAAGGACAGTTTTACATTTAGACGGTTTCATAGTTCTTCCCCATGGAGTAATGGAGATGGCAGCCATTTGATGCTACTGCAGCCAGCAAGTCGCAGGGGGAACACGTGAGGTTCACGGTGAGGGGTCAAATGGTATAACAGAGTTCATCAGTTTACTCACGGTTAGCAGATAGCCTCCCTGGGCTGGCAGCACAGTGTTGAGGTGGACAGCACGAAATCCTCCGGGGCACGCTCTGTGGCAGGAAGCATCAGCCAAGATGGTGGTTGAGGTGCCCTTGATGTTAGGGGTGCTTAGGGTGCTTGTTGTGGCTGAGTCCCTTGATGGTTTTTGTCGTGACGCCAGTACCGTTAATGGTGGTACAACCATAGGTAGTAATAATGAGGTAGACAGTGGCAAGATGCAACTCACAACTTTTACTTTGGATGTCTTTTGGTTGCAGCAGTACAATTATGCAGTCTTTAGATGATACAGAGGTAATTCTGCAAATCCACTGTTTTAGACTTGTCAGGTTTTGTGGTTTTGGAGCAGTGGGTTAGGTGTACTTGGCTCCTTTAGATGCTTTGGATCCTATTCCTTGTCTTTCCCTACAAGCTAAATATTTGTAGGCAGGAAAACTCAACTATCTCTTAGAAGGTTGATTTGGCTGCCTGAAGCTATAAAACCTTCACCGTGCAAAGGTGTCTGTGGCCCTCAATAATGTCTCTTATCACTGATGAATTCCTAGGAATGCTTGTTTCTTTTCCAGGGAGGCAAACTCTTCTCCTACTGGTCAGGGATGCAAGTCTATAGTCCAGCTACAGAAGAAAAACGCTCTTCTGCGCCTAACATCTGAGTAAACACCTCCTAGCAAAGTTGGCTCCATTCACTAATCTGTGTTGCGAAGTCTTCACTCTATCTTTCATCCCACTAACTTGATCTGACTACCTCAGATCTGCTCACTTCTGAACTACATCCTGGTTTCAACTGCTCTCATCTCAACTACTCTTCTGGTCTCAACTGACTAACTAGGCCTGACCTAGGTATATATAGGACCTGAACTTTATCCCCATCTAGTGGCGGGATGTATAAATTACACCTAATAGGCCTGTTAACAGGGATTTTGCAGATACACAAATGCAAAGTTATACATGACAACCTAGTGCTTGTAATAGAGTAAAAAGTGCTTTTAAGCAGTGACCACACACACGTAGTGGGACGCTGCACTACAATGTGGAAGGTAGAAAATTTAATGAAAGGGAGCAGTAGGCAATACACATTTTACAGTATACAAAAAACATGTGATGGGGTGTTTTTTTTAATTTTTTTTGCCAGATTGTTCCTTTAAGTCGGAAGGTCTTAGTGATGAGTTATTGAAAAAGGAAATTTTTGGGAAAGGGAATGAATTTATTAAAAAACAAAGACTAATTTAAATAATTTTGCTTTTACTTTTTATTTTTGTAGCTTCAGAAAAACATACCTTTTCTTTTCTCATTAAAATAAAGTTGAGATTTTTATTTTATTTTTATTTATTTCCTTTGCTTAATTTATGTTTTTCTTTTCAGCTGATTACCTGATACTTGGAAGCTTACCCCTTCACCGACAGAGCATGGCAAAAGATTATGATGTGACCACAAAAAGGATATGGACATTCCCTTTCACTATCAGGGTAGACCCCCGTGACCGTAAAATAAAAATTCATGAATATTTCATGTCACTTTGGATTTGGAAATGACTACTTAAAAACGATCAGATGTTTTAAACTTAAAGGGGTTGTCCGGGTTCAGAGTTGAACCCGGACATACCCTTATTTTCACCCCGGCAGCCCCCCTGAGCCTAGCATCGGAGCATCTCATGCTCCGATGCGCTCCAGTGCCCTGCGCTAGATCGCGCAGGGCATGGGCTCTTTTGTTTTCAATAACACACTGCCAGGCGGTAACTTCCGCCCGGCAGTGTGTTCGGTGACATCACCGGCTCTGAGGGGCGGGCTTTAGCTCTGCCCTAGCCGTTTTACTGGCTAGGGCAGAGCCAAATCCCGCCCATCAGTGCCGGTGACGTCACCGGGGTTCCTGTCAGCCCCATGGAGAGCCCCGGTACGTCGCCGAAACTCTGAAAAATGCCTTTGCCCTGTGCAATTTAGCGCAGGGCAAAGGAGAGCATCGGAGCATGAACTGCTCCGATGCTCATGTCAGGGGGGCTGCCTGGGTGAAAATGGAGGGCTGTCCAGGTTCAGCTCTGAACCCGGACAACCCCTTTAAGGAGAAAACTCTTCCACAAATTGTTTCGTGGCAAAGGAAAATAAGTGTCTCCTGGAATTTGGATGAAAAAGACTGTACAGGTTCATGGTAATGGATAATTGGCATTTCAATTTAAGGTATTAGACTTGTCTTTAAAGACCTGTCACTACTACAGTCCTCACTTGTCTGTTTTTGCAAATACTTATACACTCATAAAAGGACAGTGCTTGTGCATTATTACTTATAACTCAGTGTTGTGTAATTCTTCTGTTATTCCTCCTGCAAATTTATCAATAAATTGAAAACTAAGGGGGTTATTCATCAAATAGAAATATGACTAAATTAGGCATACTTCTGGCGCAGATTACGGCGCAAAGGTCCTTTGTGCCGCAATCTGCAACGTCTCCTCGCTCATGCCAGGTCTAAAAAAGTGGGTGAGGCGTGGGCAGGGAAGGGGACGACACTGCATGCCTGTCTCATTTACCATTTTCTACGCCTCTTTTTGGTGTAGCTTCCTAGCTGTCTTACATTTAGAAGCAGCGGTGGATTCGCTGATGTTATGAAGAGGTCTGCGCCTCTTCTCAACTCCGACTGATTCCATCACCAAGTATAGGGCTTATTAAGACCAACATCTAAAATGCCAGTCTTAATAAATGTGGCCCTAAGTGATTAGCGAAGTGTAGCCCTCGTTAGAAATGAGTGAAGTTTTAAAAAATTTCAATACGGCAGCTTTGCAGAGGAAATTTGATTAGTTACGAATGAATTCATCACAAGTCACTATAGATCCGGTATACCCAGGGCACTCTGCCTTTATGGCCACACGGAGCGGCCGTGCTGTGAGCAGCTGTCTATTATTTAATAATGAAGACCGCACTGTATAGTTCTTCCTTATAGTTAATTGCCGCAAGGCACCTTTAACCCTTTAACGATGTGCGCCGTACATGTACGGTGCAACTAGACGTGACTTAGCTAGGCCTGCTAGATCCGCGCCAGGGGTCCGGCAGTCACTGATAGCTGGACCCCTGCTGTATGCTTCAGCATCTGTAAAATCACTGATGTCGGTGCATTAACCCCTGCAAGGCCACTGTCAGCGCTGACCGGGCGGGCTTCAGTCTTCAGTCGTGTGCAGGGTGTCCATCAGGTCCCCGCACTGCTGTGACAGGGACCTGATGGCAGAGAAGGCAGCCCAATGCCTTACTTAGGCCTGTGAGATTGTAAAGTAGATAAGACCCCCAAAAGTTGAAGTACCAGAGTGGGACAAAAAAATGAAGTAAAAGAAAAGTAAACAAAAAATACGTTTTCAAAAACAAATTAAGTTTCAAGTAAAAAAAAAAAGGCTTTTCCCAAAATAAAGTAAAAAAGAAATTGAAAAAAAATAGGGGAAAAAAGAAAAGTTGAAGTATTAGGTATCGCCGCGTCCATATCGACCAGCTCTATAAAAATATCACATGACCTAACCTCTCAGATGAACACCGTAAAAAATAAAAACTGTGCTGTCATCTTACATCACTAAAAGTGCAACCAAGTGATCAAAAAAGCGTATGCCCCACAAAATAAAACCAATCTAACCGTCACCTAATCCTGCAAAAAATGAGCCCCTACCTTAGACAATTGCACAAAAAACAAAAAAACTGGAGCCTTCAGACAATGGAGACACTATATATACAAATACATTTGTCACGCGACAATAAGTCGCGCGACAGGAGACAACTACACTGCAACATTTGTCGTGTGACATTTTGTTGCACCAATGTCGCGCAACAATTTTTATAATGGTAGTCTATGGTGTCGCACAGTGACATGCGACATGCTGCGACTGCGACGTGACAGTCGCAGAAAAATCCATCTTGTTTCTAAAATGGTGCCATTTATGCGTGGTTTCTATTATGCATGCCTCACAAAGTGACTTCAGACCTAAACTGGTCCTTAAAAAGTGGGTTTTGGAAATTTTCTTAAAAATTTCAAGATTTGCTTCTAAACTTCTAAGCCTTCTAACGTCCCCAAAAAATAAAATGGCATTCACAAAATGATCCAAACATAAAGTAGACATATGGGTAATGTAAACTAATAACTATTTTTGGATTTATTACTATCTATTATAAAAGTATTGAAATTGAAATTTAGAAAATTGCTAATTTTTCAAAATTTTAGGTAAATTTGGTATTTTTGTATAAATAAAAATGAAATATTTTGACTCAAATTTACCACTGTCATGAAGTACAATATGTGACGAGAAAACATTCTCAGAATGGCTTGGATAAGTAAAAGCATTTTAAAGTTATTACCATATAAAGTGACACAGATTTGCTAAAAATGGCCTGAGCAGAAAGGTGAAAAATGGCTTGTTCCTGAACAGGGACTGTTAACGGTATGGGATTTAGCTGGTTAGGCGGGGGGCAATATTCATATTATTGCTGTTCTGGCCTGCAATTAATATTAATCAACTCTGGCATACCCACTTCTCCAACCCCAGTGCTCTCCTTTCCTACAGGTGGGAGCCCTTCTTCCGCCATTTGCTTTTCCTCTTTTCCACATTATCTAATATCAATGAAAATATGTCATCAGGAATTTTTCTAGGAAGTAAAGCTAGCAAAAGATAAGGATGGTCATCATTAAGACCTGGCCACCCTAAGGGGTGCAAACTGGATGGTATTGATTGGCACTCTGGGCACCTGAATAATAAAGACTTTCATCTTAGTGGTATTGAATTCTTCTATTAATTGTTTTTAGCAACACTGTCCCTAGCGCACAAACGCTTGCCACGTCTATCCCTATGCTCTGCTCACAGGACAATGGCAGGGACCGCACGGGATGAGGGTTTAATAGGGCTGTGACATCACAGGGGATAGCTATCTGCAGATTGGTTGGCCCCACAGCCTTATGGGTGATCCTATGTTCAACGGCTCGTCTCCTCTACATTTAGTTTCACTTTGTAACACATACAAATGCCATTTTAGGAAAACCTGATTCGCTGCCACAAAGCAAATCGAAGTTTTCCTAAACTTTGGGCCAAATTCCACTTTGAATGCTTCGCTTCTCTCAAGACTAATTCTTATTGTCAGTGGTGTATGTGCATACATGGTCCCGCACTGTCAGCACAGATTGGACAGTATGAGGCTGTGTAGGTGCACACCCCCAACTGGAAAGCTCACATGCTGGCTTCTTGTTAACCTTGTAATCAATAGTTGGGAGAGAAAGATTATCTTTCAGAACAATAATGAGACAAGAGGTGTGTCTCAGACTCCCAGGACTCCCTGTAGGCACTGTTGCTAAGCTGTAGTCACAAACCACAGCTCTGCCTTAATGAAGATAAGCTAACAGCCGATGCTAGGAGAGCAGATAGAATGAACACTTACTTTGCCTGTCTTATATAATTTCTTAGATGGGTTGGCTCAGTTGGGCAACTTTTTTTTAGAATTATGTAGATTCGATAATCAACTAATTGGCATGGGTAAGATTTTGCTACTTCTAATTTTAAGCTTGTTATTATAGCAGCGTACAATATACTGCTTCATAGTGGTGTTCCCGGTGTTGGACTGGGAATCCTAGGGCCCACTGGTAAAATAATTTCTGGGGGCTCATTGTACAGCTACATGCAAATATTGCCTGCTTACACAGTGGCAAGCAGCAGTAAAATGATTGACTATGGAGGATCGTTCAGCAACTTCAAAAAGGCAGGTTCCAGAGAAAAGAGGATATAGGTACCCAATGCATCTATAATAATAGGTTGCAAAAAAATCTCCCCAGTTTGTTATATGAACATATGCTGGTTGAGGAGCTGTATGCTGCCTATCTACAGTATATGTAGTGCAGTCAGCCTACAGTATCATGTGCCACATGTGCAAGGGGTGAGAGACTAGGGACCCACCTTGCTCAGGAGCCCACAGAGGGATTCACCTCTTCCCCTTTGGGCCAGTCCGAGCCTGGATGTTACACCGTTTGGTTTGGGGGCAGTGGACCCAGTGGGAGACCCACATCTGTACATGGCATAATCTGTGGATATACCATACATTTCTAAGATTAGAAGTAGCGATCCTTTTCAGAATTTTGTAACAAAATAAATAAATTACTTCTTTGTAAAACTACTTTGCCAGGAAGAGCATTTCTTTGTAAGTAGCGGATGCAATGACGAGGAACGGCAATTGTGCCTCCCTCAGATGCGCTTTCATCATTGATCGCGATGAATATTAACGCCTTTCAGGGGTTGATCAGTTAAAAAAAATATATATTGTACTTACCATATCCATTTGAGATTGCCCCTTTCTTCCTTGAAGATGCAGAGCCAAATTTTGCTCGGTGCATGATGATGTCATCACACTGGCCAATGTGGTGATGCAATATGTCACCGCGCATGAGATTTCACGAGGGATCTTCAAACTTAGAAGGTACCAATTTTTCATATTTTAAGTCATATGTGCTACAAACAAATGTGTAAGGCCAATGTATCATCCTTGTGGCATGTGACCTCATTGATTTGTAAGAGCGATAGAGAAGAAGGAAAATACAGTATATAAAACCGTCTGGAGTTATCGCCATCTTCCCAGCATGTTGACTTCAGCAGCAGCTGATCTGATGTCTGCTCAACGTGCTACAGAGGCACAGAGTTTGAGGCACATTTCAAATTACACATTTTCAGCCATATTTGTGCCAGTTCTGCATTGTGCAGTCATTGATACTTGAAGCCCATGAAATCTGTTCAGACTTGTGTGCCAGCATTGTGAGAACAGCGTTTGGACCTACAGTATGAGTGAAGCCACTGCAGATTCCTTTGTATCGTTGGAGGCTTCAATAGCATTGCTGCTGCAAGGCCCTTTACATAAGCCAAAAGTTATCCCTGTGGATAAACTGTTCGGATTATAATTTGCAAATATTGAAGGTTGTGCAGTTGTAATTGATAAACAGCTTCCATTGGCATTATACTTAAAGCCCTGAAGAGAAATATTATTCCTATTTTATTATCCTGACAATAGTTATGCCATTTGCTATTTTCATGGATACAAGGTTAAAAAAACACTTCTGAATACTTCTCCCGTGTAAATTCCTAATTGCAGCATTCCAACTCTTACAAGCTAGTTTAGTAATTTTCATGGATTTTCACCTTGTACTGTAGGAAGGGGTCTGGTTATGGTAAACACCATTTTGTATGTGTCATCTGCATTGCTATGAGGATAGCCATGCTATTCTACTATATGCACCATGACAGTGAGATCCCGTAACTTTCTATGAAAGCTTTTGTTTTACTTACTAGGGCAGGCATGGCCAACCTGTGGCTCTCCAGCTGTTGTAAAACTACAACTCCCACCATGCCCTGCTGTAGGCTGATATCTGTAGACTGTCCGGGCATGATGGGAGTTGTAGTTTTGCAACAGCTGGAGAGCCTCGGGTTGGCCATCCCTGTACTAGGGCTTCATTCACACTAACGTTATTAGCTTTCTGGATCCGGCAGTGCCGGATATTACCGTAATGACTGCTGGCCCCATTGACTATAATGGGTACTGGTGGAGATCCAGTCGCTACCCAGCAAATATTCGGTAGTGCTGGATCCAGAGAGATCCTGAACAGTCTGCCGGAACTGACATCACTAGTGTAAAACTAGCCTAACCTGATGCAGTGAGAATATGTTTGTTCATTTTTAGCTTATTTGACTTTTCCTTTGCAGGTTTGGGCATTTACTGTGTCGATTTTGTACTATACAATATACTGTAGAGCTGTGACGTGTGAACAGCATCTCACCACCCAACCTGTACCCTGCTGTGTACTGACAAGGAGAAAGAACACTGAAGCAGCTGTCTACAGATGGGTGCCTCTGGTTTGGTTGATATCCCATATCCCATTGTCATATTTTAAGGCTCTACAGCAGGCATGGCCAACCTGCAGCTTTCCAGCTGTTGCAAAACTACAACTCCCAGCATGCTAAGACTGCCTACAGCTATCAGCCTACAGCAGGGCATGGTGGTAATTGTAGTTTTACAACAGCTGGAGAGCCGCAGGTTGGCCATCGGTGCTCTACAGTATAATGGATCAGATGTTAGCATACAGGGTGGCACCAGAGATGCAGCTTTCTTTCTTTGGGAGAACTTGTTTTCGTATATACAATTCTTCGTTCACATAGACATTCAGAGCATCGTGCAGGTTTATATCATTTTGTAACTGCCAGACAGTACCCTAGTTGAGCTTATTAAAGGTTAATATAGTCTGTTTACAACTATTTGGGGTTAAATTGAAGCTATTTTAGACCCTGAAGGGTATCGAATACTCCAAAATCAGCTGTATATATATCTAATATATAAAGCTGAGTGTATGTATGTATGTCCGCTAAAGGAATCCGCACAGTCGCATTTACAATCACAAAATGTTGCACAGCCGCCTCCTGTGACTCTGGGAACGTCATAGACTATGCTTTGATTGTAAATTTTCAACCTGCGCTTTCCAATTATTTGCCAAAAAATACACTTAGTAACCTAACTGCCAAACTACAGGCGCCATCGTATGTTGGCTGTTGTGGCAGTTAGCCTGGATATTCATCAGGTTGCATATAGCAACCAATCACAGCTCAGCTTCTATTTTACTACAGGTCATTAATATTAGCTCTGATTGGTTGCTATAGTCAACGAAGGACATTCTTAGTATAAGACAGCTTATGTGATATGATTTCAATTGCGATGTTTAGCCAACGTTGTTGTAGAGGCTGATGTAACTCACATGACCTTAAGTGTACATTAATTCTGTGGGGTTTTATATACTGTCATTTAAAGACAATAATGCCCCGTAAGAAAAGGAATTCAATTGTCAGTCCACTGTGGAAGTCATTATTAAAGCGGCAGGCACTATGGAGGTCACTATTAAAGGGGCAGCTGCTGAGGAGGTCACTGTTAAGGCAGCACGGCTCCGTGAGGTTAAGGGAGCGGGATACTGTGGCAGTCACAGTTAAAGGGGCAATAGAGAAAAAGAACGTTTCTGCCATTATTATTAGAGAGAAACTCCCGCTCATGGGAGTTTCTCTCTAATAATAATGAAAACGATTCCACCAGTAATAATGTTCATTTCTTTACAAATTTGTAAGTGGTTTTATGTTTTAAGAATAGTTATATTTTTTAATAAAACCTCAGACTGCATTCAGGATGACACCTAGGGGTGGCCCCTCCCCTTAGGGAGCGTCACCCAGGTGCATCTTTTTGGCAGTTTTTTTACATGCTTTCTCTATAAATATTCATCTATTTATATCCATTGTATCATTATGAAACCTGATGAAGGGGAGATTGTAATCCCCGAAAAACGTTGTTTCTATTAAAACAAGAAGAATTATTGCATTAAGACCTCCTTCTCCAGTGATTTCGCGCCGAGGCAGAAACTTTCTTTTTCTCTATTGAAAATTCCTTTTTGGGGGATTGGACATCCCACCCAAAAGAACAAATAATCTGTGGCTGCAGTCCTGGCAAAAAGACCTTATTTCTACTAAGTCTACAGTAGAGTTCTGCCTATTTAAGCACAACCCCACAAGGTGAGTGTGGATATTTCTCACTGTACTAATTTTTTTTAGTTAAACAATACTACCCTATTGTGAGCTCCCTTTTCTCTCCTTTTCCCCCCATTTGGAGGGGATTCTAGATTTGTCATTGACATAAGACTGTTAAAGGGGCAGGCATTGTGGATGTCTCTGTTAAGGAGGAAGGGAATGGTGGAGGCCACTGTTAAGAGGCAGGGTGCTGTAGAGGTCACTGTTAAGGGGATGGGCCCCTGTGGAGGTCACGTCAAGGGGTTGGGGTGCTGTGGAACTCAATGTTAAAGGAGCAGGCTGCTGTGAAGGTCAAAGTTAAGGGGGTGGGCTGCTGTGGAGGTCCCATTTCAAGGAGATAGGGTGCTGTGGGGGTCAATGTTAAGGGGTGGGGTTCTGTGGGGGTCAGTGTTAAGGGGTGGTGTGCTGTGGGGGTCAGTGTTAAGGGGTGGGGTGCTGTGGAGGTCACATTATGAGGGGATACTGTCAATATCTTTTAACGACATACACAAACATTAAATTAAATAGATGAACTATACCTGTGCGAAGCTGGGTCCTTCTGCTAGTGTGTGTGTATATATATATATATATATATATATACACACACTTCTATAGCACTGGTATATTCCACAGCGCTTTACAGACATTAGCATCCAGCTGTCCCTAATGTTCTCACAGAGATGAGAGAGAGATATGAGAGAGAGAAAGAGAGAGAGAGAGAGCATCTTTTTTTTTTTTTAGAACTCTGAACTGTACCATTTCCCTGTTATTCCTACTAGAAAATGTATGAATAGATTCACACCTAGGTGTGATTCCTATTACAGCAAGGGCAAAATATTATCACGCATATGCTGAAGCAAATGTGTCTTGATAAGGGGAACATGGAGAGTTTCTTAAAATATAAATATTACTCATCTACATTACACAAATAGATCATACATATCACACAGATAAATATTCTTGTATAAAGCAGAATATCCATTGGAAATAATATTTCAAACCTTTGAAAGGTTGTCACATAAAAATTCAGATGTCACCATACACAAAATGTAATACCAATACTGTTATATCATTTACAAAAACGAGATCCTTTACTGGACAGGCAAGAATAACAGAATTAAAGCAAATGCTCATTTTAAGTGAAGTCCATAAAGTATAATTAGATGGGTATAATAGCTCTGTCAGCAAACTTATTGATGTGGCTAATGGTGGGAAGTTAAAATAGATGTAAATTATTCACATAGCTGATGGCCTGCACTTCCTCCTCTAGCAGTATGATGCTCCACAACTGCACTATAAGCTATTTAGACACAGCAAAGACTGGTGGGAAGCTGCCTTGTGCATGGTCGGAAAATTAAAGTAAATGCTAAAAGCAGGCAGCACTCCAGTGTAAACTGTGACCGTGTATTGGCCCTTATGTGTGATGTTTCAGCCCAGTATTCTGGGTCGTTAAAAAAAGGTTCTTTTATAGTGGGCTGAAACCTCTCACATATGGGATATTAAAGTCCACAATTTTCACTGACACTACATTGGATGGCTGCCTGAGTTCTGCATCTGTTCATTTCATCCAAGGAGTAATTATGACTCCTGATTTTCCCCCTAAAATTAAGAAAATTGACTTCTACCTCACAGTTTTTTTTTACTTCCTCTGGATCAATTTTGTAGGATAACAGGCTAAAACAGATGGATGTATGTGTGCGAAGTTCACATGGTACTCACTAGAGAGTTCAAATTTTCTATATCCCATTACACTGGTACAAGAAGTTGTTTCATGCTAGTGTGCACATGGTATGACCAAAGTGAGTTGTGTGCTGGGATATGAGGCCTGTGCTGGGCTGGAGAGCTGAGACCCGTATGTCAGGGGAACAGGCCGCATAAAGCCTGTATTTGGACTTTCTGAGGCCACCAAGGTGACTTTTTGTTATATTAACTTGCCATTGGGTGTGAAGTAACACCAACAATGCAAAGTGATGTTTTGTTTTTGGCACCATGTGAGAATAAACACGAACTTGTATTTTGCCTCTGTACTGCTCCCGCTTATCCTAACTACCAGAGCGAATCTCCACAATTGGTGGAGGATGCGAGCAAGTACAGAGAGGCAGGCATAAGCGGCAAAATATGATTTTTTTGTTTTTGTTTTTCTCCGCCAGGCACAGCTATATGTCTTGCGTTAAACCCGCTAAATTTCAACCCGTGATCCTTGACAAAATGGAGGCATAATATAGGCCCTCGTGGAGGCTAACAAACAGCAGCAAGAAAAAATCTGAAACTGCAGGAGGCTAACAGGCAGCAACAAGAAACAAACCAGCTGCTGCTACAACATCTTATGGCTTTGCAGACGGCAGGAGAAACCGCGAGTGTCCACGATACCCGGAAAGCGGTCCGTGCAGCAATCCCCAAGATGACACCCGCAGATGACCTTAAAACCTACCTAGCGATGTACGAGAAGGTGGCCAGAAGGGAGAAGCTACCCCGAGACCAGTGGGCTGAGGTTATCGCTCCATTCCTGGCATCCAATTCCCAGCGGGTCTATTTTGACTTGCCAGATGATCAAGCGGCCAACTACCAGAAAGTTAAGGGTGAGATTCTGGCAAGACTGGGGGTGAATGTGTTGGTCCGGGCCCAGTGGGTGCATCAGTGGGGGTTCAACCCGGCTGAGCCTGTAAGATCCCAGTATTATAACTTACTTCACCTCTTGTAAAAATGGCTACAGCCTAATGTGCTGAGTCCCACTGCTATGCTGGATCGTCTGTTAGCCGATATGTTCTGAAGGGCTTTGCCATACCCTCTCCAGCACTGGATCAGTTCAGGTGTCTCCTGGCAATGCCCTTGAGATGGTGGACCTGGTGGAACGCTATGAAGCTACCAGGAATATGAAGGAGGGTTCTGTCGGGAGGGAGGTCGGCAAACCCAGGAAATCTCCAACCCAGGCACAAGCTGATAAAACCCATCCGGGAAGTACCCACGGCGAACCTGACTCCAATAGTCTGCTGGCGGTGTCAGGAACCTGACCATTCAAGGGCTGACTGTCCCCATCAGGTTGAGCCCATGGACATTAACTATGGCTACCGTCAGTCGCTATATGCTAGGAGGCTGTGTGCAACAGGTACCCCAGAGTCTCTAGATCACTTGTGCCAGGTGTAAGTGGCAGACACTCTGGCGGAGGCTCTGCTGGACTTAGGGAGTCTGGTGAACCTAGTAATGGCTACCTTGGTGCTGTCCATTGAGTATACTGGCCATAAAGTTGGGGTGATGTGCATCCACGGAGACTTAAAAGACTACCCCACTGCGCTAGTGTCTATAACCACGGTTGCCGGTAGATGGACCCATGAGGTGGCTGTTGACACAAATTTACATTATGAACTCATAATAGGGAGAGACTTCCCGGGCTTTCAGGCAATGTGGCCTGCTACGAGAATTACCGATACCCATGAGACAGGGGCAACCCCAGCAGAGTGGCCTTGCTCTGGGGAGATACCCCAACCCTGGGAACCGCTAGGGGTGACCACCACTTCGGTGGAAGAGCGGGAGACAACCCCGCTGACTGTGATGGTGGGAGACATGAAGGACTTGCCGCCGTGTCCTGAATTGGCAGACATCAATGTCTCCGAGGATAATTTTGGTACCGCACAACACCGGGACCCAACCCTATCCTGAGCTTAGGACAATGTGTTAATAGTAGATGGTGAACTACAACAACCTGGGGCCAACTCGGTGTTTCCCCGTTTTGTGGTTCATCAGGGTATGCTGTATCGGGTAAACCAACTACTGGGTTAGCATATTGAACAGAAATTGAACAGTTGGTGGTCCCCAAGACTTATCGCAAACTCGTGTTTGTTCTAGCCCACTAGCCCCTGGTCACCTGGACTTGCAGAAAACACAGGATCGTATACTACAGCGGTTTTACTGGCCCAGCATATTCTGAGAGGTAGAAGAGTTTTGTAAGTTTTACCCGGCCAACCAGATAACTAGCCATAGCCACATTTCCGTAGTCCCCTACTTCCTCTCCCGATTATCAAGGTACCGTTTGACAGAATAGCTATGGATCTCATAGTCCCCATACCAAAGTCCGCCAGAGGGCACCAAAACATCTTATTCATCCTAGACTACCCTACTCGGTAACCGGAGGCGGTGCCACTGCGACATACATTGGCCAAATTCATATCTAAGGAGTTAAAGGAGATGTTTTCCCGAGGACTACCTAAAGAGGTTTTGACTGATCAGGGGACCCCTTTTATGTCCAAGGTAATGAGGTAACTCTGTAAGTTGCTGCTCATAAAACAGCTACGGACATCTGTTTAACATCCGCAAACGGACGTTCTGGTAGAAAGGTTTAACCAAACATTAAAAAATATGTTGAAAAGGGTGGTGGCTAAAGATTGGAAGGCCTGGGACCTTCTTCTGCCCTATCTTATGTTCGCAGTGCAAGAGGTATCCCAGGCCTCTACTGTGTTCTCACCCTTCAAACTGCTATATGGCAGACACCCTTGCAGTCTTTTGGATATAGCCAAAGAGGCATGGGAACCACACCCCGCTCCGTATAAAAGTGTTATTGAGTACCTTACCCAGATGCAAGAACGAATAGAGACAGTGTTGCTTCTTGTTAGGGAGCATATGGAGGCAGCTCAGCGAGCCCAGAGTCGGGTCTATAATCGTCAGGCTTGGGTCCGGATCTTTAACCCAGGTGATCGGGTTTTGGTTCTGGTACTGACCATGGACAGTAAGTTCCTGGCTAGGTGGCAGGGGCACTACAAGGTACTCGAGAAAGTTGGAGATGTGAACTACAAGGTACACCAGCCAGGGTGGCATCATGTTAATTTGCTTAAGCCGTGGAATGATAGGGAGACCTCTACGGAAGACAGCCCGCATCCGGGTTTTCTAGGGGAAAATGTTCCGGCCCCTTTGACTGATGCAAGGGAAGCGGTTGCCGCCGTAAAAGTTGCTGACAGTCTCTCCTCTAAACAGGCTCAGGAGGCCAGGGAGTTCATTAGTCGGAACATGGATGTGTTCTCTGACCTCCCTGGATGCACTTCCACAATCCAGCATGACATTGTCACGTAACCTCAGGCCAAAGTCCAGTTAAAACCATACCGGGTACCCGAGGCTCGACGACAAGCCATCTTGGAGGAAGTGCAGTTAATGCTGCAACTAGATGTCTTTGAAGAGTCTAAAAGTGAATGGGCCAGTCCTATAGTCTTAATACCCAAGCCAGACGGGACGTTACGGTTCTGTAACAATTTTTGGAAACTGAACGAGATTTCCAAATTCGATACGTATCGAGAGGTTAGTACAAGCCCGGTATTTTTCAGTTTTGGACCTCATGGAAGGGTACTGGCAGGTGCCCTTAACGGAGGCTGCCAAAGAGAAAACTGCCTTCATCACACCTGACGGGCTGTGTCAGTACAAGGTGCTACCCTTTGGTCTGCATGGTGCCCCCGCCACTTTTCAATGGCTTATGGAAATTGTTCTGCGTCCAAATTGTCGGTATGCTTTGGCTTACCTGGACGATATTGTCATCCACAGTACCGACTGGGAAAGTCACCTACCCAAAATGCAGGGTTGTGGGCTCCCTTCGGAAGGCGGTACTAATGGCTAACCCAAAAAAAAGTGTGATAGGGTTAGAAAAGACTAAGTACCTGGGGTATGTCATTGGGCGCGGAGTCATCAATCCCCAAATGAACAAAATAGAGGCAATGCAAAATTGTTCCGGACCTGTCACCACTAGACAAGTAAAGTCATTCCTGGGAATGGTGGGCTATTACAAGAGGTTTGTCCCGCACTTTGCTACGGTAGCCGCACCATTGACAGCGCTCTTGAAGGGAAACAAGTCAATGATTGTTCGCTGGTATGATCGGGCGGAAGAGGCTTTCTCCGCTTTTAAGTCGGCCCCTGCGCTGTTGTCATACACGCGACTCTGGGCATGCGTGATGCAATCAGAGGTACGCCGGGAACGGTAGTTTTGTTTACAAGAGGCCGCATCCCATCTGACCTTGTTTTTATTGATACATTTGACACTTTTTGATACCTAATCATGTTTATTTGCACTAATGCACTGTATACATCTATTGGATATTTATTGTTTTATATAAATTGTAAAAAACTGTAAAAGTACTGTATGTATTACCACTATGTATGTGCATATATGTATGAGCAAGGTCTGGATTTTGATTTTGGGAGTGATTTATCTCATTTGCATAATTGAACACAGGGTGATCCACAGGTTTTTCACCCTATATATACTGCTCACTTGGTTTTGTATTTTGCTTGAGAAAGGCTCATATTGAGCTGAAACGTTGCCTTGTCACATGGGTGAATAAAGTCTTGGATATTTTTTCACCTTCACCTTGGAGTGCTGCCTGTATTTTAGATTTTTCATATAGGGTAAGCTGTATCCCGTTAGGGCTGTGTACCCACTTTTTTCCTTTTTTTGTTTTACTTTCCCGGTGCTGCCATATTTTATATATATATATATATATATATATATATATATATAATGGAAAAAATTGGACAGCACTCCAGACGGTATCTTCGGTAAAGCAGATAAAGTTTAATCACCCATGTGGTGGCAGCAAAAAAGCAACGTTTCGGCTCTACATGAGCCTTTCTCAAGCAATGACAAAAAATGTAAAGCCAGCATATATCAGTGAGTCAATTAAATCAATTGTGTAACCATATAATTGATACTTAATAAACATCAATGTACAAAAATATAAATACCATTACAAAATAGTCATCATAATGATCATTGTTAAAGTGACAAGTGCATACAGTGTATAAAGTGCATGATAGGGTTGACAGTCCTATGTTATAATCTAAAATCCATAAACACTATCAACTGTTCATAGTTCGTCCATGATTACTCATAAAACATTGATTGTGCACATATGTGATGGGGTATGATAATGAGAAAATACCTGAGAGAGTGATAGAGCCCACATATACTATCGCGCTGTTCAGCGCGTCTCCCTGATGCAAGTGCGCATGTCCCGGTCGCATATCAAACGTCAGAGCACGTCCGAGCGGCACCACGTTTGTTAGAGATGTCGCTCATAAGTGACGTCACAGGCACATAGCGATGCCTTCTGCCAGGTCATATGTGGCGTCACTGGAGTGAGGAAGCGCATGTGCAGTTCCAACTTTGATGCCTATAGCCACCATAGTATTCAAGGGAATGCAGCCAGTCTATATTCTTTACTGCATTGATTACTATGCGCATACTAAGTTCCATAATCGATCACAGTGGATGTATTCCACTTAACACAGCCAAGTAGGAAGGTCCCCACTTTTCCAAGATGGGAAACCAACCTCTTTGTGTGCCCATGATGCTGGCAGCACGCTAATACCATCAGCGCCATCGGTCGCATACTTGCTGCAACTCGTGACCTAGAGGGTTCTCCTCAATCATAAATCAGAACAAGAAAATCAATGTTTGGGCAATCAAAATTCCATCTGCATGTTCAAGATTAATCCTTTTGATATGCTATCGGGACAATGACACCAATACACAAGAAAAATAAAAGGTTTGAAAATCCAAACAAATACTTGGTAGGCTCCTCATCCACCTCCCAGGTGCAACATTTTTACTTCAAATCTTCCCCCGGAATTCCAGTGTATCTGAAATGATATGTAATATTAGTGATACAAGTGTACACTTGTATCACTAATATTACATATCATTTCAGATACACTGGAATTCCGGGGGAAGATTTGAAGTAAAAATGTTGCACCTGGGAGGTGGATGAGGAGCCTACCAAGTATTTGTTTGGATTTTCAAACCTTTTATTTTTCTTGTGTATTGGTGTCATTGTCCCGATAGCATATCAAAAGGATTAATCTTGAACATGCAGATGGAATTTTGATTGCCCAAACATTGATTTTCTTGTTCTGATTTATGATTGAGGAGAACCCTCTAGGTCACGAGTTGCAGCAAGTATGCGACCGATGGCGCTGATGGTATTAGCGTGCTGCCAGCATCATGGGCACACAAAGAGGTTGGTTTCCCATCTTGGAAAAGTGGGGACCTTCCTACTTGGCTGTGTTAAGTGGAATACATCCACTGTGATCGATTATGGAACTTAGTATGCGCATAGTAATCAATGCAGTAAAGAATATAGACTGGCTGCATTCCCTTGAATACTATGGTGGCTATAGGCATCAAAGTTGGAACTGCACATGCGCTTCCTCACTCCAGTGACGCCACATATGACCTGGCAGAAGGCATCGCTATGTGCCTGTGACGTCACTTATGAGCGACATCTCTAACAAACGTGGTGCCGCTCGGACGTGCTCTGACGTTTGATATGCGACCGGGACATGCGCACTTGCATCAGGGAGACGCGCTGAACAGCGCGATAGTATATGTGGGCTCTATCACTCTCTCAGGTATTTTCTCATTATCATACCCCATCACATATGTGCACAATCAATGTTTTATGAGTAATCATGGACGAACTATGAACAGTTGATAGTGTTTATGGATTTTAGATTATAACATAGGACTGTCAACCCTATCATGCACTTTATACACTGTATGCACTTGTCACTTTAACAATGATCATTATGATGACTATTTTGTAATGGTATTTATATTTTTGTACATTGATGTTTATTAAGTATCAATTATATGGTTACACAATTGATTTAATTGACTCACTGATATATGCTGGCTTTACATTTTTTGTCATTGCTTGAGAAAGGCTCATGTAGAGCCGAAACGTTGCTTTTTTGCTGCCACCACATGGGTGATTAAACTTTATCTGCTTTACCGAAGATACCGTCTGGAGTGCTGTCCAATTTTTTCCATTGTCTATTGTGGGTAAGCTCCAGTTGCCATCCTTGGACTCTGCACCCAATTTTTCTATAGGTGGTGCTGCCGGTAGATTTTTATACTTTATATATATATATATATATATATATACAGCGTATATATATATATACAGCGTATATATATATATATATATACAGTATATATATATATATATAATTTATTTTCACAAATATTCATTATCATGTACCATGTAAATAAACATGGATATGGCTATTCATTCTAAATAAAATTTATAAAGCACATTTGAAAACCTTGTTTCACTTACAAACTATGCCTTATTCAGTAGGATATATTTTACCGATTTCAAGCTCTTTTGAAAATATTTTCTGTATATATTCAGTTTGGCACATTGGGCAGTAAACAGAGGAATCCATTCCCTGATCCGAGTATTTACGTCTGTTATTTATAGAAGGATGTCAGCAGTAACTGTGGGTAGTGGTGCTTACAGTCCCAATAATTAGGTTTAACGTCTGTTTAATAGCACCGAGACAGGCTTCTCATAAATACAAGTATTATTGTCCTCTTTGCAAAAAAAAATAAATATATATATATATATATATATATATATATATATCTGCTGTGTCATAGTATAGAGATCAAATAATTCCCATCCTAATGCTTTACAGAAAATTGAATCACCAACTGTTTCTTTTTAGCACCGTGTCCAATCAAAAAGCAATTAGCAAACAAATCTTTAATTACTCAGTTTTTCCATACTACCCACATATTCCACTGCTCTGTAAACAGAAATACACTCACACATCAATACTAAAATGGAGCTGTTAATGTACGGTAGCTGCCCATATACCAAGCCCCACTTTGATTTCTCTAAGCACGTAAGTGTTAGGAGACCACTCTGTACCACAGAAGCTGAGCCTTAATTTAAAAAAATTAGAAAAGTATGTGTTAATTTCTTTACAGAAGTGATGCCATAGGATATGCCATCAATGTCAGATAGGTGGGAGTCCCACCTCTGGTACCTCCTCCTATCTCCAGAATGGTACCCCTGAAGTGAACAGAGAGCAACCACATGTGCGGCCACCCTCTGTTCACTGCTATGAGAGTTCTGAGTATAGCCATGAGCTGGCTCGACTGTTTTTAGCAATCCCATACGCCTGAGTGGAGTGGTGGCATGCCTGCTCCACGCTCTGTCCATTAACCGCTACACAGTTGACTATTTTCGGGACTCCCATAACACTGAATAGAGAGCACACCATGTATGCACAATGTGCTCTACTTCAATTCGGGGACCCCATTCTCTAGATAGGAGAGGGTCCCAGATGTGGGATGGACCTGCACCTATCTGACATTAATGGCATATCCTAAAGATATGTCATCAGTGTCCCAAATGGGCTAACCCCTAGACAACCTGTCAAGGTTTATGCCTACTAAAGGTTAAAGAGGTTGTCCAGGGATAGAGCTCAACCTGGACATATCCCCATTTCTACCCCTCTGGCCCCCTGACATGAGCATCGGGGCATTTCATCGAGCAGAGCAAGGGCTTTTATGTTTATATTATTATACACTTCTAGGCAGAGGCTTCCACCTAGCAGTGTTCCCGATTATGTCACTAGTTCTGAAGGGTGGGCTTTCATACTGCCCTCGCCGATTTACAGGTCAGAGAAGTGCTAAAGCCCACCAATTATTGCAGGTGGCTTCACTGGGCTCTCTGCTAGGCAGAAGCCTCCACCTAGATTTCCTCTTGGAGAGCCCAGGACATCACTGGATCTCCTGAAAATGCCTTTGCACTGTGCTATTCAGCGCAGGAAAAAGAGAGCATCGGAGCATGAAGTGCTCTGATGCTCATATCAGGGAGGCTGAGTAGGGGAAGAAGGGGATATGTCCAGGTTCATATGTTACTACTTAAAGGTCTTCACATGGACTTAACTGGTGGAAACCGATAAGATCATGTATTGACAGTTACAATCAAGTAAAATGATGTGTCTTGTTACACGTTCTCCGCACATATCACCAACATGCCTGTTTGCTCACAAGGTCACTGAAATATTTCATTCATCTAATTAACTCCATGACTTCTAGGGGTCTTGCTATTGATTGAGTATATCCAGGCATCATTCTTGGAAAGCCACCTGACCTGCATTATAAATAACCTAAATGATGCTGAAAGTGAAGAGGGGTAATGTCTTTGAGGCCTAGGGACTCCTGACCTTCTGTTTACATAGGCAGTCTGTCAATTTTCTTCATAGCACAGCACAATGTTCTCCTCAGTGGGTGATACATTTGACCTTTGTATATGTCATTTATTTTTCATACTATGGTGGTAATAAACATTGAGAGAAAAGTAGTTTTTCCCCTCTTTAACTGGTTGTGCAGTATTACCAAGGTTTAACTAAAGCAATGTAAAAATAAAACTTTTACATCTGAGAAAATATTATTATTTCCTAATAACATTCATATAATTTAAGGACAAATTCAACATTCTTTCAGTTGTGCAATAATCTAAAATCCATGATTTACATATTATTGGATATTCATTAAGATAGCTAGCTGATTTTATTTTGTTATTTTTTTGTTATGTATTCCTAAGGCATCATACACCCAACCAAAATACAGTAATTAATAAACCCGTATAGGCCCCCACTCAGTGACTTACAGGTGATGTCTCCTCTGACTGGAGTTGTTCTCTCTGATGATGTCTCCTGACCACAACTTCTTTCTGCATAATTTAGCAAACAAAACACAGATATTTAGTATTAATGCCTCCTTTAATGCCCCTACTTGGTAATCATCCCCATTTAGGCCCCAGTAGATTTAATGCTTCCCCATTAGTGCCCTAGGTACATATGTCTTTATATATAGTGCCTGCCAGTAGTGTCTCTTTATAAATATATTGCTTTGCCCAGTAGTGCCTCTTTATATAAAGCAGCACTACTGTGGACACAGCATATATAGTGCCTACTCCTTGGTGCCCTCTGTATTGTTCACAATGGAAAAAACAGAAAAAAGAGAGAAATACTCACCTCCATCCGACTGTCTGTGATGTAGATCTCTTCCAGCCTGCTGCACCGTCTCCCTGCATTACAATATAGGCAGTCGTGAATGTCATCATGACTTCCTGGTCTCTGGTGACGTGATGACATCGCCGCCTCTGAACCGGCACCTGAGATAGCGATATTGACATCATCACTACCATCCTGCACCTCAGCACTGCCTCATAGGATTCAGGCCTGGCGGCCTTCAGTCTATGAGGCTAAACGACGGGTCATAGGAGTCAACAGTTCCTGTCCCCGTCGTTAAACACCAGCAGTCCCTGCAGACCAGTACCAGATGATCTCCGGCCTGGTACTGGTCTGTGGCCTGGTGGTTGGGGCCTGCTGTTTTATACGACTCACAAATGTATTCCAAACTTTCAGCTACTTCCTCCCTTTACTAATTATTCAAAATCTTTCCATGTGCATTGATATACAGTGGCAATTTCTTCAGTGTAGTTGTATATTTCCATGTAATACACAAGCAGTCAATCCGATTCTATCCAATTAGTTTTTAGTTTTTTTTTTCTCTTAACATGCAGGCTATGTTTCTTATCCTGTGTTCTTTCTTGAAGCTTTTCATCCATAAGAAACCGGTTTGAACATTTTGTCAAATATTTTATGGTGGTTTAAAGTGAAGTAAGGTCACACCCTGCCTTCTCCAAACTTTAACAACTGAGAGCACTTGTTCTAAAAGTGTATTGGCTTAACAAACACATTTTCTGTAGTGCTTTCATTTGTGAGCTTTACTATTATGCCCTTTAACTGTTTAAAAGTATGCGTTATGTTCTCAGCAGTGCAAGTATTTTCTCTTAAATTATTAATACGGTGATAATCAGAATGTTAATGAAGCCCATTAGATTTTGATGAATTACATTAATGTTCTCCTGTACTAAACTGAACAAAAAAATTTTTTACTGTTTAAAACTTGCATGTGTAATGAGATTCCCTGTTTTTACCATTTATGGTTATGCATTTTGCAAGTCTTATAATAATACATTTCATAAATGCTGCATACCTGCTGATTTTTACATTGCTGTTGATATAAAATTATGTTTTTCACTTGTTTACAGCTTTTTATTTTTGTGTCTGATATTATTCATTAATTTTGAGAATGGTAAAAATGTCCTCGATGGTAAAAATTCTTGAAAAGTATAAGCTAAATGTATACAATATAGACATAAATGTGGATACAAAGTAATGAAAACATTCATATTTTTTGCCTGTGATTGGGCTAATATTTGAAGCTTATTTAAATATCAATGACACCCAAACTACATGACAATTTAATTATCTATCTATGTATCTAAATTCTATCCACTCCTCTACTATAAAATCTATCTATCTACCTACCTATTGATTTGATTAATATATTTTATCCAAAATTTTGCATATGCTTGGAGGAGTAACCTACCAGGTCTGACACCAAGTAATCATTTAATTAAGGATAAGTATAATGTTTGATGTAATATACATTCTTACATGCATCATATCTATATAAGATGGAGAATTCCTATTTTATTGCAGTTTACAATACACTGTGTTAATTCTAGTTTTCATCGCTGGCTATGACAGATGTTGTTTGCAATGAACCAGCTCTAATGCACTAATTTATCATAGATGGAGTTAAGCATCTTGTAGAAATGGCATTATAATGGCATTGTAACGCATTGTAAAAAATGATGCTAAACTACTTTAAAGACATATAACCATTTTTACTGCATTGATAACCAGAATTAGGCTGGCCAAACACATTATGTAGGTAATGGCTAAACACAAGGGGTATAGATTCACTTGATAAGAGGGAGATTGATCAAAATTGGCTTAGTTGCCCCTTAGAAACCAATCAGAACCCACCTTTCATTTTCTCAAGGAGCTTTGGAAAATCAAAGGTAGAATCTGATTGGTTGCTGGGAGCAACTAAGCCAGTTTTCCTTTGCACCACTCTTGATACATCTCCCCCATAGTCCTGCCACTTTGCATAGTCAGAGCGTGTATACTTCTGAGCTCCTGTGAGCAAGACAGATATAACCACTAAAGTAATAACTGGAATGGGAGGACTACAGTACCCTGAAAGATTATCAAAAGTAGAGTTATTTAGTTTAGAAAAAAGATGACTGTGGGGCAATCTAAAAACTATGAATAAATATATCAGGGGCAAGATTTCCCATGATCTATTTATACTCAGGACTGTGACTATGACAAGGGAACATCCTTTGTGT
This sequence comes from Bufo gargarizans, assembly GCF_014858855.1. Classification (NCBI taxonomy): domain Eukaryota; kingdom Metazoa; phylum Chordata; class Amphibia; order Anura; family Bufonidae; genus Bufo; species Bufo gargarizans. Next base: position 183,490,622 of record NC_058084.1, read on the forward strand.
CTAGAGGAAAGAAGGCTTGTACACAAACATAGAAGAGGATTCTTTACGGTAAGAGCAGTGAGACTTGGAACTCTCTGCCTGAGGAGGTGGTGATGGTAAATTCACTAAACAAGTTCAAGAGGGGCCTGGATGTATTTCTGGAGTGTAATAATATTACAGGTTATAGTTACTAGATTTCTGGAGAAGAGTAATTGATCCAGGGAGTTATTCTGACTGCCTAATTGGAATAAGAAATAATTTTTTCCCACTAAAATGAGGAAAATTGGCTTCTAACTCATGGCTTTTTTTGCCTTCCTCTGTCTAGCAGGATAACAGGATGAGTTGTATTTTACTATGTTACAAGAACTGCCTAACTGCCTGATCCTTCACTTCCTTGACATGTCATACAAATTACGTAGATTCTGGTTGAAATTGGCCGGTTCGGCTAAAATTTAGCTAATATGCATGGCCACCTTGAAGCATTGCTGTTGGAAAGTAGTTAAAAGGATAGCCTTTTATTTTTGCATAATACTTAGTAAATGTTCTGGAAATAGTATGTGTTGTCTTTTGGATAAAACAGAATAGCTTCTACTTAAAATTAGTTGGAAAGTATAGGCTATGCTCACATAAAAACAAATATGTCTGCAATTTACTCCATATTACTGAAAAAAATGAAAATTTATAACTTAAAGTGTAAGAGGCTTTTTCAGTGACGGGACAGGTACCAAATTATTGTGCCTTTATAATGATGAGAGTCACTATAAAAACTTTTGGTGATTACATATACATAAGACTAATAAATTGTTATTCTTTGTACTTATTAGTTTTCATTCTAACCCTAGCCAACAATGGTCTAGCCATCGTGCTCCAAGATACATTTCTGTTACTTATATTAGGTACCACTCAATGCTAAGTTACCCCACTGTAACATTCTAATCATTTACTCACACTCAATTCTAGTACTTATCTCATTTCCTCCATAAAATTATCTGACACATTTCAACTCTTCAAATGTTATGGTAGCTATCACGCTTTATTTAATACTCTGTTGAGCTTATGTTGAAATATTTCTTCTGCAAACTTTCTATGGGTAAGACAATCATATGAAAGAGCTTTACTTTTTAGCATTATGGATTATTTCTAGAGTAAATTGGAAGTTTTGCATTCATTGACAATAGGGATGAGCCAGGTTCGGACGAACCTCAGATCAAAGTTCAGGTTCAGGACCCGAACTTGATTGAACTTAACCCGAACCCGGACCCCATTAAAGTCAATGAGGACCCAAACTCCACTTTATTAGTTTCCGTTATAACATGGTTATAACGGAAAATAATAGCATTCTTAGGATAAAATTCTAAATAAAATGGCCATTGAGGGGTTAAAAATAATTGTAAAAAAATCACCTCTTCCACTTGATCATGCAGCCGGTATCCTCTTCTTTCTTCTTTCTGCAGGACCTGCAAAAGGACCTGCGATGACGTCACCGCGCTCACCACATGTTGAGCACGGTGATGTCATTGCAGGTCCTTTCGCAGGTCCTGAAGAAAGAAGATCTGCACGATCAAAGCTGCGTGATCAACTGGATGAGGTGAGTTGTTGTTATTTTTTAACCCCTATTTTTTTGATTGTATTTATCATTCTGTCTTAAGAATGCTATTATTTTCCGTTATAACATGTTATAACGGAAAATAATAAAATCATAATAATAACATACAACATGTGGTGGTTAAGATGGATACTTGGAGCTAAAGTGAGGTGTATTAATTTAATAAGCTACCAGAGAGTTCAGTGAAGACCTATCGAGAACATGTTAATCTTTTTTTTTTTTTAGAATGACTGTAACATATCTAGTTACTCGTTATCTAGTAAATCCAGTAGCTATGAGTCCAGGTTGGCACCATGATCAGGCATTTGTTCACCATGGTCAATAGAGAACATGGCTTTAATCCAAGCATTATTGCAAATTATGTGTAACATGAGAGAGTAAAAAGTTAAATGCATTGCCCTCTATGATAGATGCTGATATAAGTCATATAGGATCATGCTAAGGTTGAAGGACAATGCATAGTCATTCAGGGGTTAACAAGTTCATACTATATGTTCCCAAATCACTAATTATATAGTGTTTTTTTAATGTTTCTATTGAATATTGCTATATAAACACTAATAATAGCAATACTCTGATATCTTCTCTGCTTATTCCATTTTCGTTACTGCAGATTCAAATACTGTATCTCGTAATTGGCAAAAGTTTCTTTATAATTATTTTTTCTTTGCATATAAAATAATCTTTTTAATATCTGTTTACATAGTGTTTATGAAAATTTGCTTCTTATGTTTGAATTGTTAGGTATGAGGATTAAGAAGTATAATCCATACGGTTAAGCTTCTGATTTCTGATCAAAACGATTTTCTTTCTCATCTTACTGGGTGTGCTGCTTTTGAAATATCATAGATTTAAATTTATACATTGGGCAGTAAACAGAAAGTGTTTCATGGTTTCTTTTGAAATCAAAGTACAAAAGACTCTATAAACTCTTTCCATGCCTGGTACAACATTTTTGATGTGGAGGCAACACATGAACATTTGTTGTGATGATGATTAGTGTTTTTATCACAAAGACAAAGTCGATTAAAAAATAGTTATCTGTATGAAGAATATTTGTACTTCCTCATATGATTTCATTTTATGACTTGTGAGATAAAGTGGATGTATTAAATATGTAAGTAATTAGTAGTAATCGCCACAAGAAAACCTGATTACAGTAATTATATAGTCCGGGTGGATTTATAATTCGGAATACTGAAATGGTATCTATGCAAAGGCTGATTGAGCTAACTCTATAGTTAGAGTCCTGAACTCTTCTTTAGTGGCACAGAATGCATGTGCATTGTGCTAATGAAGCTAAAAACAGTATACCTTGCTTCACTAAACATGCACTGCAAATCGGGCACGTGCACAGTGAAGCGAGGTGTACCAACCTTAGATTGATTGGTGCCAATGCCACTGGAGAAGAGTTCTGGAGTACTCTCCTAGCAAGTTCAATTTTCATTTGATATTTTCTTTGCATAGGCTTATGGGTTTACTATGGGCAAGTTTGGGACTGCTGGTTTAGTGGCCCCAAACCAGGCAAACGGTTACCTTTAAGACTCTTGATTCCAAAAAGCATGCATTAACCGAGACCAGGCATTCTCTTCTTTGGCATTGCACCTTAAGCTATCTATAAGCCAGAAGATGTTTGCAAATGCAAACACATTACTATAGTTTGTCTGAATTATAAAATTCTTACGCAACAAATATATCAATATTCTCTAATCAATAATATGTAGGGAAATTCTTGGACATGTCTTGATTTTCAAACATATTTGCTATAACAATAAAAAAAATGTTTTCTACTAATACAGTTCTATTAATATTCATCCACAAAATATTATTTGATATCTTGCACCATCCACCTTTGGAGAAAAAAAATGTGTATTCAAGGGCCAAAATCTATCTAGACTGGCTTTGTTTATTCCCCACAGGCAACATGCTTATCTGGCAGTTCTTTTTTGTCAAGCTAACAAATAGTGATTTTTATTGGGAGGAAAAAATCCTAGAAATCAAAGTCCTTGTCAGCAAAATGTTTTTATTTTTTTCAAACTTTCTTTTTGCTCAAGCAGAGGAGCACTTTGTCCATCAGAACGGCTGGATAGCTCTTCGGCAGAAGATTAGAGAACAACAGCTGGCATTTTATGCGTAGAACTGTCTGAATGTCTGCCTTGTTTCTAGTTTCTTAGATTAAATGATAAAGTGTTTCAAACTTTACCTCTGCTACAAAGTGAAACATTTCCACACTATAGGAATGAATGAAAACGAGAATACAGTATACAAGATTTAAAATTGGCTATTATCTGTCTATTCATGAATGCTTACAGGAAACAAATACAACTGTGGTGTTTAAATCCATCGTTCAAATGTAAAAAAAATGAAAAAAAATGAAAAACAAATTCAAAGTTTAAAGTTAAAATTCATTTGGGTGCATCATATGTTACAAATAAGGATGAGCGAATCGACTTCGGATAAAACATCCAAAAGTCAATTGGCATAAAACCTTGTTTCAATAATGTACGGAGCGAGTATTAGAATGTATTGGCTCAGATGAGCCAAAGTTATAACTTCACAAAGTCTCTCGTAATAAATTGATTTCTACTATAAAAAAAACATTTCCCAAACTCGGGTTTGTTTCAAGTGGTACCTTACAGGCATACAGCCAGGGGTGGATTGTGAACCTAAAGTGGCCCTGAAAAAAAATCTAAAAGCAGCCCTATGTTGTAGGCGGGTTCAAACGGACAGAAGACATGCCAAAACAAGTAGCCGGGAACAACCGAAGTAGGCAGGGTCTTCAATACTGTAGTGCAGAGCAGAATACCACTCTAGTAGAAACAAATACCACAGGACAGCACAAAATACTGTTGCCCGCATCACAGTATTCAACTGTATCACCATCATCAGGACAGTAAGACAGTTGAGTTAAGGAGGACACCTGCGGCCATGGAGCATCAGATCATTATGAACCTGGCCTGCGGCCATCAAGAGGGCTTGAGAGGCCCCTGGACATCAGACCACCAGAAAATTTCCCTGTAAGGTCTATGGCCAATCCGCCCCTGCATATACAGTACAGACCAAAAGTTTGGACACACCTTCTCATTCAAAGAGTTTTCTTTATTTTCATGACTATGAAAATTGTACATTCACACTGAAGGCATCAAAACTATTAATTAACACATGTGGAATTATATACATAACAAAAAAAGTGTGAAACAACTGAAAATATGTCATATTCTAGGTTCTTCAAAGTAGCCACCTTTTGCTTTGATTACTGCTTTGCACACTCTTGGTATTATCTTGATGAGCTTCAAGAGGTAGTCACCTGAAACGGTCTTCCAACAGTCTTGAAGGAGTTCCCAGAGATGTTTAGAACTTGTTGGCCCTTTTGCCTTCACTCTGCGGTCCAGCTCACCCCAAACCATCTCGGATGGGTTCAGGTCCGGTGACTGTGGAGGCCAGGTCATCTGGTGCAGCACCCCATCACTCTCCTTCATGGTCAAATAGCCCTTACACAGCCTGGAGGTGTGTTTGGAGTAATTGTCCTGTTGAAAAATAAATGATGGTCCAACTAAACGCAAACCGGATGGAATAGCATGCCGCTGCAAGATGCTGTGGTAGCCATGCTGGTTCAGTATGCCTTCAATTTTGAATAACTCCCCAACGGTGTCACCAGCAAAGCCCCCCCACACCATCACACCTCCTTCTCCATGCTTCACGGTGGGAACCAGGCATGTAGGGTCCATCTGTTCACCTTTTCTGCGTCGCACAAAGACACGGTGGTTGGAACCAAAGATCTCAAATTTGGACTCATCAGACCAAAGCACAGATTATCACTGGTCTAATGTCCATTCCTTGTGTTCTTTAGCTCAAACAAGTCTCTTCTGCTTGTTGCCTGTCCTTAGCAATGGTTTTCTAGCAGATATTCTACCATGAAAGCCTGATTCACACAGTCTCCTCTTAACAGTTGTTCTAGAGATGTGTCTGCTGCTAGAATTCTGTGTGGCATTGACCTGGTCTCTAATCTGAGCTTCTGTTAGCCTGCAATTTCGAAGGCTGGTGACTCGGATGAACTTATTCTCCGCAGCAGAGGTGACTCTTTGTCTTCCTTTCCTGCATGTGAGCCAGTTTCTTTGTAGCGCTTGATGGATTTTGTAACTGCACTTGGGGACACTTTCAAAGTTTTCCCAATTTTTCGGACTGACCGACCTTCATTTCTTAAAGTAATGATGACCACTCGTTTTTCTTTACTTAGCTGCTTTTTTCTTGCCATAATACAAATTCTAACAGTCTATTCAGTAGGTATATCAGCGGTGTATCCACCTGACTTCTCCACAACGCAACTGATGGTCCCAACCCCATTTATAGGGCAAGAAATCCCACTTATTAAACCTGACAGGGCACACCTGTGAAGTGAAAACCATTTCAGGTGATTACCTCTTGAAGCTCATCAAGAGAATGCCAAGAGTGTGCAAAGCAGTAATCAAAGCAAAAGGTGGCTACTTTGAAGAACCTAGAATATGACATATTTTCAGTTGTTTCACACTTTTTTGTTATGTATATAATTCCACGTGTGTTAATTTATAGTTTTGATGCCTTCAGTGTGAATCTACAATTTTCATAGTCATGAAAATAAAGAAAACTCTTTGAATGAGAAGGTGTGTACTGTAGTTCATGTTTTCAGCTCAGTTGACAAGGGGACATAGCTTACAACAGTGTACCTCAATTAAAATAATCAGCAAAACCTCTGATACCTTGCCTATGTTTTTAACGCTGCAGGTCCCAAAAGTGACGTGGGTAAGGATCACAAGGAGTGTACCTTAACTGTAGGACTCAAGACTCACCTGCTGGTCATGATTTCAGGATTTTCTTAGTACTGTGCAGGTGATATAATTAGTGTCAATGCATCAGGCTTGCAGCATTTATTTATTCTATGGGATTTTCTCAAAATATAAGCGGCAGATAGGCCCTGTGACCTGGAGTTGAAGAACGTACAAAAAGGGACATTGCTTATGATGCACCAATATGGGCCAAAATTAGTGATGAGCGGCAGGGGTCATATTCGAATTTGCGATATTTCGCTAATATTTTGTAGAATATTCGGCGAATATTCACTAATTCGAATATTCATTATATTCTACGATTTTCTTTACTCAAAAAATCTACAAGGTAATGATCGCATAATATGCAAATTTTCGTAATGCTAATTTCTGTAATGCAAACTTTTATCGCAAATTTTTCAATTGCCGAGCAAAAACTTGATTCCTCCTTGCTTCTTGCTTGTGGACCAATGAGTCATAGCACTATATTGAATATATTTGTTTTTTCAAATATTTGTAATATTCTAAAACAAGAAAAAATAGCCATACAGCGAATATTCGAAAAAAAAAACTAATGTAGAGCAATTTAGCTAATAAAGTGCTATCATCTTTTTTTTTTATAGTTGTTGATTTTTTTTCCAATCTGAACTATTAGACAATGAAGATAATAGCACTATATTAGCTAAATTGCTAAATTGCAATTTTTTTTTCGAATATTCGCTATATTGCTATATATTCTTGTTTTAGAATATTACGAATATTTTAAAAACAAATATATTCGATATAGTGCTATATATTTGTTTTTTAGAATATTCATAATTTTTCCCATTTAAAGTCATGATTCCTCCCTGCTTCTTGCTTGTGGGCCAATGAGTCATTGGCCCACAAGCAAGAAGCAGGAAGGAATAATGTTTTTACCCAGCAATTGAAAAATTAGCGATAATAATTTGCATTTTGAAAATTCGCATTACTAAAATTTGCAATAAAAAATTCTCGAATATTCTAAATTATGAATATACACTCACCTAAAGAATTATTAGGAACACCTGTTCTATTTCTCATTAATGCGATTATCTAGTCAACCAATCACATGGCAGTTGCTTCAATGCATGTAGGGTTGTGGTCCTGGTCAAGACAATCTCCTGAACTCCAAACTGAATGTCAGAATGGGAAAGAAAGGTGATTTAAGCAATTTTGAGCGTGGCATGGTTGTTGGTGCCAGACAGGCCGGTCTGAGTTTTTCGCAATCTGCTCAGTTACTGGGATTTTCACGCACAACCATTTCTAGGGTTTACAAAGAATGGTGTGAAAAGGGAAAAACATCCAGTATGCAGCAGTCCTTTGGGCGAAAATGCCTTGTTGATGCTAGAGGTCAGAGGAGAATGGGCCGACTGATTCAAGCTGATAGAAGAGCAACGTTGACTGAAATAACCACTCATTACAACCGAGGTATGCAGCAAAGCATTTGTGAAGCCACAACACGCACAACCTTGAGGCAGATGGGCTCAATTTGCATGAGCTCACCAAAATTGCACTGTTGAAGACTGGAAAAATGTTGCCTGCTCTGATGAGTCTCGATTTCTGTTGAGACATTTAAATGGTAGAGTCCGAATTTGGCATAAACAAAATGAGAACATGTATCCATCATGCCTTGTTACCACTGTGCAGGCTGGTGGTGATGTAATGGTGTGGGGGATGTTTTCTGGGCACACTTTAGGCCCCTTAGTGCCATTTGGCCATCATTTAAATGCCACGGGCTACCTGAGCATTGTTTCTGACCATGTCCATCCCTTCATGACCACCATGTACCCATCCTCTGATGGCTACTTCCAGCAGGATAATGCACCATGTCACAGAGCTCGAATCATTTCAAATTGGTTTCTTGAACATGACAATGAGTTCACTGTACTAAAATGGCCCCACAGTCACCAGATCTCAACCCAATAGAGCATCTTTGGGATGTGGTGGGACGGGAGCTTCGTGCCCTGGATGTGCATCCCTCAAATCTCCATCAACTGCAAGATGCTATCCTATTAATATGGGCCAACATTTCTAAAGAATGCTATCAGCACCTTGTTGAATCAATGCCACGTAGAATAACGGCAGTTCTGAAGGCAAAAGTGGGTCCAACACCGTATTAGTATGGTGTTCCTAATAATTCTTTAGGTGAGTGTATATCACTATATTCTAAATATTCGAAGTACCTATATTCGCGATAAAAATTTGCAATTCGAATATTCGTGATCAACACTAGCCAAAATTGCAGCACAATTCTGCTGTAGAATTCTGGTGTAAAGCAAACCAAGTAATCCATTATATAAACTTATGAGGAGATTTACCAAAATTGATATAAAGGAAAAAAGGCTTCATTTACCATAGCAACCAATCAGAATTCACCTTTTGTTTTTCAGAGCTCTTTTGGAAAATGAAAGGATCAATCTTATTGGTTGATATGGGCACCTACGACAGTGTTCCTTTGCACCAGTTTTGATGAATCTCCCCCGTAGACTACACAGTCTAAAGATGCACTAGATTTATCATCCAGCATTTGCCACTGTGATAAGGCTGTGTAGTCTAAGTGGTTAATGTATCAATATGCAACTTTTGTTCATTCTTGGAGTGTCTGCCCTTTTAAGCTATCTTTTGAAGAAAAAGTTAGAAAATCTTGCACACAATTTTTTTACATTTTCACATGTACATTGCCAGGAGACTGGAGTACACCTGCAACTTTTTCTGAATTTTTTAAAGTGTAAAGATAAATCTGGCTAACTAATATATATTTTTTTTATTCCTAATCATGTAAGGATCTTAACCTTTAGTCTTTACCATTGTACGACATTCAAGTAATCAAGAAGATCTCTCATCATTTATCTTAGTAGATTCTCCATGATTTACATAGATTGTCTCTCTTTGGATTGCTGACAAGTAAACAAGTGAAAACACCTTCAAGGGTATTTTTTATCATTGCATTTTACAAAAATGGGCTAAAATATTTTTTCAATTGTTCTTTATCAAACATTTTCATAATTTCATAAATGGTTTAAGCCTAGCTGTGATCTTACTTTTTCTTGGACCATTCATTTAACAGCTATGTATAGTTCTTATCTCTAAACTCTTAACAGCTCATAAACACTTATTAAAGACATATTCTTATCAAGATAAGTATTAATCTATATGAGTGTTTATGAGCTGTCAGAAGATCAGTGATAAGGCTTTACATGAGCCAGCAGCTTTTCCCTGATGGAACACAGTGTTTACCACCTGCTACTCTACAGACTCTTAACACTGTACAGATAAAAGGGCTGAGCATTTTTCAGAAAGATCAATTGAATGATTTTTAGCGCAAATGAGTACAAAGCTCAGCTAAGCTTTGAAAGCTTTTTACATAGGCTGGCTAAGCAGGCAATTATTGGGAATAAACTATTTGTTCCTGATAACTACCTGCTCATCAGAAGTGGTGAGAGATGCTCTTACATGCAGCAATCATCTCCAATGTATAGGGATATGTGATTTCTACTGTGATTACTCATCCCCATACAGATTTGTCGTTTCTGGCCTACAATTATACTGTTTAATCTAATTTGTGGTCAGATGTATTTGTCTTGTCTTTAACTATTGTGTATTATGATAATCTCCTCAACTGAGGGCCATGCAAAACATAATTGAAGCTAGCATCATTGCAAATGTCTTCTCTATACAATACCAGTTTACTCAGGTATATAAGAATAGGCTTCAAACACTTTGTACTGTTTGAAAACATTGTAATTTATTGCTTTACATTTTTTTTATACATTGGGGTAAGAAAAAGTTATGGCAATGGCATTTTTGCTGGATCAATCATAGAGCATTCAAAAGAATTTTCAAATAATACATTTTTACTATGCAATACTGTCAGACTATATTTTTTAGATAGAGTATATTTCAGACTGTACCCTGATGAAGAATTGAACCTAGGAAACATATGTGTGTTCCAAATACAAAACAATATCTGGTTTCATATACAATAAATTATCTAGAGATTTATTGCACATTTTTTAAACATAAGTTTGGTTAAAACTAAAACCCTATAGATCATACTTGTGTGAGCTTTTGTTTAATCACATGGCAACAAGTAATAAAAGGGTTCCCTAAGGCCTTTTGAAAAACCATCTGGGTAATCTGTAGGCGGACATCTTGTGTCTGGGAATCCCACTATATATTACTGACAGATCAAGAAAAGAAACAGACATAAAATGACGAGGTCTGATCCTGGCTTTAGTTAGTCAGGATCAAGCCTCTGTGATTTTTATAGAATAGAGGTCTTCAACATTTTGCACCATAGGAGCCACATTTAAGTGTTAGTAATGGTTGGGGGTCGAATTCATTTATCATATAAAGGAGACTGGGACACTTTAGCCCCTTTGCACTGAGCAGGCAATTATCAGGAGCAAACCATTTTTTCCCAATAATTGCCTGCTCGTCATTTACGTGTAGCAATCATCTTCTCTGTATCAAAGCTACATCAATTGCTTGCCCTTATAGATAATCATTGTTTCTGGACAGCAAACCCCTGTTTAAAAAGCACAAGCTTGTTCATCAGGTCATTGGCAGTACCTTTACACAGAACAATAATTGGGAAGGAGCCTTCCAAGGAACACTTCTTCTTGATAACAACTCAATTATCTGCCTGTAAGTGCCTTAAGAGTACTGTGTGGGGTGTCTTCAAGTGCCACTGCACTTAAAACAAAACTTTTGATATATCAAAGGCTTTGTTCTGTAGGGGGTCTAAGTGCTGAGACCTTTATCAATTGATAGAACAAGGAGAGAAAAGCGTTTACATACCATACTCTCTTCTTGTTGCACAAGATGGAATTGAGACTGGCCCAGAAACTTTTTATTGAGTTTGTCTAGCTTCCATCTGCTGCATTGAGGAGAGAGTGCATTGTGAGTGCTTCTCTTTCCTTGTTATAGTGATCTGTGGGGGTCTGAGACCCCACCGATCAAAACCTTTAATATGTCTTTATGACATATCAAAGGTTTGTTCAAAGTGCAGTGGCATAATTGCTTTGTGGTCCATGCCTCTTCCACAATTCCTTGTTAGCAGTCAGGAAAAAGGGAATATGCAGCAATTGATCTATATCACTGGTGAACACTGGCCGGAACACACTGTGTGAACTACTAAAATGGAAAAACTAGACTGTATGAGGATGAGTTCAAAATTATCTGGACTCTAGAATTTTTTCTTTCAACTTTCTTAATCAACTTTCCGAAAAGACAAATTCATAATTTTTCAACATAATCTCACTAGTCACTGCTTTGAATGTGTTACATCAGTTCATTTGTCGCCAGGGTGTGAGAAACAATGTCTGCCCCAATTCTAATTAGCTAAAAAAAGATCAACGTGCAGTGATTAGTTTATATCAATGTGTGTTTGCTGAACTTGAATTTTTCCACCGACAGTCTTGCAGCAATCATCACATGAGCAGTGTACCAGGGAAGCCGATTGATAGAAACCTAAGAGCTTCACTGCATATTCCCTGCAACTCAGGCCTGTGATGAAATGTCCAGGCTTGAGGATTTTTAGTCAGAGTGTGTTTAGGGACTAGTGTTTGGGACTCTTTAAATAATAGCACCACCCCAATGACTACATGCAGTATACAGTGCATGCTGGAATTAAAACTATTTTTCTTATGCAATGCACCAACAAGGAATTGGTATAGGAACATGTTTAGACTGAAACATATCTTTAACAAGTGTTTTTTTTTTTCCCTTCCTCTCTTTCTTAGATTACTTAGTAAGAACATGTGAAAATTTTTGTTCCGCATTGTTTGACCCCTTGTTTTGTTTTCCTCCAACTCCCCTTCCCTCCCCCTTTCCTTCCTTTCCCTTCACCATTCTACGAGTCCTTCTTTGACTGACTTATATTGGTTTATTCGAATTGTTCTCATATTCAATAAATGCTCTCCTTGTTATGAATCTTGAATAGATTATACACTGGATGATAATCATTAGAAGTGTTTTTTCACTTGTGATTTTTCTTTTTTGTTTTGAACTAGGAAATAATTTCATTTTGCTGTTGTAATAGGATATATTGCTCACATATATGTATTTGTAATGGTGATTGTTACCTCATTCCATACTATTGTAAGCTTTTATCGCTTTTATTATGCTTATTAATAAAAACAAAATTTACAAGAAACCCAATCTCCTAAAGTACAAGGCAGTGATGGAAGTTTAAAAGCATACAATGTCCTAACTCAGGGTACTCTGTGTACAAAGTTTATGTCTGTGTATAGTTAATAAAACCAAGCTAGTTAAGCTGTTTTACTATCTTAACAAAAAAATGTAAAACTTGAGATAACCTGAAACTGCTTTGTTCCAACTTCCAACTACAGACAGGGGTTTGGATGGAAAATGTATTATATATCTGATCTGTGATGTAACCTGTTTTAGAGCATGTGATAAGCATTGTAAGGCTATGAATGCAATCTCACTGGAGCATATTTCTTGTTTATTTGAAGGCATTCACAAGATGTTTTACAGAGACAACGCATCCCTTTTATTCCCTCTTGATTCAGTCAGGGGAGGATTTAAGTGGCTTGTAGCAGACAGCAATTTTCCCATAGAGTTTTCTCATTACTAAAACAAGAAAAAGTATTTTGTAGCCATCTCCTGGGAACTGGAATTATCAGTTATATTGAAGTTACAACATAATATGTAGCTATATAAACAAAACTACATTATATTTCCAGTTTCCATATAGTTACACTCATTCACTCTCCCACAAAAACACCAGAAATAAACTCTAGTAATTGATATCATGCTTTCTTCCTTATTGAAACTCTTCCCACATAATGAAAATATAATTTTACAATATTTTTATAATGGACAGTGCATGTGGATCTACTGTGGCAACTAAATGCTTTGGCTTTGAGCTAGACTTAATATCATTGCCCTGGCAGCCTCCTGGTTTTCACTCTTTAAACCATTGCACAGGAATCTAGCATTCAATGCAGGGGAGACACAAAAATCCCTGTGTAGTTAGTGGCTGACATATTTGGATCAGAGACACCGGTGCAAAGCACCAAGAGAACAAGCAATATTAGTAGTCTGGAAACAGAGATCAGGGCAAGCAGTCCATGATCAGGACAGGCAGCTAAGGATCAATAAGATAAAAAGGCAGAATTAAGGGCAGGCAATGGAGGTTCAGAGTTAGTAAACAGGCAGAGTTTGGTACACAGATGGACAGACTGAAAAGCACACTTTCCCAAGGACTAGCAAGTTAAAATACCTAATTGTCCAGGCCAGCAGCGCAGAGTTATAGCAGAAGCTGATTAGCAATTCAGCAGGGCACCTAGCAAGAAGAGGAAGGGAGTAGTAGTGAAGGAAAAAATGGGAGTACTAGTTGTTCAATGAGTAGTGTTCCAAATAGAAGTAGCAGAGCAGCGATGGACATAGGCCGCTGAAGTTACAACTTCATTTAGGCCTCTTTCACACTACAGTATGTTGAATTCAGTGTTTTGCGTTCCGTTTTTCACGGATCTGTTGTTCCGTTTTTTGCTTCCGTTGTGGTTCCGTTTCCGTTCCGTTGTTCCGTTCCGTTTTTCCGTATGGCATATACAGTATACAGTAATTACATAGAAAAAATTGGGCTGGGCATAACATTTTCAATTGATGGTTCCGCAAAAAACGGAACGGATACGGAAGACATACGGATGCATTTCCGTATGTGTTCCGTTTTTTTTGCGGACCCATTGACTTGAATGGAGCCACGGACCGTGATTTGCGGCCAAATATAGGACATGTTCTATCTTTTCAACGGAACGGAAAAACTGAAATACGGAAACGGAATGCATACGGAACACATTCCGTTTTTTTGCGGAACCATTGAAATGAATGGTTCCGTATACGGAACGTATACGGAACGCAAAAAACGGACCGCAAAACGGAAAAAAAAAACGGTAGTGTGAAAGAGGCCTAAGTGTGATATTTTAAACGTGGCCTTCAAGATAACTTTTACTTTTTATTTAAAGAAGAGGGTGTATGTTTTAAGGTATTGCTTATTAGTAGCACTCATAGACTGAAGCCTGTATTAGTCTTAGTGATCATATAGGTGGGGAGGGAAGTATTCCTTCCAGGCAATCGCCTGCTGACTAGTGGAGGAGACTGCTGCTATTACATGTACTAGTCTTCTCCACAGCATGGGGAGAAGCAGTCGTTATGCCATCACTCATCTCTATGCTGTCTAGTTGCTTGCTGGCAGCAGGTCGTGATTACACAGCACGATCTGCCGCAGGCAAATAGTGATCTTTTAGCATGCTGAAAATCACGATTGCCCAATGAACGAGTGTGTTCATTGGGTAATCAGCGGCAGTATTACATTTAAAGTGCCTTTATGTTCAGCCGCTTTCCTCTGGTGGAGTAGAGAAGTCAGGGGCAATCCAGGCCTTGTTCATTTTTATAAGAGTCAACCTTTCAGCATTTTAAGTTGACAGATGGATGCACTTATCAGTTATTATGCCCCCAGCAGCACTATATACCCGCTCTGACAAAACACTGGTGGCAGGGCAGGCCAGCACCTTCAAGGCGTAGAGCGCCTTTTCGGGCCACGTGTCCAGCTTGGACACCAAATAATTGCAAGGCAAAGGGGGATCCTTGATGACGCTGACACGGTCTGCCAAGTACTTCTTCACCATCTTTCCTTGTGACACTAGGCCGGGCATCAGGGTGAAGTTGCTGCCGGGGTGTCATGAAACTGTCCCAGGCCCTGGAGAGTGTTGCCTTGCTTCTGTTGGTACTGCTGTGTGTTCCCCTCATCTTTCCTTCACAGTTGCCCAAGGAACTACGTACTCTGCTGCCAGCGTTGTAAGCTGGAAATTTTTGGAGCAATTTTTCCACAAGGACCTTCTGGTATTGCACCATTTTGCTAGTCCTCTCCAGCACAGAAGTGAGAGATGAGAAGTTCTCTTTGTAGAGGGGGTTTGAAAAGGGTGAACCACCAGTAATCGGTGTTGGCCAAAATGCGTATAACGTGAAGGTCACGGGTAAGGCAGCCTAACATAAAGTCAGCCAGGTGTGCCAGAGTCCCAACAGACAAGACTTTGCTGTCCTCATCAGGTGGATGACTCAATCTCCTCATATCCTCTTCCTCCTCTTCAGCTCATCCACGCTAAACAGATGGAATAAACCAGCTGTGTGTACTACCCTCTGTAGCGGAGGCAACCGTCTCCTGCTCCTCCTCTTCCTCCTCATAATCATCCAATTCGCGCTGAGAAGAGGAATGGAGGGAGGTCTGGCTATCACCCTTTGTACTGTATTCCACCATCTCCACCTCTTCCACATGCAAAGTGTCCTCCTTCATTGTGAGCATTTCAGTAAACACAGAAGTGGGATGGTTACGCGGATAATAGCGTTATCGCCGCTCACCACCTGTGTTGATTCCTCAAAGTTGCGTAAAACCTCACAAAGATCAGACATCCATGCCCACTCATCGCTTGTGAAGAGTGGAATCTGAGTGGAAAGGTGACGACCATGTTGCAGCTGGTATTCCACTACTGCCATCTGCTGCAAACGTTATACAGGAGATGTAGCGCAGGTAATGTAACTGTCCACAGTGGACACCGTCTACGGAAAAAGTACACTGGATGTCACAGATATTTTTAGAATGCGCACACGTTAAACAGGAGATGTAGCGCAGATAATGTCGGTGTCCGCAGCATCTACGGAAAAAGTACACTGGATGTCACAGATATTTTTTGTATGGGCACACGTTAAACAGGAGATGTAGAGCAGATAATGTCGCTGTCCCCAGAGTCTACAAAAAAAGTACACTGGATGTCACAGATATTTTTAGAATGCGCAAACATTATACAGGAGATGTAGAGCAGGTAATGTAACTGTCCGCAGGAGACACTGTCTATGGAAAAAGTACATTGGATGTCACAGATATTTTTAGGCTGTGCACACGTTACACAGAAGATGTAGCGCAGATAATGTCACTGTCTGCATTTAGTGCAGGTTGCGCTAATAATATATATTTCTGCCAGATACAACAATCGTCCTTAAAAAAACTTTTGGGTCTCTACAATTGCACGCAATTTAGCGCAGGTTGCACAAAAAATATATATATTGCTGCCAGACACAACAATAGTCCTAGACTTTTGGGTCCTTAAAGGGGTTCTGCACTTTCATTTAACTGATGATCTATCCTCTGGATAGATCATCAGCATCTGATTGGCGGGGGTCCGACACCCGGGACCCCCGCCGATCAGCTGTTTGAGAAGGGAGCAGCACTCCAGCAGTGCCGCGGCCTTCTCACTGTTTACCGCCGGCCCACTGACGTCACAACTAGTATCAACTAGCGTGGGTGGGGCTAAGCTCTCTTCACTTGAATGGAGCTTAGCCCCGCCCACGTTAGTTGATACTAGTCGTGACGTCACTGGGCCAGCGGTAAACAGTGAGAAGGCCGCACCGCTGCTGCAGCGCCACTGCCTTCTCAAACAGCTGATCGGCGGAGGTCCCGGGCATAAGACCCCCACCGGTCAGTTGCTGATGATCTATCCAGAGGATAGATCATCAGTTAAATGAAAGTGCAGAACCCCTTTAACAACAAGACCTTACAAAACCTTGCCCGAACTCCAGCATTCATTGAAAGTGGTGATGTGAACCCACCTTTTGTCTCAAACAATACTCAAGCCTCATGACTTAAGATGATTATCGGGAATGAACATTCCTGCAAAAGCTTGCTCCCAATAATATATATTGCTGCCAGACACAACAATAGTCCTTAAAAGGACTTTCGGGTCTCTAACGCCAACCCTGCCTAACAATAAAATAAAATTCAATTACCTACACTATCTGTCCCTTCTACAGCACAGCTCTCCCTGACTTAGAATGAGCCAAATCACGTGTCACCCGATGACGCGTTTCGGCCAGCCAATCACTGTAATGTCAGTAACCAACCTGGCTACGGCATTACAGTGAGTGTCAGTACTTACTTGCACAATTATTGGCTGCGTAGCAGCCAGCAAATGTGCGGGGAGGAGACTCGAGCATCACGCTCAAGCACACACGGTATTCGGCCAAACACTGCAATGTGCCAAGCATGCTCGCTCAACACTAGTTACTACAAATGCTTGTTAGCGATCATCTGGCAAAAAATCTACCGTGATAATACAGCCTTTAAATATAAATCTTTTAAATAGCATGAATCGTATATATATTCTAAAATAGGATCATTAGCTTGCAGAATTTGTTTGCTTGCAACACTTTACAAACTCCTTTAAGTGCATTAGTGCATTAGTGCATGAAAATCCATTACTTGCAGCATCCATTATTCACTTTTATGTTATAGACTCGGAATGTTAAAAACAGAAACCATGACTGTAGAGTGAATTATCTCCATCTATCTATCTATCTATCTATCTATCTATATATCTATCTATCTATAGATTTATCCATCTGTGTATCTGTCTATCTATTTATCTATCTACTGTATCATAACTGTTTAGTGTGTGGAAAACCTTACAAGACCTTGCCTGATCTCCAGCATTCATTGAAAGTGGTTGAACAAATCTGAGCTCTTCTAAGGCTGGGTTTACATCACATTTTTCCCATCCGTTTAATGCATATAAAAATGTATATGATAAATGGATGCCTCAGACTGACTCTACACATAAACGTTTTATTACCAGACCCTGCAGGGTACAAGGACGTGATGTGTTGTGTTTCCGTATCCTTTTATTTTTACTAATGTATAGGTTAAAAGGAGGTATAAAATGAGATGTGAACCCACCTTTTGTCTCAAACAATACTCAAGCCTCATGACTTAAGGTGGATTTAGACAGGCAGATTATTGGTAACGAACATTCCTGCAAAAGCTTGCTCCCAACAATATTCTAGTGTAAACGTGCCCCCAATCACCCGATGAACGAGCGAAACGCACATTCATCGGGTGATCCAGTCGTTTGTGCAGACACCTAAATTATTGTTTCTAGGCAGCAGATCGTGCTGTCTAAACAGCAATAAACAGTGAACAGTAATCTCCCCTTTTCCCCCAAAATAAATATAAAATAGATAAACAATAAAAAATAAACATCATGGGCATCACCGTGTGCGAAAATGCCAGTACTATTAAAATATAAAAATATTTATCCTATATGGCAAATGGCGCTTCACCTTCCACAAAACATTTAATAAAAAGTGATCAAAAAGTCATATTCACCCCAAAATGGTATCAATGAAAAATATTGATTGTTCAAAAAAAAAAAAGAGCTCTCACATGGTCCGAACACATAACTGCAAAAAATTTTATAGGGATCAGCATATGGCGATGAAAGTAAAAAAAAAATATTTTTTTCAATTTTTTTTTTCCCGTGTTAAAACCCTAAAAAAGGATACAAATGTGGTATCTCCATAATCATACTAACCTGGAAAATGAAGTTAACAGGTTAGGTTTACTGCAAAGGGAACTCCATAAAAACAAAACCCCTAAAACTGTTGCAGAATTGCATTTTTATTCCAATTCCACACCATTTGGGATTTTTTTCCCCCTAGCTTCCCACTACATAGTATGCAATATTAAATGGTGTCATTACAAACTACAACTTGTCCTGCAAAAAAACAAGCCCTGATACAGAAAGGAAGGAAGTGAAAAAACAAAAATGCAGAAAGTAAAAATCTTCCAGGGTGTTAAACAGTAAAAACAGGTTAATACAGTCCAAATTGAAAAAAAAAAAAAAAAAACTGTAGAAGCTCATACATGAGGAGATCAACATGGGGTATGGTACCAATATTTTATGTACATTTTCTCAATATCATTAGTGTTTTTTGCACACTGTTACTTAGATATTTATCAGCTCCATCCAATTAGCTCAAGGATAGATTCAGTCCTAAAAGGAATATTAAAGAGAACCTGTCACCGGAATTTTGTGTATAGAGCTGAGGACATGGGTTGCTAGATGGCCGCTAGCACATCCGCAATACCCAGTCCCTATAGCTCTGTGTGCTTTTATTGTGTAAACAAACTGATTTGATACATATGCAAATTAACCTGAGATGAGTCCTGTACATGAGATGAGTCAGGGACAGGACTCATCTCAGGTTAATTTGCATATGTATTAAATCGTTTTTTTTTACACAATAAAAGCACACAGAGCTATGGGGACTGGGTATTGCAGATGTGCTAGGGGCGATCTAGCAGCCCATGTCCTCAGCTCTATACCCCAAATCCAGGTGACAGGTTCCCTTTAATAACAGTTTGAGGACTGAATGGCACTATAAATGTGTAAAGAAAGGATTACAATATGAATATCCTTTGTCTTACTGAACATGTATAAAATGATTACTTACTGTTTTTATTATTATAACAGTCTGTCAATCACGATATCATCTGCATATGATATCAGATGCTAATGGTATAAATTGAATGACTTTTTATAGGCACTATTAAAACTGGCAGTTTCCATATATTTCTTTTGTTTGCAATGTTACGTTGAGAATAAGCTGTAAAGTTTTATAATACAATTAATTAAAATGTTAAATATTAAGGCAATCAGTATTGTAGAAGTCTCTCGTATGCTACCCCTGGTGAAGCATTATCTTAGACAAAATATGATCTGTCTGTTTTTTTTGGCAGGGAATACTAATTTGCTATATTTTCTGTCTACCTTTTCAGCACTTCTTCTAGACCTCCATTTGTAAATAGGATATCTATAATTGAAAATGTTCTCTAGAGAAGCACTTTCCAGTAAGGCCTTCATCTCATTCTCTTATGTCTTTGCCAAACTGCAAATATATATTAACCAGTTAATGTCTTACATTAACCACTCCAGGACCTCCACCATACATGTATGGCGGAAGTCCGATCTTTAAATATGGAGCCCGCTTGCACATGCAGCGGGTGCTATAGCTGCTGGGTTTTTGCTGTTTAAAACAGCAGAGACCTGCAGCACATGTATGTGATCAGCCATAAGGCTTATCGCATACATTTTCACCTTTAGATGCCGTGATCAAATGTGACCACGGCATCTGAGCAGTCCGGAAGCGGAAGCCGCGCGCCCACTCCTGGAGTCTATTAGAGGAATATACCAATGCAGGCCACAAGGTGGCAGCATTTTATTGTTATATTGAAAATTAAGTGTTCAATGATGGCTATATAGCCATTAATGAACACAATGGGCAAACTAATAATTGCCAGTTATTGTCACCCAGGATGACTTAAAAAAAGTTTGAAAAAAGGTAAAAAAAAGTTTTCACAAATATATAAAAAATATATATATATAAAATCACTCCCCTTTCCTTAGAATAAAAATACTTAACCAATAAAAAAATAAACATCATGTGCATTGCCACATGTAAAAATTACCATACAATTACAGTAGCATATAAGAATATTAATGGCATGCGGCAAATGGCACAATTAGAAAAAAATTAAGACAGCCAATTCGCCGTTTTTTGCTACTTCAACTCCCCCAATTTGTTTTATTTATAAAAAGTGATCAAAAAGTCACACACACTTCAAATTGGTATCACTGTAAAGTACATTTTGCCCCGCAAAAAATGAGCCCTCCCACAGCCCTCAGTATTAAAACGCAATAAAAATTATACAAGTGTGGTATCGTTGGAACCGTACTGACCTGGAGAATAAAGTTAACATGTCAATTTTACCGCATAGTGAACGGTGTAAAAATAAAATAAAAAAAATCTTTGTCACCCCATCTAGAACTCCACCCCATCTAGAATTTTTTTTACAATTCCACCCCATCTAGAATTTTTTCTGTCGTAACAGTTGATGTCAGGAAATATAAGGATTGGGTATGCTGAATTTTAAAGCTTAAAAATCCCTTTTCTTCCAGGAGATAAGCCATCGCCAGTGGATTCTGGAAGTGATTGACTCCTCACTCTACACTGAAAACACATACACATGACCAATAGTGCATATATTTCTACATTTTTTTTTTCCTTTCCAGCACTATTTTGAGTGTTCATGTTGAAAGCCAGTTGCTGCCAGTAATTTAAGCCTTTTAGAGTGTCAACCCACTTGTCTTCCTGTTTTTGACCCTAAGCATGCTAAAATTAATAGAATTACTCTCTTTGCTTACACACTGCCCTCCCCTCCTGGACTATAAAATTTGAAAAGGAAGAAGGCAAACAGACTGAGTACTCAACTTCTTTTTGTAAAGGTCAAGTTATTTAAATCTGTGGTAATGTGAAAGGTCGAATGAGTGTTAAAACTAGATATATGGGATAACTAGTAATGTGAGACTCATGGATTTATTATAGTAATGTCAGATAACCATAGGCCAAACTGGTGTCTCTTTAGATCTTTAAGGCAATATTTATTATGCTTCACTTTACTAACTTGTACACACAAGCACCCAGAGCGGTTCTCCCTAATGGCAGCCATACTCTTCTGCTGTATTCTTTGAACAGGTTGCTGTACTCATAGTACACATCCACAGGATCTACCTTGGGATGTAGATATTCTCACAGCGGGCCAAACTGTAATTTGGTATGCTCAGGCACTTGAGGCTACTAATGAACATGGATGCTGTAGTCCATAAGTCCTTTTAGACACATTACCTCTACTGGACTTTCACTATACCTGTCTGTTACATCTGGCCTGCTTTTGGTAGTTTTTTATTTCTCCTTCAGGACTCTCCCTGGCTAGTACCTGGGTCCAGGGGTGGCCAAAGTGTAAGCTTCACATTTTTGTTTCTTCTAACACTGTGCTGTCTCTGACTGAACTGGCTTAGACCCATACTGGTTTAGACTCTCCCTCTCTTTATATAGAGGTTGACACCAGCCCCATCAAGTGGTGGCTGCAAGATATAGCCTACGATATCATGTGCTTACAGAAATACACAGTGAATACATACATGACATGGTGACAATATACTTTTTTACTTTGCAGTATATATGACTTCTAGGATCATGATGCTCCAAGAGCAGACATGATGGGAATGTGCCATTGACACTGTTATAGGTCATCATTTCCAGCTACCTTGACTTGTTTCCTTCATACCTGTGCCGCGTTCTTTTTTGCCTCTCTCATTTCCTACTGACCTAAAATGTATGTAACTTATATCAGTGGTCGATCACATAATAGTGGAGGAACACCCTCCTCTTCAGCAGCAGTACTGTAAGCCTGCTATTGAGTTTATATGCTGCTACATGCAAAGAGAGTGTTCCTCCTTTATAGCACAGTATGCCAATTGCACGAGATTAGGACTGAAGCTGTGCTGCCAGAGAGAAAATTGCTCCCTTCCTGGCCCAGAAAGCAGTGGTCCAGAAAACTGGCATCAGCCCTCTGGATTTTTGCCAATGCAATGGTTGACAATAGTATTTATTTCAGAATGCAGATGATTTGAAGATGTTAACTACGGAAATATTTATGTATCATCCTAGTAGGTTATTACAAATAGTATATGATTGATCAAATAATTGGTGACAATAGGCATAAATTAGAATCCTAGCCTAAACACAGTGTCCTGTATTTTAAAACAGGTAGAAATTATCATGGTGCTCAGAAGTTCAGACAACATGAATGAGAACAATGTACTGTTGGCACGATTCAAATGTATTTGGATTCATAGAAGGTTAAAGTCATTACCTCTGCATAGAAACAATGTCATTATTCAGTAGGTTAATGCACAAGAGTCCTGGTTCACTTAAGTTTTAAGCCCTTGTAAAGTATTGCATATTGTGCTCTTAATAGCGTAATAAAAGAAAGATGTCTGGTGATAAAATTTATGGTCAGACTCATAAACACTAGAGTTAGAATAATTAGTTGTTTTATAAAAAAAGTTAAAGCGGACAATCAACTATCCTGCTCTCTTGACCCTCCTTCTGCTTCCACCCTCCAGGCTGGCCCCACTGCTGGGGCTGTTCTGTCTCCCTTCACAGGCTGCGGCATGCCCATCAAGCCAGGTCCCTTTTCCAATGCCAGTAGGCTCTTAACGGGCTAGCATGCATGACCTATTCTTCACCAGCCAATAGCAGAAGGGTTTAACAAGCAGTGGTCTGTATTAGAAACTGGCAGAGCACAGTTTGACCATATTCATTCCTATCAATGTGTGCATAATAGGATTGATGGAAGGAAATTTTCCAGAATTATAAGATCATCAGACAATGCAGTTGTAGCACATTTTTATGCAACCTAATTCCCGGCATTTTTAATTATTTTACACTGATAAAAACATAATTGTTTTGGTGAAAACCCACTATATTATTACTGTGTATTCCTTTTATTGCCTTCAGTTGCCACACAAGTCTAAAACATTATTATTTATCGAAGCAATGCAATATAATGTGCCTCACAACACGTCTCCTTTGATTTTCCATCTACTGAGACAATATTCCCTCTTGTGTAGTTAAAACAGAAATATGTATAGCACTACCATGTTTTCTAGTCTATATATTGTATCTACCTAGCAACTAGTAGCATAGCAGGAATAATTTAGGACTAAGTCCTACTAGCAGACTTTGCCACTCTATTTTAAAGGTCAGAGTGCCTGGTGTTATTCCAAATTGTTTTCTATGAATAAAATAGAAGAACATAAGCTTATATATTTAAATAGCCAAGAAAATGGCTATGAAAATACAGTAATTTTGGATTCAGACTGCTTTTCCAATTTCAGTCTTCATAACACAGATGTATCTTGATGGCTGATGGCATTCAAGTGCTTCCATTCTTTTTTTTTTTTTTTTTGTACCCATTCATTTGAATGAATGTGCCTTGGACGGATAATGGACAAGAATGAAGTATGCTGCTAGTTTTTGGCCAGGACCAAGGAATAGAAGTGTGAACCCCACTATTTACTTTCATTGGTTAATGTGCTATGCATGTGTATAGCATAAGGACAGAAATTACTGCCATCTGAATCAGGTCTAAAAAACAGTTTGAAGTTAGACAACTCCTTTAATCATTCAAACAAGTGATAAGATGCAGTCTTAAGTCTATTAAGAGAAAATAAACAAATTGTTTGTAAATGAGATAAAACAAAAATATAATTTAAAAATGTTTTGATATGGTATGTTATATTTCAGACTGCATTTATTTGTAATATTTTTTTTTTTTTTAAAGAGTTTGCTGGAAACATGGATAAACATACACACATACAGATAGATAGATAGATAGATATAGATTGATATGGGATAGGTAGATAGATAGATTGTGAACCCATCAGAATTTTCTATATTTCTGCATAAATGTCAGCCAAAACTACATCAGATTTCCTAAGTCCTAAAAATAAAGAAGTCCTAAAAATAGAAAAAAGACAAACAAATCAAGCAAATGAGTAAAAAATATTAGACTTTGTTATATTTTTTTTTGAAAAATGATCCAATATTACATGTTTGTGAGTGGAAAAAGTATATGAACCTTTAGGATTAGCAGGTATTTTGAAGATTAAATTAGAGTGAGGTCTGCCATGTTCAATCAATTGGATGACAATTAGGGTAGAGTTGGTGACCAGTTTTATTTAAAGAACGTTGATCTATCAAAGTCTGATCTTCATAATGTTTTTGGAGTAGTGAATAGTCTTGGATTAGTCCGATGTGCAGGACTAGTCAACAGTTGTCGTTTGCCGCTTAGCTGCAGTTATTGCTGCACAAAGGAGTTAAACAATATATTGAAATCAAATGTTCATATACTTTCATGTTCATGAGATATTAAATCATTTTCCTCAATAAATATATGACTAGTCTAGTATTTTGGACTCATTTGTTTGATTTGGATATTATCTACTTTCAAAACCTGCATAAAAATCTGATGTAGTTTTCAGGTCAGATTTATGCAAAAAATATAGAAAATACTGTATATGATAGATTTTATGACTGATGTTGTAACCCTGACTCTTTGTATCACAATTAAATTATTAGTAGCACTGGTCTAGTAGATCAGAAGGCTGCATAATGTAATTACAAGTGGAGAAAGGTCAATGCGGTTAAACACATTCCTAATTTCGCAGCATCTGAAGATGGAATAGAAGATCTCCAGGTGTATTTATTTATTAGACTATTATTTTAATATTTTTGTGTATTTGTCAAATATAAATTTGCCAAATAGTCCTTAATAGCAGTACGGTAACTTTAGAACAGAAAACCTATATGAGAAAACATTTGCAATACAAATGAGTACGATAATGAGTACTGATGCTCTTCTGAGATAAAACGGTTCATTCATAAATATAAATGGGGCTCATTAGCATACATATTTTTAGCCTAGGAACAGCAAGGCTCAAGACAGCTGAACATTTATAATGCATCTATTATTTGCATAAGGTATTGGTAATCTTTCTGTCAGTCTTTAACCTTCATGTTGTGTATGGGGAATTGAGTCTGTGAGTCTACCTCAATACAACACAATTAGGACAGAGCAGTCATCCCTTAACATGACCATTACAGGTCAATAAGGGATGGAAGAATGCACAGACCTGGAAAATGAATGCGCTTCACTCAGGTCATTTTTATGTATAATATGTCAATAGCATTTCTTTCTAAGCTGTTGTAAAAATGTTCTTTCTTCAATCAGCCTAATTGAAATCAGGTATAGTTATGTTGCTCTAAATTGCAAATCACCCCTACGGGATTCTGCATAGATGATAGTGAGTGTCATCTTTATTGTTTGTTATGCCTTGCCTGCTTCCTAAACTTCAAGAGCCAATAGCCAAATTATGGTGTCAGCAAGGAAAGCCCTGTCACACAATATGTGATGATCAATGATAAACAAGTTACAAATATTATATAATCTATTACTGGAGGCATTAGAGAATTTCAGTACATTATTGGATATAAACACCCAGTATGTAGCCCACATAATAGATTTTTTTTTTATATACCCATAGCAATAAGTGTATGACATTGTTTTGTCTATCCTTGATAACCAGGTTCCAGATAGTTGTTTCTACTGCATAGACTATCAGAACATTTTTTTTTTAAATATGAGTTGCAACTCATGAGGTAGGGTTATTCCCCAAGCAAGAACAGGGTGCAGATGAATATATTGCTCATAATTGAACACTGCCTTCTTGTCTAGTGACACATTTTTCCTTATCTACCATTTCTCTTAGCTTGACATATCATGTGATAAGTAGCACAAGAGCAAAAGTTTTATAAAAAGCATGATTTTGTGATACTCTGGTAAGAGTTGTTTATGCTATATGTGGACACCCAGTGGTGATGATATGAACTGCAGCCTCTTAAGAGTTTTACTAACATGCCATTATATTATTTTGAATTTGTGAGAAACTAGGGTCCTTGATGACATTTTCAGAAAAGTAAGATGTGGTCACACCTTTACTTTACATAACCATCTGTTGGCTGTTAATGGCCGTCTATCCTAACAACATGATGCTCCTCAACATTGACACCTCAGTGTCGTTATTTACGGGTTGATTATATAATATTGAAAACAACACCTAGTGGAGGTATAAGAAAATAGTTTGCTTTTGGCTCATGATAAATTGTAAGATAGCTGCATATTCAACTATTTCTACTACACAGACCACAGCTGTCCTTTTAAATTTGTGTTGTACCTCACAAGTGAGACACTGTTATAGTGAGCAAGATAGTGTGTCCAAAGCAAGATCAGAGTACGAATTAATGATTTACTGACATTACTAGACAATTGACATTTTGCCTATCCTCTCTTTTTAGTAGCTTCTGTTGACTGCATATGATGTTTCAAGTTAAATGGGTTGTCCACTTTCTGGTTACTGTTGCGTTTGTGAGATAACTACATGGCATTTGTTGTATTTCATAAGGCATGTTGGTCCAATCTTTTGTGCTGTCCACACCGAGGTCCTCTCCATAAAATGGCTGCTGATGGAGGGTCATGTGACCAGGTAATTCACTTAGCCGCCTCCATCCAAATATACTGAACTGTTGGGAGTGTTGTGTAGGTGCAATATGTTTGAATGGAGGAGGCTGAGTGATGTGTCTGGTCACATGACTCTCTATCAGCAGCCAGCAGCAGCAATAAGCAGAATATCAACAACAACTATATTAGCAAGTGCCATGGTCATTTTACATACACACTGGACAACAGTAGCCATAAAGTAGCCAACTTCTTTCAAAATTGATGTTTCAGGGTTGATGCTTCCTTTTTAAACGCTATAGGTATTTGGAGGTGATCACTTGACCGTATGCTGTTTATGATGTTTCAAGCTAATATTATGATATATATCAAAACTGATGTCTGATGCTTGAGACTTCCTAATTCCACACACTATAGGCATGAATGAGGACTTTCAGGGGTTAATCAGTTAATACAAAAAAAAAATAAAAAATACCCTATCAATTTGATTGCAAAAAGCCTGCCGTGGCCATCCTGATTGAAGGCACAGAGCGAAATCTTGTGCAGTGATGTGATAAATGACGCCTCGGGATGCTCGGGTGCTCTACTGAGCACCCAAGCACAATGGAAGTCAATGGAAGAACTTGAGCATACCCAAGTACAATGGAAGTCAATGGAAGAACTTGAGCATTAAACCAGGCACCCCCTGCTCTGAAGAGGGGAGGGTGTCTGGTTCACATTAAGAGGTCAGAAATTGATGGAAACACAACTTAAATGGTTCAGGAACAGCATGGGAAGGATGTATGGAAGCATCTTGGACTCCCAGGTCGCTGCTGGGAACGATGTTGTCCGAGAAGCACGCCAATTTTACAGAATGACAATAATACGCACAAAACCAAAGATAAAATCGATTTTAGAGGAAAAATTGTTAGGAAACATTCTTTCCTATATATTTACTTGTATATAAAGGGCAAGTGCTGCCAAAAATTACAAGGAAAAGGCAATCCGATACAACATGCATATATCACATAAAAGAGGTCCTAATTCACATCGTGGTACAATTGTTCAGGTAGTGAGACTCCTACACTCATAAAGCCTATGCACTAAGTGAAAGGACTGCCAAAAATTACAAGGAAAGGGCACTCTAAAACACCCTTTATTACACAAAAAGAAGGGCATCATACATACCCTTGAAAAATTATGATCGATGGCTTGCTGGTGACCCTCAAAAACATTAGGGACAAGGGCCTGCTGATGACCCTCTAAAACATTAGGGGCGTTGGCCTGCAGTTGATCTGAACATCTAAAAAAATTAGGGGTGATGGTCTGCTGCTGAGCTGACCATCTAAAACCTTAGGGGTTAGGGCCTGCTGCTGAGCTGAGCATCGAAAAAATTGTGGTTGAGGGCCTGCTGCTGATCTGACCATGGAAAAAAATATGTGAGAGGGCCTGCTGCTGAGCTGACCATCTAAAACAGGCATGCTCAACCTGCGGCCCTCCAGCTGTTGCAAAACTACAACTCCCAGCATGCCTGAGCAGCCTACAGCTATCAGAATACAGCAGGGCATGGTGGTAGTTGTAGTTTTACAACAGCTGGAGGGCCGCAGGTTGAGCGTCCCTGATCTAAAACATTAGGGGTGAGGGCCTGCTGCTGAGCTGACCATCGAAAACATTATGGTTGAGGGTCTGCTGCTGAGGTGACCATATAAAACATTATGGGCAAATGCCTGCTGCCAAGCTGATCATCTAAAACATTATGGACGAGGGCCTGCTGCTGAGCTGACCATCTAAAACATTAGAAGTGAGGGTCTGCTGCTGAGATGACCATTTAAAACATTAGGGGTGAGGCTCTGCTGCTGAGCTGACTCTCTAAAACATTATGGGTGAGTGTCTGCTGCTGATCTCACCATCTAAAACATTATGGACGAGGGCCTGCTGCTGAGCTGACCAACGAAAAAATTATGGTTGACGGCCTGCTGTGGAGCTGACCATCGAAAAAATAATGGTTAAGGGCCTGCTGCTGAGCTGACCATCGAAAAAATGATGGTTAAGGGCCTGCTGCTGAGCTGACCATCTAAAACATTATGGGCGAGGGCCTGCTGCTGAGCTGACCCTCTAAAACATTAGGAGCGAGGGTAGGAGCATGTTGATATGATGGAGGAGGAGGACGATAAAAGGAAGATTAAACCATATACCCTTTTTTGTGGTGGAGGGGGTGCATGGGAATACAATGTATTCAATACACCACAAAAGCCACATTTAAAGTGCCTTTATGTTCAGCCGCTTTCTTCTGGTGGAGTAGAGAAGTCTGGGGCAATACAGGACTTGTTCATTTTGCTAAGAGTCAACCTGTCAGCAGTTTCAGTTGACAGTCGGATGTCCTTATGAGTTATTAGCAGCACTAAATACCCGCTCTGACAAAATGCTGGCGGCAGGCAGGCAAGCACCTCCAAGTCATAGAGCGCTAGTTCGTGTCACGTGTCCAGCTTGGACACCCAATAGTTGTAAGGCACCTAGGGATCATTGACGATGCTGACACTGGCTATCACCCTGTGTAATGTCTTCCCCCATCTTCCACATGCAAAGCGTCGGCCTTAATTGTGAGCAGCGAGCTTTTGAGTAGACACAGAAGTGGGATGGTGACGCTGATAATAGCGTTATTGCCGCTCACCATCTCTGTTGATTCCTCAAAGTTTCTTAAAACTTCACAGAGGTCAGACATCCATGCCCACTCCTTGCTTGTGAAGAGCGGAAGCTGACTGGAAAGGCGACGACCATGTTGCAGCTGATATTCCACTGCTGCCCTCTGCTACTCACAAAGCCAAAATGTGGTACGTGGAGTTCCAGTGCATGCTCACATCGCACAACAGTTGGTGAACTGGCAATTGTAAGCGTTGCTGCAGAGTTGACAGACCGGCGGAAGCTGTCGATGACTTTCGGATATGGGCAGACACGCGGCACACCTTCACCAGTAGCTCAGGCAAATTAGAGTAGTTTTTGAGAAACCGCTGAACCACTAAGTTAAAGACGTGGGCTAGGCATGGGATGTGTGTGAGCTTGCCGAGCTCCAAAGCCACCACCAAGTTACGGCCATTATCAGACACAACCATGCCTGGATCTAGGTTGAGTGGCAAGAGCCACAGCTCAGTCTGGTCTCTACCACAGATTGTGGCAGTGTGCTGTTTATCACCTAAGCATATGAGCTTGAGCACGGCCTGTTGACGCTTCCCTACTGCAGTGCTACACCGCTTCCAGCTACTGCTGCAAGAGGATAATTCTGAGGTGGAAGTGGAGGAGAAGGAGGAAGAGGAGAAGTGGGGATTGGAGCCACTAATGTAGGTGGTGGTGGAAACACTGATGGAATTAGGCACTGCAATCCTTGGCGTCGGTAGCACCTGTGCCAGCCCAGGTACAACTCGCTCCCGGCCTCCACAATGTCAGGGAAATGTAATGTCTCTGGCCAAAAGCACTTATCCATGTGTCAGTGATTAAGTGTTTTTTCCCAGTAACTGCGTTGGTTTGGGCACAGGTAATGGGACACATGCTGGTGTAATGCAGGCACAGCACACCGTAAAAAAAATAGTGGCAGCTAAAGACTGCATAACGAGGGACGGCTGCCGAAATCAGGCTGCGGAAGGCCCCAGTGTCCACAAGCCTAAATGGCAACATTTCCAGGGCCAGTAATTTTGAAAGTTTTGCATTTAGTGCTATGGCCTGTGGGTGGGTGTATAGGTATTTGCGCTTGTGTTTAAATGCCTGAGGTAAGGACATTTGTATGCTGTGCTGGGACATGGAAGTGGATGTGGTCGCTGATGGTGCTTGCAAAGGTCCAGGTGCAGGACGGGAGGCATCCGGGCATGCACCTTTGACAGGGGTTTGGCCAGCACATAATACAGAGGAACAAGAGGCAGTGGTGTGACCCGCAGACACAGATTCTGAACCCAGGTGTTCGGCCCACCTATTACGGTGCTTTGATGCCATGTGGTGGATCATGCTGATGGTGGTGAGGTTGCTAGTGTTCACGCCCCTGCTAACTTTTGCATGGCACAGGTTGCAATTTACAATTCTTTTGTTGTCCGCACTTTCCTCAAAAAAGCTCCAGACTGTGGAACACTTATCCATGGCAAGGAAGATTTCTGCAAGTCGTGTGCTCTGGGGAACAGTTGCGGGCCTATTTGGTGTGGCCCGCCTTCTCCCTTTTGCCACCCCACTGCCTATTCCAGCCTGTTGCAGTGCTGTGGATCCCTCCCCTCTGTACTGCTGTCCTCGCTCGGCTTGTACCTTCCCAGGTTGGGTCAGTGACTTCATCGTCCACCACCTCCTCTTCCACTTCCTCACTCTGCTAATCCTCCTGACTTGCTGACCTAACAACAACCTCAGTTATTGACAACTGTGTCTCATCCTCATCATCAACCTCTTGAGACATTAATTGCTGTTTACTTATTGGCAACTCTTCCTGATCATCATCATCCACCTCATGAAACACTAATTGTCGTTCCCCACCATCATCTTCTTGTGACTGTGCATGCTCAAGAGTTTGGGAATCAGGGCACCAGATCTCATGTCCCTCTTCAAGTGGGTTGAGAGGCCCAAATCAAGGAATGGCAATGAAAAGAGCTCCTCTGAATATCAGAGTGTGGATCACTTGTTTGTCAAGACTCTCCATGGTGGGAGGAAGGAGGTTCAGGGTGAGGATTGTATTGACCAGACTCTTGGCTACTGAGACTGGACTTGGTGGAAGACAGGGTTGTTCTTAACCGACTGGAAGCATTATCTGCTGCAATCCAACCGACCATCTGGTCGCACTGTTCTGACTTCGAGAGCATTGTCCTGCGCCACCCTGCAAACTGGGACATGAAGCTAGGTATCGTGGATGATTGTTTTTCTTGTGCTCTGGCAGCAGGCACAGTTTCAACACGCCCAGGGCCATCACCATCAGCATCACGGCCACTTCCCTGTCTCTTATTGCTCGCCTTATTCATATTAAATGTTATATATGCTTGAAAGTATGTCACACGTACAGTAGCGTAGGATTTGTAAGTGTATGCGCAAAAAAATAACAAATGGTATTTGGGATGTGGAAACGTTACACAGGAGAAATACCGCAGATAATGTCGCTGATGTCTCCAGCGGCTAATATAAAATTGCAAGGAATGTCACAGGTATTTGGGATGTGGAAATGTTAAATAGGAAAAATACTGCAGATAATGTTGCTGATGTCACCAGCGGCTAATAAAAAATTACAGGGAATGTCACAGGTATTTGGGATGTGGAAACATTACACAGGAGATGTACCCCAGGTAATGTCACTGTCCGCAGTGTACACTGTCTACCGAAAAGTACACTGGATGTCAGTACACTGGGATGCGCACATGTTACACAGGAGATGTAGCGCAGATAATGTCACTGTCTGCAGCAGCCTAACTATTGCTCGCTTTTTAGAGCAGGATGCGCTAAAATTAGATTTTGCTGCCACACAAAATAGTCCTTAAAAGGACTTTTGGGTCTGTAATGTTTTTGCAATTTAGTGCAGGTTGCGCTAAACATATATATTGCTGCTGCCACACACAACAATAGTCCTTAAAACACGTGTCATCGGGTGCTATATAGCATCCTATGATGCGTTCTGGCCAGCTAATCACTGTAATGCCAGTAATAACCAACATGGCTACGGCATTACAGTGAAGGGCAGTACTCACCGGTATGTTTATTGGCTGCGTAGCAGCAAACAAATGTGCGGGGAAGAGAATCGAGCATTGTGCTCGAGCAGATGCGGTATTCGGCCGAATACCGTCATGTGCCGAGCATCGAGAAGATCGAGCCGAACTGCTGTTCGGCCGAGCATGCTAGATCAATAATAGTTACCACGAAGCATGAGAACATTTGACATAATTTTTCCTGAAATTCAGATCGAAGTCTACTTCGGATACTTTCATTCGATCAACACACTAATATTCGAATAGAGAATATTATTTGCGAATGCACTTCGAAAATTCACGAATATTTAGAATATAGTGATCTATATTCATAGTTTCCAATATTCTAGATTTTTTTCAAAAGTAACCTCCCTTCTTGCTTGTGGGCCAATGAGAAGGCTGCAATGCCTTTGCCTGAGCTTATCAACATTCCTAGCAACCAATAGGAAAGTTTCCTACCCAGTACTATATAAGAACCTCCCCAGCAGCCCTTGTATGCAGTATTTTGCAGATCTGAGAGAGACAGCAGTGTTATTGCTGTGCTCTCTGCTTTCCTGTGTCATTACATTAGTTAGTTAGATTATATATATAATACAGATAGTTAGTGGGATATAGTCAGTGTAGGTTAGATAGTGATATAGTGTAGCTGACAAGTTCTGCTTTCGAGCGCATTACACAAATATTACATTGCCGATTTTTCAAGATCAAGAAAATAATCTCGAATTCATGACTATATGATGAATATTCTATCAAATATTCGAAATATAGCAAATTTGAATATTGCACCTGCCGCTCATCACTACTTATAATGCAATTTCCCCATGGGATTAATATCAAATAATATTGTATTATTTTGAGTTAATGTCATGATGTCCTTCAAAATGTATGCCTCATGGTTGACATTTCCTCTTTAAACATACCGTAGGTATTTGTAGGTGATCACCTGTGGCTAATGTAAGTTATACACAATTTAATATACACTGGATAAGTTTGTCTGAAGTAACTATTTTCTGATATAATGTTCATACTTTTAAAACTAGTGATTGTTAGCATTGCTTGTTAAAAAATTATTGGAGAGGTTGATTAAACATTAGAACAATTAGAGAATTAAGTTTTAACACATACAACTGACATTCTATGTGACTGCCACCTCCTAAATGTCTTAATAAGTAAGTAAATGCTGGTGAGAAAATAATTGCAAGACTTGGCGAAAAAAATAATGGTAAAAAGCACGTTGTAAAAGTTGTTACGACTGGAAATATAAACTATAGCAATTGCAAATATCATTAATTAGCAATCGAAGCCATCCCAATGATCATTGTATTATCATAAGACTGGATAACAAAAAACTCCAGTAATGAGCTTTTCAAAAGATTTCCTGTCATGGGGAGGGCAATATGTATTTTTCATGTGTACAAATTAGCTCTTGCAAAAAAAAAAAAAATACTAAATATTACAAATAAAGATGTAAAATAATAAAAAAAATAATGCTTTTTGAGGGACAAACTTTATGTAAATAGGAGTTAGCGGCAAACTTCCTGATAAGCTGATTCTGTCTTGTCGAGCAAAGATTCCCATAAACCCTTATGGCATACAGTGTAAATTTATGAGATCTCGCTGTTTATCATGTAATTCACATGGTTATGATTAATATATAATGCATATAAATGTTATACATTGATAATTTCTATATGCTGTATACATGGCTTTTTTAGTCATAGCTATGAGATCTCACATAGCAACAAACAAGATCTTGCTGCTTTACATTGTACAAAGCAGTTTTTTTTTATTTTAAAAGTCTTGATGGACAGGAGCAGTAACTTAAAGTTAGTTGTTACAGTGAGTCAGGTCCTTTAAATGCACTTAATACACATTAAAAAGCATTTTTTTGCATTTTAATTAGGTTTCTGTGAACAATTGTCACTGATGATGGCATAAAGTAGTGATAGACTGAATTCAGTAATCCATTAATAATAAACTAAAAGTAAGTGGTTGCCCAAAAACATTTTGTTGTAATTATTACAGCCCATGTCTGGTAAAGAGTCAAGGCTACCTGAAAAGAGTCCTGGTTTCTCATGAGCTCCTGCTTTCCCCTTCCAACTGCTGATAATTGGCAGTTTTCTCCTTAGGTTTCCCCCTAGAAAAAAAACTGTTAATCATTGGCAGGTGGGCAGGGAGAATGGGAGCTCATGAATAACTATGACTCTTTTCGAGCAGCTATGACTCTTTTCTAGGCTCAGGTTGCAACGGTTATAAAAACTGGTAATTGCCAATCATTTATATCTCATGAGTGACAAATCGCTAAAATCAGAGTATCTGTCACTGAGATAGCTGAGGGTGTTGGCTTATGGTGTCAACAACATGATAAACTTTGAACTTCAAAGCGTATTCTTGCCTATCAGTCATTATGGCAGATCTTTCTATTGCCATATGTTGATCTGTGGTCATGATCACTGTGGAACCCAAAACAACAAACTGCAAGCAATGTTTTTATGTTTTTGTTGCTTACCAATAAAATAATGCTTGGGAGTTCAGTTTTCAAAAGCAATAATGTCACATAATCGATAAAATGCACTGTTAATCAAAACACTGTCAAACTCTTGATTGTTGAGATCTTTAAATAAAACATGAGGTAATTCTGAAGCCCAGAAGCTGAATCACTAATACAAATTACCCTACATTCTCCCTCACATTCTTGATGTTGCAGACAAATACAATAGCTAAATCTCCAAACTGCTGATTGTAAAGTTCTGTCAGAATTTATGTCAGCCGTTTGGTAGAAATTTCTACAAAAAGCTGATGCTGCCTTAAAGACTTGACTGTTTGATAGCGTTCAAAAACAAAAAAACAAAACTTGATTAAATTCTCATTAAAATATTATATAAAATATGATGGATCTGCCTCCTTTACATCATGATGGACGTACATCTGCCGGGAAGGTTTGCGAACGTGATCGGGCGAACTCGATCAAATGTTCTTGAACCGCATGTTTGCTGCGCGTCCCGTTCATTTTAATGGCAGGCGAACCTGAAAAATCTTCAGCTCATATTTGCAGCTAAGAAATAATTACTAGAAGTGAACAAATAGTCCCACAACATGGACAGTGACATACCAGATGTATTATTCGAATTTGCGATCTCCATTCATTTAATTTTTTTATATGCAAAATATTGGCAATATAATTTTTGCGTACGCGTATGCGCAAATGCACTATACAGGTCCCAAATGCACTATAAAGAAAATATATTGGTATATAACACCCCACTTCAATCAGTTTTTTGGGGGACGACTGGTATATCAAACCAGTAGAAATTATTTGTTCCAATAATGCTTGTCCCTCTATATACCTGTAGTATCGCAGCAGAACCGCACACAACTGCCGCACAATACAAATGCACTATAATATACTTTCTAACATAGAAAGTATATTATAACATTGTACAAGGAAGGCAATCCATTAAAATATACATAAAGATAAAACGTAATCTTTAATAATTTTACTATGAGGGTCCATTCACACGTCTGCGGATTTGCAAAACATGGACACCGGCAATGTGCATTCCGCTACTTGTGGACTGAACAGCGCCGACACTATAATAGAAAATGCTAATCTTGTCTGCAATTGCGGACAAGAATAGGACATGTTCTATTTTTTTGAGGAAACGGAAGCACAGATGTGGAAGTGTGGATCCGCAAATGTGGATCCACAAATGCGGATGCAGACAGCACATTCCGGACCCATTGAAAATGAATGGGTCTGCACCCGTTCCGTGGACCCATTTTGCGGACATGTGAATGGAAAATATATCCCTCAAAATGAAAATAAATTTAATTATTAAAGTTAAGCAAAAAGTATAAGATGTGGTAGGCAATAACAAGTGCTCGGCGGCACTAAATCAGGTGCTCGGCGGCACCAAACCAGAAACCATATGTCCTACCACAATCCGGGGGGTTCCAGTGCGCAGCAATGAAACCAGGAGGGAAAGCAAAAAAACATCCATCCCTGGGCTAGATGATGATGTGGTATTGAAGGACAGGGTGGGCAAAGACCTGTCCCTGATATTGCCCTACAGGGGGGTGCTATTCTGGCCCTGATAGCCTAACCACAGACCACCCACCCTCATAAGAGTGACCCCGTCCGGAACATTACCCTATATAAAAATGGCCCTAGTAAGCCCCTAGCCCCTAGGCCCCTGACCTCCAGGTGATCACTATATAGCTCTATGTGTTTTTGACTCATTATAAAAGTATATTATAAGTATATTGCACCCCTCTGTGTATCACACATATCGATAGCACACCTATACTAGTGCTTAAAATGACTTTTGTGGCCCTATTAGCTAGCATTTGGTGTCCCTAACAGCCTGTCCCTGCTCCACACAGAAACCTCTCCCTACACTGGCAAATCACTGAATGTAAAATGGCGGCCAGATCCGGTTTATTTATAAGGTAGTGGGTATGTCCATGTGCTGAAATGTCTCAATTGGCTGTCCTGTACCACCTGATGGATGTGTCATGGGTCAAAGTTCTTCACAATGTAAAATAATATGGCAGGCGCAAATTTCTCCATATGTTTGTATGTTCGGCGAATCGCGAACACGCAAATTTTGCCGCAAAACGACCGCTGGGCGAACCGCAGGGTCATCTCTACTGCATAGTCCTCATATTCCTACATTCCCTCTTATACACCAAGGCATATGGTTTAATACTGGACTTCTTATGCTAAACCCTTCTACCATTAAAGGTGCATGTGGGCAAACTAACACCAACATCACTTAAAGGGTAGGGGTGAACGGCGCACTACAGTGCTTTGGTAGCTGAACTGTCAATCCTGATCACCTGAGCCAACTCTTGATCTCACATTAATCAGCCAAGATACCAGTTCGCTACATATAATCTAGTGCTGTCTGTGAAGGTTCTCATTTATCCAGGTCATGGTATATATCTGTAAAGAATGAATCAAGGCAACTGGACGTACTGTAGATTTCTTGAAAACGTTTCACTCGTTCTTCCAACGAGCTTTCTCAATTCTGAGTGATTGTACAAAAATTCGGGGAATAAATATGTAACTGAATCCACATCTGGTAATTATATATCTTTATCACCTACTGACTCCAATTAGGATAATGGAATCAACACCTTTGACCCAATGCTGGGTATAATTACCAGATGTGGATTCAGTTACATATTTATTCCCAGAATTTTTGTACACTCACTCAGAATTGAGAAAGCTCATTGTATGAACGAGTGAAACGTTTTCAAGAAATCTACAGTACGTCCAGTTGCCTTGATTTATTCTTTACAGATATAATCTAGTGCTATCCTATAAGGGTTGAGCATAAGAAGTCCAGTATTAAACCATATCCCGTGGTGTATAAGAGGGAATGTAGGAATATGTGGACTATGCAGATTCTCCACCCCACAGACCCTGAGTAACATGATGTTTTATATAATGTTTTAATGAGAATTTAATCAAGGTTTTAGTTTTTTTTTAACGCTATCAAACAGTCTATTTAACAGTCACATACACTGATAGGCATAATCTTCATATCTTTCTGTAAGTTAACTGCCTTAAAGACTCACCTTGGCGTCATTTGGGTCAATCTTCTGCCGTTTATTTGCTTTTGCTTTTCCATTACTACTTTGTAGAGGAGCTAAAAAGTATTTTACCAAGCCTGCTGAGTGAGGTCATTACATACTTAAAGCTAATTAATGTGCCTGAGATTAGTCAAGATAAGGTTGCAAGAAATATTACTCATTTGAGGATTGTATTGCTTACAAGATATAAGAGATCAACTGCTAAAGAATATCAATTTATAATTTTATGAGAACCAGGCCTAAGTAATATTGAAGAAACTTGATTTTGTGCTCATTTTACATACCACTGCACAATACTGAAATAAATTCAATTTGCTATGTAATGTCTTACTTTTCTCCAGCCAGTAACTCAAACTTTAAAGGGGTTGTCCAGGTTCAGAGCTGAACCTGGACATCCCTCCATTTTCACCCCGGCAGCCCCCCTGACATGAGCATCGGAGCAGTTCATGCTCCGATGCTCTCCTTTGCCCTGCGCTAAATCGCGCAGGGCAAAGGCATTTTTCTGAGTTCCGGTGACATACCGGGCTCTCTATGGGGCTGACAGGCAGCCCGGTGACGTCACCGGCACTGATGGGCGGGATTTGGCTCTGCCCTAGCCAGTAAAACGGCTAGGGCAGAGCTAAAGCCCGCCCCTCAGAGCCGATGACGTCACCGAACACACTGCTGGGCGGAAGTTACCGCCCGGCAGTGTGTTATTGAAAACACAAGAGCCCGTGCCCTGCGCGATCTAGCGCAGGGCACAGGAGCGCATCGGAGCATGAGATGCTCCGATGCCAGGCTCAGGAGGGCTGCCGGGGTGAAAATAAGGGTATGTCCGGGTTCAGCTCTGAACCCGGACAACCCCTTTAACAGACAAAATGCACTAAATGCTGATTATTTTCCTCTCTATTAGATAATGGATGGGATACAAGGTCATTAAGAATAGAAACAAAATGACAAATAAAATTGCTCATGCTAGGAGCCTTACATATGTATGCATTTTGCTTTGACAATTCAGTTCCAATATATTGGATGCATGTAGTGCCGAGACCAATTCCATGTACTTACAGTTTTAAAGGCAAAACATATTGTCTTTAATTGTGAAAATTGTGCCCCCCTTGCCTCAATGGTGCCTTAGGAGGCTTCTTACCCCTTTTTGTTTTGGCTGCAGACAGTTTGTTTAGCCAAGCAGGTTCCAATGGCATATAGTTTTAGACTTTACGGAGATGACTTTGAAGTTGGGAGGTTTAAGATTCATGGTAATCAGATTAGCAATTTTGAGAAATGATTGGAGAGGATAATTTTCAAATATTCACTCAACTATAGACACAGTAGAATTAAAAATGCTTTGCTTTAAATGACAAATATCAATTAGATGAAGCCTCAATCACCTCTATAAACTTTGAATGGAATGGCAGTGCACATTCTCTATTTGAACTGTTCCTCACTGCTGTCAAAGTAGAATGTTCTTGCTGTAGTGATTGTAATGGCTCTAACAATCGGCCCTGTAAAGAGGTGGTAAATGCCTTTTTTGGGAAAACTATTTTAATTCAAACTTTTTTTGACATGATCTATTAAATGCTACTTTATGGAGATAACTCCTAGAATCATTTCCTTTAGAAAATGCCTCACTAACACAATATGGTAGACCACAGAGTGTCAAGGATTCTGAAATATGGACTCCATATACTGCCAGGCCATGCACAGGCCATGGCAACGTCCATGAATCTATATGTATTATCATACGTAAATTTGTATGTGCTTTAAAGTGTAGGTGCACTGTTCTTTTATCTACCGTTTGATCAATCACCCAGTGTCCATGATAAACGTTTAAAAAAAAAACCTGTAAACCAGACATTCACACTGAAAAGAATAATCCGGTGTCTCCATTTCTTTTCTCGCATAGATCTTGTGAGGCATTTTTACACAAATCTTGAACTTGTTACAATTACACGTAAGTCATTTCCCATATGTGAATTAATTTATACAAAACACATTATTTTAAAAGCGTAATGAGCCAGCATGATCCATAAGATTGTTTAATGAATCCAGTTGCTCAAAATCGTAAGTGACATTATATGTGGCGCTGGCAATGTTTCACATTAGTAAAATAAATTGAAGCAATCAACCAACTGAAGGAATTATAACGAGTTCACAGAAGCATCATTTTTATTTTTTGGGCTTTATTTTGTAAAAATAAAAGTAGTAAAGGATTGGACTTTGTAGGGGAAAACATGAATTTCTATGACTATTTTTACATAATCTAAAATTTATTAGAAGATGTGTCAGTTGTTGAAGAAACAATAGCATAACATAATTAGTAAACTTATTACACTGTATTACAGTCTTTCTAATCTTCTGGTTTAGAGATCTCTATCTGAAGGTTTAGACTGGCCAATTGTCGGTCAGTTTATCGTTAGCGACCGTTTGTAGGAATGCTCATTAGTGATGATCTGGCAGTCTAATACTGCTGCTGATTACCCAATGAATGAGGCAATCGGAATCTTTCAGCATAAAAATCGTCATTTGCCGGCGGCAGATCATGCTGTATAATCACAATCTGCTGTCGGCAAATAATTAGACAGCATAAGAATGAACGACTGCATAACGATCGCCCCTCCCCATGCTCTGGAGGAGATTGCTGCATGTAATAGCAGCAGTCTCCGCCTCTAACAAGTAGGCAATTGCCCAGAAGGAACAATTCCCTCCCGACAATTACCTGCTAGATCATGCAATGTAATACAGGCTTTAAAAATGAATGAAATGTCGCACTAAGGCACTGATTGGATATCGATTATTTGCTAGCTGGTCAATCGATCATAATTGATCTGCAGTTTACTGTATGTTGTATATTCTATTGTGATTCATTGTTTTATCAACTTTATCTTGTTTATTAATTTGATCTATTTAGTAATAAAAGCGTATCATTGCTTTCAAATACATGGTCACGGTTTTCCTTGAGTGCCCTGCTCATTTATATGTTTTTAATACAGGCTTTACCCTTTCTTTTGGCTTCAGTCTCTACATTGTGACAAGATGTGTGGCACAAAATGACCAGCTTTAAAAAATAAATTAAGTAAAAATAAAAATGTATAATATTCAGCCTGGAGGTGTATGTTGTATTTCTTTATGTGTTTATACACATTTACTATAAAAGCCACACTCTCTGTAATAAATAATACTGTAACTATCATCCTCACTTCTGTACACAGAGTCGGTTTTGAAAGCTATTTTGTAAAGGGTTACACCTGAGAGTCCTAAGAGTTTATATGAAGAGTTTGGAGAGCTGTATACTGTGCCTAGCATAAAGCTTGAAAGAACAATTTGGACAAACATTGTGACGGGCAACAACTGTATCATTCAGCTGTCCTCAGCTAATCAGTGCTGTAAAAAGGGTTGGCCACTGTGGCTACCATTGACCAATGTGTAGGAAAGATGTGCTATTTGCTATATTTTATAAACCATGTCTCATGTTGGGCAGATATTCTGTGCTGTAGTTACAGAGGTCTTGTCCACAAGATGGACACAAAAAACTCTGAACAGTGCAAGTGTAGATGGCAAGTCATGTATTTAAATGGTGGAGAATGAATGATTTGCCTGGTCACATGATCCTCCATGAACCATTTTGTGGACAGCACAAAATATTTGGCTAACAATGGGCATGCGTTTTGCTTTGCAAAATATTGAAAATGTCACAGAATATTAACAAAGGCTATATTTGTAAGTGCCATATTAGTGATGGACGAACATCTGCCAGGACGGTTCGCGAACGCGATCAAATGTTCACTAACCGCAGGTTCACGGGGGTCCCATTCATTTTAATGGCAGGCAAACCTGAAAAACCTTCAGCTCATATTTG
Organism: Bufo gargarizans; assembly: GCF_014858855.1. Taxonomy (NCBI): domain Eukaryota; kingdom Metazoa; phylum Chordata; class Amphibia; order Anura; family Bufonidae; genus Bufo; species Bufo gargarizans. The sequence continues at coordinate 183,532,917 of NC_058084.1, forward strand.
CAGCCAAGAAATAATTACTAGAAGTGCACAAACAGTCCCACAACATGGGCAGTGACATACCAGATGCATTATTAGAATTTGCGATCTCTATTTAATTTTTATTCAATGCAAAATATCAGCAATATTGGCATGCGCACACCAGTTATAACTATTTTTACACCTATATCAGTCTTTAAAATGACTTTTTTGGACCTATTTGATAGCATTTTTGTCCCTAACAGTCTGCCCCTGCTCCACACAGCAACCTCTCCCTACACTAACAAAAGACTGAATGTAAAATGGCGGCCATATCTGGTTTATAGATAAGGTAGGGGGTATGTCCATGGGCTGAAACTTTTCAATTGGCTGTCTTGTACTGCCTGATGGATGTGTCATGGGTCAAAGTTCTTCACAATGTAAAATAATATGGCGGGCACGAATATCGGCATATGTTCGCATGTTCGGCGCATCGCGAACGAGCAAAGTTTGCCGCGAAACGTCCGCAGGGCGAACCGCAAAGCCATCACTATGCCTTATAGTCACCTTGCACATTAGCAAGGAAAGCCTTCTCCTTTAAGGATATTCCCAGAAATGTTGACATATTTTGAGCTGGTAACTAACAACAGCTCACAATGCTCCTCCTAAATGTTCTTTTCAGCTGGATACTAGAAATAGCATACAGCCCTCAAATCTCTGTTCTTTGAGATACATTAGGGTCTCTTATTACCCACTGGAAAACTCCATAAAAAACACAGAACCAAAAATAGACCACTGTGAGCAAAATGTCACAAAAACATGCTGTAGTGCATTTTTATAGTAATAAGCATATAAGCAACACTTTACACCATTTTTCCTGGTGTGGTTTTTCTTTTCTCCAATTTTTAAAAGAATTTTAATAGAGAAATACAGTTTGGAACACACTATGAACTGTGCCTTTTGTGAAATTTTTCAGAGAAACAGAAGAATAACAGCAGAAAAAATACTCATTTAAACTATATAAGGCTTAAATGAGTGTTTCCGAGCAGTTAGAAAAGTTGACATAAGAGCTACAGATTGAGTCGCCATAGCAGACTCTCTGATGGATTCACTGAAAAGACAAAGAAATGGTCTGCAGATGCAGCGAAGCTGAAAACTATAGAAAATGAATTGTTGAATTTGTTTAATAAAGACTAACTGAAAATATTATTAGCCCAAAATAAGTAGCATGCAATAATAAAAGAAAGTCATTAAAGATGCCATAGCCTTAGAGATGGACTTGCTTAAAGGGGTTATCTCACTTCAGCAAATGGCATTTATTAGTCTCAGGAGCCAGGAGGAAAGTTCCCTGGCATCAACTATAATACAAAGTGGAGTTTGCCTGCCAGTTTCTTTCTATGAGCGCCTCTCCCTTTTTTGCCACATATGCCCAATATATTTAACGTATGTTTTTTTTTTTTTCTGGATTTTTTATCCAGAAAAGTCTTGGATATGCTGATGATACTTGATGATAATGCACACTTACTTGTTATAATATGAAGGATTAGCTCAATGTTTTACCTTTAACATGCTGTCATTAATACCATGGAACAAATAGTAGTACACTTGCGTGTGAGACAGAGAAAGCCAACTAAAAGATCCCTATTGTCTATAATTATGGGCCATTATATCTTGATGCTCTGCCATTAGTTGCACAATTCATCCTCCCACAGTTTTCTGTTCTCTAAAGGAATTTTTCCTGCACAGATAGATATAAGTTTGACTAATAATATACAGTGAAATGAATGACAATATACTGTTATAACAAATCTGTTTTATCTATAAGACTGGGCTCACACTATTATATTATTTAAAGACACACAATGTGGGTTTAGGTCCTGTAAAACAACAGATCCTTACTGAATGAATGCACACTGATGCAATCTGCAATATTCTGTTATCAGTTCTAGAAATGAATGGAATCTGTTAATTAGCTATTCTTTAATGAAGAATCCCAAAACTTTCCAATACTTATTTCCCACCATTTGTTTGTTGAAGAAATAATTAATAAAACTGTTCTAGCACCTGGACTCCAGACCAAGTTCTCATTCACACTAAGGGGCCTTTTAGGCGCCAGTCTTAATAAAGTCCCATAGCTGGCGATGGATCCACCGAAGTTATAAAGAGGCGCAGGCCTCTCCATAATTTTGGCACATCCAGCGCCAGTATAAATGTAAGACAGCTTCCAAGTTGTCTTGCATTTAGACCATTCGTTACACCTAAAACAGAGGTAGAGGATGATGAATTAGACGGGCCTGCCAGCTCATCCCATTCCCCGTCCATGCCACGCCCACAACTTTAGACCTGGCATGAGCAGGGCAAAGTTGCAGATAGCGGCGCAACAAAACCATTGGGCTGCCATCTGCACCTGAGATATATGCCTAATTTAGGCATATTTCAGAATAATAAATACGTTTTCTGATGGCAGAATTTGGCACAGATTCAGTACCAAAAAGTTGCTGGAAGCAGAGCTGAATCTGCTTCACTTAGTTTTCAACTGTAGCTGAGTTGCACTTCATGAAGCCACAGTTTAATATAGTAACATAGTTTGTAAGGCTGAAAAAATATATCTGTCCATCTAGTTCAGCCTCTTATGCTGCAAGTTAATCCACGGGAAGGCAAAATAAGAAAAAAAGTGAAGTAGAAGCCAATTTTGCTCTTTTTATGGGTAATAATTTCTTCCCAACCAATCAGGCAATCAGAATACTCCCTGGATGGAAGACATTTCTCCAGAAATCTAATAACTATAACCTGTAATATTACCCTGAAGAAATACATACAGGTCCGAACATGTAAAAAGAGAAGTTCCAGCATGACATGAAGAATCTATTCTAGCATGAATACAGCCTAATAAAAACTGCTTACGCGTTTCTGATAGAACAATCTTTAGTCATAAGTAGTTTTTATTAGGCTGTAGTCATACATGAATATTTTAAATATACAGTAAGCGATAAAGATTTAATTGACATTTTAATTGATTATTCACGACGTGCTTTAACTTCTCTCATTTAATTCTTTATCATTTTTATTTTTGGACTTATACAGAATAGTATAAATAGTATAAAGAACAAAGAAGAAACATGAGCATGTGTACACGCAAAGTTAAATGACAAGACTTTGGTTTCCTGAAGCCACCAAAAGGAGGAGCTAATGAGTTATTTGCATACATTTTATACCTGAACTTGATAATTGAACAGTAGGCAGACAACTAGAGTCTTATCATCCAAGTCATTTAATTAGCACTGAATTGTGCCTCATTCCTAATGTAAATGTGTGTTCACATGGAGAGATATGGAGAGCTATCTTTTATTAGCCAGAAAAGAGGTCAGCTATAAAAGCAACTCTGACAATGAAGGGCTTGCTGCTTCCATGCATTTCAATGAGAACTGAATAATGTGGTGGCATTGTAGAGGAATTGAACACTTGCCTCCAAGTTCCCATATAGTTTATAGCTTTTTACTGAGAAATATGGTTACCGTATGGTAGCAATGTTAAAGAATAATTTTTATTAAACATACAGTAAAAATAAAATACTGACATACCCCCATAAAACTGAACCACCTCCATTCAGACAAGCTGCAACCTATGAATTGCAAATTAATCCTGTCTTCCAAGTGGAAAGACATTAAGTGTAAGACTTGGATTTATCTAAGGAACAGGAATGTGCAAACCAAATGCTTAATACGATTTCCTCCTCTCTGTTTTCCCTTATACCTATTAGAGAGAGCTGTTCTTTCTGTATTTCACTTACTATGGCTCTCAATGAGAAATTGGATTAGGAGAAAAGATTTATGACCTAAATGATCCCTGTGTAAAGCCTTAGGTGCATGGGGTTATGTAGATATTGAGTGTGGCTACAATGTGATGCTACTGTACAATAACCCACACTCAAGGTTTACTGGTAATATGCAAAGGATATGATACACATAATTCTATTTTATTTTTAATGTGAATTCATTAAAAGTAGCAGTATATTTTTTTAAAAAAAATTTCCTGTTGTACAATGAACAATTCTACAAAGTTTTTAAGAAGACAAATGAGAACCTTTGCTTTAATTATATTTTTATCACTGAAAACACTGCAAACCCATATAGCAAATACGGGTTGTCCAGTGTAGATCACAATTTTACCTATTAAAGGCTGCAATTTATTTATTTTTTAAAGTGTCAGAATGCCATAAAAACTAGAAAGTGGCAATCTTCTATTTAATTCCCCATTGCTTTTTTTCTAACTCTTCACTGGGTCCCCCCTGGTCTCTACTTTCTGGTTCCACTTCACACACTTTAAATGATTTTTCAACCAATAACTGGCTGAGGTGGGTCAGTCAGTGATAGGCTCCTGAGTGGTCATTTTCGGTGTGTCAAGAGGGACCAGAAAATAGAGACCACAGAGGACCTGGAAAACACTAAAATAGGAGGGGAAGGGAATCAGTGAGACATTATTTATTTTTATTTTTATGACATTCTGACCCTTTAAAAAATATTAAACGGTTGGGCAACCTGTTAAATAATTTTTCTTATTGACTTAGAGAAGAGTGATGTATACATCATAAAATTTAAAGATGAATGACTAGAGATGAGCAAATCAATTCTAGACTGATCAAACCCACCACCTTACAAATTTACCCAAAAATTTGAATGCTAACAAATCTAAAACTTTTGTGATACGTTTTGAACACATTGCTCAAAATGGTATGTTGGCCACCATCCTACAGGTCAGTAGACAGAGAAGAAGGCATCTGCCACCATAAAAGAATAATTAATCCAACAGTGCAGTGTGTTTTACACAAGATGTTTGTTACCACCCGCTATGAGCCATATACTTATATTTATATTTGTCACTGTCATTTTGACATTAATAATGCTGTCTTGGCATTAAAGAGCTTGAAATAGATTGTATACAGTCCTAGGAGACTGCAGAGAGCCATGCATGACTTTTCAAGATAATTAGGCACTTGCAATTCAGGTTGAATTTATTCAGACCTGAAACAAATTCTGAGAAACACTCTCATCTCTACAAAAAGTTCTAAACTAATTTTTTTAACTCACATTTTATATTCATATCATATCCTTCAAGAGTTTCCCCTTTTCTCCATAGTCATTGAAATGTATTTGATTGTTAAATAACATGTAAACGGAGCAAAAGGCTCCACTCTCAGTTTTATTCAGTCTTATTTTGTGCTTTCCTTTCAATAACTTTCACAACATGAGACTTAAGACAAAGTTCTCCGTCTGCTAGAGATGCCAGTGATATATTGAGATTCTTCGGAAACCATATACAAGGTTTATCACTCCTATTTCTTCCTGTAATGGCATGTAAATAAAATTAAACTTTCATGGGTTCATGGTTTGATATATGAATAGATGATTTAAGGCTACTATTAAAATGAATTGTTACTATATTATTCTTGATTACTTTAAATCAAGTAACTGCAGAGAAGGAAAATATAAAAACAGCTCACTTGTCATTAAATTCCTCCTCTCATGTGTTTATTGCACATGCAGGTTATTTTTTTCATCAGTGAGCTCTAAGGTGATGCTGTACTCATCTGAAAGTCGTGGTTCTACTGTATTATAGGAACAGCCTGTAGCTTTATAACAATGTGGCACAAGGTATCTGTTGACTACCCATACAATGCTTTGAAATGCTTTGTCAGCTAGGACAACTCTACAGTTCTGGTGCCTGTGGGGGCCCTTAGGCAAATGTTACATGAGAGCACTATTACAGATTTTGCATTTTGCAACTTTAATTAAGGAACACCACCCTGTATTCAAGTTTTTGGCCCACAAACAACATTATAGTGTGTATGATTCCTGGAGGTCCAACTGCTTAGGCTCCCACCAGTCACAACGATGGGTTATTATATTTGAATAGATCAGTGGTCAGACATATTTACTACTGTTTTATTCAAATAGGTTACTTGGGAGTCCCATACTCGTAATATAGATGGTGACCAAGGGGTCAAACCCCTAGCAACCATACATTTATCACATATCCTTTGGATAGTTGGTGAATTTAATTCATGAGGCAAACCTCATTTTTCAGGATTTTTTAACTGATGACCTATTCTCTGGATAGGTCATCAGTATCTGATCGGTGGGGGTCCGGACCCCCAGCTGTTTGAAATAGCACCGGTGTTAACAGCACCGGTGTTAACAGTAGCGCCACAGCCTTCTCACAGCTTTACCTAGGCCATGTAACATCATGTTTATTGATCACAAGACCTAGGAGCAGCTCAGCTCAATGGGGCTGCGATACCAAGCACATCCATTGTACAATGTACAGCTCTGAGACTTTTGAGACGAAAGAAGGCCACAGTGCTACTGTGAACGCCAGTGCCTTCTCAAAGGATTGGTCATCAGTATAAAAGTCTCAGAAAACTCCTTTAAAGAAGTCTTTCTAGGTAAACTTATACATTATATAATTTACTAATCATTCTACATGGCCAAATGCTGGGTCAATAACAAGCCAAGATCATCAATATTCCAATCATTAGGCACTTGTTTAAAGGCCCCTTCGTGTTCTAAGCAAAATGAATGGGGCAAAAACAATCATTAGAATAACTGTTCATCCTCCATTCGCTTTGCACATTATTGACAGCACATCTCCTGTTTATAGGGGGTGATTTGCTGTCTTTATACGATTTTCATTGCCTTATGAAAGACGTGATCATCTATATAATGAGCATTTTGATTATTTTTTGCGTGGCACCAACATGAGCATTCATAGGAGTATTCATTCTCAATAATGGCCCAATCCTTTGACAGTGTAAAAAGGGTTTTAAGCTCCATTCACATTATGTCTGTATGTTCATCATTTTTTAGTTCAAATTTGGTTAAAGACTCCAATTTCTCATTAAATGACTTCAATACAGTATTACAAATTTACAATATGCTCGTAAGACCCTTGGCCGACTAAAATACACAACACAACCACTTAATGGCCACACATAGACAACAATGTGATAGACATCTCATGACACAGTATCACAAAATCATATTGTTATAAAAAGCTGGTCATCTGATGACACTCATTTTGGGATTTGCTGAGCTGAGAGATAAGGTGGGATACACTTGTAAACAACTGTGCAGGCATAAAGTTGCCAACATTGGGGTATATGGTATGCCTTAAATATATATGTAGATCCTTATAAGCAAATATAGTGTGAACAGAACCTTTAACATATAATGAATGAATTACCTATGTAATAAACTGTTAGTCAGAATACACCTTTAGTTCAGAATTTCTTGATTCTTTGATGCATCAGCTGCACACAAATTACATACATAAGGAAACTGATTTTATGGTAATTTCTGCATATGAAATGTAAGCCGTGTATAATTTCATTATGATGTAGCTTACAACTTCTAATTAAATACTATACAATATAGCCCCAGTCAATCAAGTGTGTTAGCATTAAAGTGAATCAATAGAGAAGAGAATTCTTAATTATTGACTCATCTATATAAAATTCTAGAAACTAATTATCAGGTGTAATATAATCAATAGACGATATTTGCTCATCTCTCCGATGTTAATTTGAAGGCATAAAATGTGCTAATATTTCAATTTCCTGGATCTGAGTATTACCAGTTTAACAGATCACAGAACAACACTCCAAATAAAGATATTGCTATATTGCTGTATATATTTTTTATTTTTAAAGGAATTATATAAGTTTAGAACCAAAGGTCTACTTTATTTTTAGCATTGTATGGATCATTACTAAAATTTTGTCTGTACTGAGTACGTGTTTACACCCCCTATTGCAGACACACATTAAAGAAGTAGGCATGACCCTCCAATGAGTTCTGTGGGAGATATGGAGACAGCCAAATTGCTAACCTCCTCAGGTACCTAAAGAGAATAATATAGTTATGAGATTACCTCTCCATCCTGAATACCTGCATCATGTGCCACCCTATAATCGAGAAATGTATGCTCATATGGTTTTGTTATAGGGCGTTAAAGTACTTCCTGGCACATTAACACAAAAGCTTATCACATTGGTTTCATTTAACAATTTGCAAAGCTCGTTTAAATGTTGGGTTAACTATGGTAAGTTACACTGCCGGCCAGGTTAATGCATTAACTCACAGATGTTGGCGTTCCCTAGATCTGTATTTTTATTAAGAAGGCAATGAAGAACTATGACTAATGTATAAGTGGTGAATAAAACATCTCAGTCATAGTTGTTTTACTGGAGAGCTAGAACATTGATGAAATAAGCATTTTACACTGTGTAATACTGTATGTCCCCAAGAGACTGCAAACTAGGTGGTGAAAATCATGACTTACTAATGTGTATTTAAAAAACTGCTTGCATATCATTATCATTGCATTTCCTAACATTACTGGTGTTTTATTCAACTTAATAGAAAATTTTCATACATTTTGTAAATTATATGACCCATTTTAACAATTATGCTGTATGAGAAAATATTCAGAAGAGATGACATCTAGAACAAAGGCTTTTTACAGTAAAAATGTAATAGTAAATCAGGGAATGATCAAAACATGCTCCTATGATTATTGTAAAAGATGAAAATCAGACATCATAGAGAACATGACAATCTTCCCTATACCTCACATGGATCCAGAGATCTCCACATCCATTGCTCTGCTAGATTTATATTAAGCTGGTAGCTCAAGGGCAGGGTCTTTTCTACTACAGCTCAGGGGGCGTGTCTTTTCTGCAGGAGCTCTCTCCCTATCACTGCGCAGGAGGCAGAAAGATAAAACTGAGCATGTGCTGCCTTCTCAATGAGCCGGACAAAGAACTAAGAAAAAGAACAAAGAGCAGGTGGTGCTATACATATATATTTCATTTAATAACTGAGTGGCTGTACACATTTTAATTACATGCCGTTGCCGTTACAAAAGCTTTCAGATCCAGGTGCTGGTTTGAAAACTCCAGAAGGGACAACCCTTTTAACCTCTTCAGGACCCTGTTATTTTCCGTTTTTAAGTTTTCATTTTTCGCTCTCTGCATTCTCTGAGCCATTTTTATTTGTCCATTCCAATAGCCATATTTGGACAATTATTTTTTTTCGGAACATGTTGTACTTTTTAATTGAATTATAAAAAATTGCAATTCAGCTACAGTTTTATTGATTTAGTTTTTATCGTGTTCCCTATATGGTAAAGCCGGCCTGTTAATGTCATTTCCCAGATCAGTACGATTATGGCAATACCACAGTTTTTGCTGTGTTTTAATACTGGAAAAAAATCTTGGAGAAAAAACTTTTTTTTTTCTTTTCATTGCCATAGTCTTACTCTCATATCTTTTTTATAGTTATGATTATGGAGCTGTATGGGGATAATTTTTTATTGGATTATTTTTAGTTTTTCTATGTTTTTTTATCACTTTTTATTCAATTTTGTTTCGGAGGTGAAGTGACAAAATAATAATGTATCTGCCATTTTTCTTTTCAATAAGTCATTTGCCGTATGGGATATGAGTGGTTTACTGTTTGCAATCTGCATTTTCATTGATAGTAGACATTCGCCCTGGGCCTCTCCTTTGTAACACAACATAAACCCAATGGTTATGGTGCCTGCTGAGCTCATAAGCTGGCACTATCTTTACTGATCTGGCTTGTTTTATATGTATGCCGGAAGTCTGGAAAGAGTTAAAGTGCTGGATTTGACCATCCAGTCCTGAATGCCTTGCATTTGTGGATCAAATCAACCAGAATTGGGCTAACTCTTTTTAGAGGCCTCATAAGGACCAGCCTCTGCGGCATGTACACTCTTTCTAGGAGGGAGATGTAGCTACAGATTTTCACTCTATGGTTCGGTTAAACACCATGAAGGGGGATAGGAGGAAAAGCAAAGTGGAAATTTCACATCAGGAACTAATGTCTATACTCAAAAATGTCTGGCTTTTTTATGATTACTAGGGGTTCGACAACAGTGACTTTATTCCCTGTTTGAATGGAGCGGTGGCCACAAGTGCTCAATAACAATCCATACAAAGTCTATAAGATTAATGAGGAAAGCTAAGTGTTGAATGGAGTGGTAATGCATTTACATTACCACTTCTATATTCAAAAAGGGTCACTAGACCTCTGTCCATGTAACCACAGGTATAGCTGATACATTTTAGGAGATAACTATTAACCCTTTCCTGACAAACACCATACATATATGACAAAGCGGGACTTGACTTGCCACCCAGCTCCATACAGGTACTGTGCTCTGATCAGGCAGGTAAAGAAGCTGTGACTCTTGATCAGTGGCAGGGGCCTGTTCCTGACAGCCGAGCCCCTGCTATATATGCTGGTAATGGTAAATGCATAGATGATGGTGCATTAACCCCTTGTATGCAGTGGTCAACGCTGATTGCAGCATGTATGGGATTTATGGAGGGAGGAGGCTCCTACTCCGACCCCATAGAGTCCCTGTGCTGCAGTGATGGAACGCGATGTCTGCTATGGCAGCCTGATGGTAAGCAATGCCTTACAATACGTGATATATTGCATTGCATTGTAGAGTGGATCAGACCCTCAAAAGTCCCACAGTGGGACAAAAAGTAAAAATCAAGTGAAAAATGCAGTGTACATAAAAAAAAATTAAGTTTCAAGTTAAAAAAGTGCCCCTTTTCCATAATTGTCGTTTAAAATTGTAAAAAAAAAATAGAAAAATAAACATATTAGGTATCATATGATTCACCCCATCAGGTGAACACAATATTTTTTTTTATAAAAACAGTGCCAAAACAGCAATTTTTTATGTCCCTTGCCTCATAAAAAGTATAATACCAAGCGCTCAAAAATTTGCATGTATCCCAAAAGAGTGCATGTGAAATTATAACCTCATCCCACATAAAATGACATATATCAGATTGGTAGAAGGGGTTAATCATGGGCCTACTCCTTAGTACGCTATCCACATGATAAGAAAGAAAATGGACTGATGTAAACAGCTTTTTTGCATTGATCCAAGGCAGGAAATATGTAGGAGTAATTTTTCAACAACGTTCCTGCTCGTTTTCCAGACATGCTCCAATTCCTAAAGGTATTTTTATAAAGCCAAAAAGAGTTTATGAATGTTATATATTTCACTTTAGTCTTTTTTTTTTCTACTGGGGCCTCCCTGGCAAGAAACAACTGATGCCTAAATCTCACCATTTGGTGTGAACCTTTTAAATATTATCTCAATTTATCTTAAAATATGTCTTCTGGCATATGATCAGTCCAGTAAAAGCTATCTCCCCAACTACACTTCCCCAACAACTGGGGAATATCTAGCCAGTGAGGCGCACTTCAAATTTTGAGACGTGCTGATGTATTAGATTATCTATTATATTATTATTTTTTTCCCATGAAGGGATGTAGCTAGCACCAGCATCAGTGGGTTAATCTATCCCTGACAGTGTAACTTGATGCCAATTTTAAAATTTAGAAGCGTTGAACATTGTTAAACTAAGCCAGTGTGATAATCATGTGTGTTAAGGCACCAGGAATGTCTGGTAGAACTATAAGTTTAGAATAGCATTTTACGCAGTAAGAATTTAGGTTTTATCTATCAGATATATTCAATAAATTAAGCATTCAGAAATTTAGGTGATACATTAATGCCATGCTACTTTAATGACTGATATGGTTAGCTGTACATATGTTGATGGCATAGTACATGTTTATGGATGTACACTGGTATTTAAGGATAACAATAATGAATAATTTCAGACTCAAATTCCATTGTCAGTCCAGAGAGATTTTTATTGTAGCTGGCCATGAGGTTTATGGTGCATAGAGTAGCTGATATTGACTATTAAATTTCTCACCGAAGCTAAATAAATACTATTGTCAGTTTTATACTTAGCATTGCTCCCTTACTTTATTACCACTTTTACAACAATTAAAGGTTTATTCTTCTGTGCTGACAACAAAGGTCTATTAGTGGTTTTTGTACAGTTTTATTTGTTAGGGGGATGACAGAGCAGAAGAACGGAAATTAATAGCACAAGTGGAAGAGAAGCCTAAATCCCTTGCAACTTCCTCCTTCAATTATGTCTCTGCCTGTGGCTTTCCAGCAGTTGTGAAAAGTCTGTAGCTTTCTTGCATGCTAGAAACTGTTGCTTTCCAATAGCTAAAGAAATGCAGTAATGCTGACCACTGATGTATATATAAATATATATATATATATATATATATATATATATATATATACAGACGTGGACAAAATTGTTGGTACCCTTTGGTCAATGAAAGAAAAAGTCACAATGGTCACAGAAATAACTTTAATCTGACAAAAGTAATAATAAATTAAAATTCTATAAATGTTAACCAATGAAAGTCAGACATTGTTTTTCAACCATGCTTCAACAGAATTATGTAAAAAAATAAACTCATGAAACAGGCATGGACAAAAATGATGGTACCCCTAGAAAACACAGAACATAATGTGACCAAAGGGACATGTTAATTCAAGGTGTGTCCACTAATTAGCATCACAGGTGTCTACAACCTTGTAATCAGCCATTGGGCCTATATATATGGCTCCAGGTAATCACTGTGTTGTTTGGTGATATGGTGTGTACCACACTCGACATGGACCAGAGGAAGCAAAGGAAAGAGCTGTCTCAAGAGATCAGAAAGAAAATTATAGACAAGCATGTTAAAGGTAAAGGCTATAAGACCATCTCCAAGCAACTAGATGTTCCTGTGAGTACAGTTGCACATATTATTCATAAGTTTAAGATCCATGGGACTGTAGCCAACCTCCCTGGACGTGGCCGCAGGAGGAAAATTGATGACAAATCTAAGAGACGGATAATCCGAATGGTAACAAAAGAGCCTAGAAAGACTTCTAAAGAGATTCAAGGTGAACTTCATGCTCAAGGAACATCAGTGTCAGATCGCACCATCCGTCGTTGTTTGAGCCAAAGTGGACTACATGGGAGACGACCAAGGAGGACACCATTGTTGAAAACGAATCATAAAAAAGCAAGACTGGAATATGCCAAACTACATGTTGACAAGCCACAAAGCTTCTGGGAGAATGTCCTGTGGACAGATGAGACAAAAATCGAAGTTTTTGCCAAGGCACATCAGCTGTATGTTCACAGACGAAAAAATGAAGCATATCAAGAAAAGAACACTGTCCCTACTGTGAAACATGGAGGAGGCTCTGTTATGTTCTGGGGCTGCTTTGCTGCGTCTGGCACAGGGTGTCTTGAATCTGTGCAGGGTACAATGAAATCTCAAGACTATCAAGGAATTCTAGAGAGAAATGTACTAGCCAGTGTCAGAAAGCTTGGTCTCAGTCGCAGGTCATGGGTCTTGCAACAGGACAATGACCCAAAACACACCGCTAAAAACACCCAAGAATGGCTAAGAGGAAAAAATTGGACTATTCTAAAGTGGCCTTCTATGAGCCCTGACCTCAATCCTATTGAGCATCTTTGGAAGGAGCTGAAACATGCAGTCTGGAAAAGGCACCCTTCAAACCGGACACAACTGGAGCAGTTTGCTCATGAGGAGTGGGCCAAAATACCTGCTGAGAGGTGCAGATGTCTCATTGACAGTTACAGGAAGCGTTTGATTGCAGTGATTGCCTCAAAAGGTTGCGCAACAAAATATTAAGTTAGGGGTACCATCATTTTTGTCCATGCCTGTTTCATGAGTTTATTTTTTTACATAATTCTGTTGAAGCATGGTTGAAAAACAATGTCTGACTTTCATTGGTTAACATTTATAGAATTTTAATTTATTATTACTTTTGTCAGATTAAAGTTATTTCTGTGACCATTGTGACTTTTTCTTTCATTGACCAAAGGGTACCAACAATTTTGTCCACGTCTGTATATACACTATTTAGGTAGATCCACTATTTAGGTATGTCACACAATTCACTATTATTTTACACAGAGCTACTTGAACTCTATGTTTAAAGTGCCTTTGCTTTACAATCTTGAATGATATTGGTGCAAGTTACCACTTTGTACATCAGTCAGAAATATAAAAATATCATGCTACTGCTGCAAAGTAGCTCTTAAGGGGTTTGAATAGAAATGCAAACCACACTTTTCAGATTCTTACTCATTATTTTTATTTTTTTTAAAACCTGTATAATTTTCTTTTCACTTCACACATACTTACTACTTTGTGTCGGTCTATCACATAAAATCCCAATAAAATACATTTAAGTTTGTGGGTATAACAAATCATGATTTACATATTATTGTTTTATTTATGTTTTTTCAGAACTTAGCATCCATTTAAAACTCTTTATTCCTATATTTTCTTGCACAGAGTGCTCTAAGGACACTTTCACATTATCAGTATTTTGAGTCAGAACTTTTACACCAAAATTAGGAGTTAGTCCAACACACAGGAAAATCTAAATATTTTCATTGAAGTTTTTCTCAGTATATTCCACACCTAAATGTGGCTTTTGTTCAGTTTCAGATACTGGCATTATTCACACAACATATTATGTGCCTAGTTAATAAATAATAAATATTATTATATGTATGCCTATTGTTCAGTGCATATTTAAACTGTATCTTAGGATCCTTCCCCAAGAACCACTTACGCATAGAGGCCTACTGGGCAAATGGTGAGTAAACTCAGCTCTAGGCATTGTGAATGTTTTGATACATTTTCTGTCTATGCTGCCATCTTGATTCCAGTAGGTTTATTTAGTGCCTAATAGAATGTCTTTAAAGGGGTTATCCAGGAAAATATATTTATGACTTATCCTTAGGATAGGTCATCAGTATCAGATCTGCACGGGTGCAACACTGGGGACTCCCACTAATCAGATGTTAGAAGAGGCCTAAAACACTGCAGCCTCTTCCTAGACTAGTGACACCATTGTATATTAGTTGCAGCTCAGCTCTATTCAAGTCAAAGAGGCTGAGTTGCAATACCAAGCACTGCCACTATACGATGTATGGCACTATCCAAGGAAAGCTGCCGGGAGTCTGCATCGCTCAGCAGAGCTTTGGCGAACAAAGCAGCTCCCTGAACCAGTGGATCAGTGAGGATGCCTGGACTTGGATCCCCGCTGATATGATAATGATGACCTTTCTTTAGGATAAGTTATAAATATATTTTCCAGGTTAACCCCTTCAATGTGTCAACTATTTTAGACATTAACCATATTATCATGAGTTTAATCAAGTAAATCACAGTACTAAGTATAATGTTTTTAACTAAGTTTTTCCAATTAAGATACCCTTTAATAGATAAAATATACTGTATTGATTTCTCTTTTTTCTCTGAAATGAAAATAATGAGGAAGACTCATTAAAAATGGGTGGTATAACAGTAGCTTTTTTATCATATGGTGAGCTTAAGTCTTAATTATGATGCCATTTCAGGCTTTGTAATTAGTTAAAAACCTTTTGTAATGCAATAGGAACGACTGTAAAACATCACATTAGCATCTTAAGAAGGCTTGATGAATCTTCTATAATAATGTTTATGTTTACCACAAACAACAGAATGGGTTGGGGATAAATTAAGAGAACAAAAGCTGTAGCAATGACTCAGACTTGGATCTGAAATAACACAGAATATTATCCATTGTTCTTTGATCTTATGCTAAGAAAAAATGTCACGTTGCTGGCTTCAGTAATGATTAAATTGCATTTTATAAAAAAGTTTATATATCTTTAAAAGCTATGTTTCTGTGATAATTTCAAGAACATAGAAAAAAAAATTGTCCAGGTAAGGAGAGAAATTAGAAATATTTGTTCAGTTCAGTTTGTCATACATTTAAATGGGTTCTCCAACAAAATATTTGTCACAAAAAAAATCAGTCACCTTTTGAAAGTCCCACCTGCACCAGAAGTGGCGATACACTAATCCCATCCTTTTTTCATGACCTTGGCAGACAATCACAGGACTGGAAACACCAATTTTAGCACAACATAGATCCACTAATCATGTCAGTATACACTACTCCCAAAAAGTTAGGGATACTTGGCTTGGATGTGAAATTTCAGGATGAACCTAAAATGCACTCTAACTCTTTACTGGTGATCTTAATGTGAACTTCTCTAAACTTATAAATGCATATGTCCAACTTTTCAATGTTTCAGTACTTGTTGCACAACTTGCTGTTCTCTAATAAGGAGCTTAATGGCAAACTTCATAACAGGCGTTTGATCCATGAATCACCGAATAAATTTCCTGGTTCAATTAGAATTGGTATTTAAACAGTCCTTCTCGTCATGCTGTTCACATTTTGACATCATGAGACCAAGACAACACCTAACAATTGATCAACATTACCTTGCCATTGCGAGCCTTAAAGCAGGATGTTCTCAGACTGAAGTGGCCACTGAGCTTAGAGTGTCACCGATTGACAGGTTGCGACAGAGAGATACAAAGAGACTAGAAGAGTCACATAAAGGCATAGAAGTGGAAGTACTTTGGCTACATCCCACACTAATGACCGCTTCATTGTGAATAATGCCCTGTAGACCCGACTGATGAATGCCACACAACTCCAGGCACATTTAAGGGAGGTGAGAGGCACAATGGCGGAGACTAGCTGCACGGCATTATGGGTGATCTTGTGTTAATAGCTTGTCTCCTCTACGCTTAGTTTCATCTTGTAACATGTGCAGCCGCCATTTTAGAAAAACCTGATTCTTTCCCACGGAGTGCAAGGAAACTTGGATTTGCTGTGAATCAAAGTTTTCCTAAACTTTGGACCGAATTCCGCTTTGATTGCTTTGCTTCGCTCAACACTAGTCTGGATATTAGAAATCTATTCACACATTAGACATGTACATTGGCAGCATTTCCATATCAGTGAGATTTTTCCTAGTTTCAAGTGTCTTTAAAGGTATCCTGAGAGAGTTTATAATCCTATTTGTACTTAGAATTCAGCAAATTCATTCTAATTTAATATTCGTTTTGATATTATTTTAGTATTATTTTACTAGTATATTACAATCTTTAGAAACGCTGCTGACAAACATTAACCATATTCATCCACCAAGCACCGCACTGTAATATATGCCATAAATACGGTATTGTCACCCATGAAGATGTTTAAGGAAACAATGGACACAAAGGAATTGTAAATTCTTCCCTGTCTTCATGTACTTTTGTGCTATGTATGCTAAGGGGATGACAAGGAAATTTGGTGGACATTCTAATAATAAAGTGGTTTATTTTCTTAAAACATACCAAGCTTGCCTCTATGTCCTTGAATACAATGAGATTGTGCATGCACAGTTATGATCTCATAGAGACAAGACTATAAGGGAAGATAATTTAATTTAGAAAATGTTACACTTGTAAACGGTATGGAATGAAATTAGTTTTCTATTGCTTTTTAAGTAAATTGAATCCTAATGGAATATCAGTGGATCGCAATAATGAAGCAGAATACAGTTTAATTAGGTGTGAGACCAATATTTACAAAGTATTAAAGAAGCTGCTTATATACATAAATGTAAGGCGTACTGTGAGGTATATTGCAATATACAGTCATGTGAAAAAATTAGGACACCCTTTGAAAGCATGTGGTTTTTTGTAACATTTTTAATAAAAGGTTATTTCATCTCCGTTTCAACAATACAGAGAGATTAAAGTAATCCAACTAAACAAAGAAAACTGAAGAAAAGTATTTTCAAGATCTTCTGTAAATGTCATTCTACAAAAATGCCTTTTCTAACTGAGGAAACAGATAGGACACCCTTGCCCCTAATAGCGAGTGTTACCTCCTTTGGCTGAAATAACTGCAGTGAGACGGTTCTTGTAGCCATCTACCAGTCTTCGACATCGGTCTGAGGAAATTTTACCCTACTCCTCAATGCAGAACTTTTTCAGCTGTGAGATGTTTGAGGGGTTTCTTGCACGTACAGCCCTTTTCAAGTCACCCCACAGCATCTCAATGGGATTCAAATCTGGACTTTGACTTGGCCATTCCAGGACTCTCCATTTCTTCTTTTTCAGCCAATCTTTGGTTGATTTACTAGTATGTTTTGGGTCATTGTCATGTTGCATGGTCCAGTTCCGCTTCAGCTTTAATTTTCTAACTGATGGTCTCACATGTTCTTCAAGCACCTTCTGATACACAGTAGAATTCATCGTGGATTCTATGATGGTGAGCTGACCAGGTCCTGCTGCAGCAAAGCAGCCCCAAACCATGACATTTCCACCTCCATGCTTCACAGTTGGTATGAGGTTCTTTTCTTGGAATGCTGTGTTTGGTTTACGCCAAACATGTCCTCTGCTGTTGTGTCCAAATAATTCAATTTTGGACTCATCTGTCCAAAGAACATTATTCCAGAAGTCCAGGGCTTTGTCAACTTTATCTCTGGCAAATGTCAGTCTGGCCTCGATGTTTCTCTTGGAAAGCAAAGGTTTCCTCCTTGCACACCTCCCATGCAAGTTAAACTTGTACAGTCTCTTTCTGATTGTAGAGGCATGTACTTCTACATCAACAGTAGCCAGAGCCTGCTGTAGTTCTCGAGATGACACTTTAGGGTTTTTGGAGACCTCTTTTAGCATCTTGCGGTCTGCTCTTGGGGTGAACTTGCTGGGGCGACCAGTCCTGGGCATGTTGGCAGTTGTTTTGAAAGCCCTCCACTTGTAGACTATCTTCCGGACAGTGGAATGGCTGATTTCAAAATCTTTTGAGATCTTTTTAAATCCCTTCCCAGACTCATAGGCTGCTACAATCTTTTTTCTGAAGTCCTCTGACAGCTCTTTTGCTCTCACCATGGTGCTCACTCTCACTTCAACAGTCAGGAGCACACCAAACTAAATGTCTGAGGTTTAAATAGGGCAAGCCTCATTCAACATGCAGAGTAACGATCTACTAATTATGTGCACCTGGTGTGATATACCTGTGTGAGATCTGAGCCAATTTAAGAGGGAATACATGTGAGGGTGTCCTATCTTTTTCCTCAGTTAGAATAGGCATTTTTGTAGAATGACATTTACAGAAGATCTTGAAAAGACTTTTTATCAGTTTTCTTTGTTTAGTTGGATTACTTTAATCTCTCTGTATTGTTGAAACGGAGATGAAATAACCTTTTATTAAAAATGTTACAAAAAACCACATGCTTTCAAAGGGTGTCCTAATTTTTTCACATGACTGTAGATGCAATACAGATGCAAATAAGTAATTGGACTGCAGTAATATGATTTTTTAATGATGTAAGAAGATGAACCAATTTTAAGTAGAGCTGGACATACATTTTTAACCAAATGTCATAGAATATTATAAGGTAACTGATATTTAAAAAAAACACTGTGATTTTAAAAGTATGGCCTCATGCACATGACCATGGTTTGGGTCCGCATCCGAGCCGCCATTTTGGTGGCTTGGACCCATTCACTTCAATATGGCCACAAAAGATGCGGACAGCACTCTGTGTGCTGTCTGCATCCATGGCACCGTTCCGCAGCCCCGCTAAAAAAATATAACATGTCCTATTCTTGTCCATGCTTTGCGGACAAGAATAGGCATTTATATTGCCAGCGCCCATTCCGTTCCGCAAATTGCGGAAGGCAACACGGTCGGCTTCTGTTTTTTGCGGATCCGTGGTTTGCGGACCGCAAACAACTGCACGGTCGTATGCATGAGGCCTATGTTTGTCCTGCCTAAATATAAAACCTCCCAAAAGCCCTGTTTTTTGCCTCTATAACTTATACTACTACAATTGCTAATGTCAAATGCACATAAAATACCTGCCAATAACCACTGGCTACCAATGCAAGCATTATTTTAATTTATATATAATAATAACCACTGGCTACTAATGCAAAATAGTTTTGTAACAGTCTTTTGACCAGAAGTGCTCCAAATAAAATGTATTTTAAAACCTAGAAGACACTATTAAGCATCCTTGCAGAACTCCAAAGATGAGATTGTACAAAATGTCTCTGGAGGTAACTCAGATTACAGAGAAAAATGGGACAGAGCATATAGATTTCATGTTTGTATCTCTAGGTTTGAAACCACCTATGTCCTTTTGCAGCTGGAGTTATGTTTTCTAAAAATGTCTCGGTCACACAACATAGAGCCAAAAACACATGCAAAAATGGTGCACACCAGGTATATAAAAAAAATATAGAAAATTATTTAATAAACTGACCACAATTTAAAAAAAAACTCCAAGGAGTTTCTATAAGGATAAAAAGAGACATTCATACCACAGTGCTGCCATGTCATAACTGCACTATATAGTAAAAAAAACTAAAAAATATAAAAAAATAAATAAATATTCATTACCTGAAATGTACATGCTCAAGGAAGAATCAGCTTGAAGCTTCCAGACTTATTCCCTGGAACCATCTCGATGAGTTTGTTTACATCATAACTCTTCTATGGCTGGTTTTGAGAGGGGAAATATAATCTTCAACTACATGAAGGTATGCTGGTGGTTTAGTGGCCGCAAACCTAGAGACAGGTTTCCGGCCCAATTTATATCTATAGTTTTATTTGTCCCTTTGTCTCCACAGACATTTCAAACAATCCTATATTTGGAGTTATGCAAGGATGCTTAAGTCCACTTGTACATGGGTGTTGCTGAACACAGATATGTTTAGTGCGAATTTGCAGATTTATGTGCATTTCTGCAGCATATTGGCATAAAAATATGCAATGTCTAACAGCTTTTTTTGGTGCAGATTTGATGCGGTTTTCCACCGATCTCACCCTTCCACTGAAGAGGTTGTAATCTGCAGCTAAAACCTCAAACATGATTGACATGCTGCAAATTTTGAAATCAACACAGCAGGGCAATTTCCGGACTGAAAAAATCTGCAAAGAGTACATGAGATTTGTGCAATCTCATACACTTTGCTGATAGTGAAATACGCTGTGTTCTTTCTGCACAGTAAACCACACAGAAAAAATGCACCTATTCCGCAACGTGTGTAGGTGGCCTACAGGTTTATTCTAGGTTTTAAAATCCATTTCTGCAGATCAAAAGACCACCACAAAGCTGTTTAGCATTGGTAGCAAGGGGTTATTATTTAATTATATATTATAATATTTGTGATTAGACTTGAGCGAATTGATTCAGCGACATTATCTGCTGTATTTCTCCAGTGTAACATTTCCATATGCCAAATAACTGTGACAGTCCCTGTAATTTTATATTTGCCTCTGCTGACATCAACGACATTATCTGCGCTACATCTCCTGTGTAACATGTTCACATCCCAAAAATATCAGTGACATCCAGTGTACTTTTTCCATAGATGGTGTCCGCTGTGGACAGTGACATTACCTGCGGTACATTTCCTGTGTAACGTTTCCACATCCCAAATACCTTTGACATTCCCTGTAATTTTATATTAGCCGCTGCTGACATCAGCAACATTATCTGTGGTATTTCTCCTTTGTAACGTTTCCATATGCCAAATACCTGTGACATTCCCTGTAATTCTATATTTGCCTCTGCTGACATCAGCAACATTATCTGCGCTACATCTCCTGTGTAACATGTTCACATCCAAAAAATATCAGTGACATCAAGTGTACTTTTCCATAGACGGTGTCCGCTGCGGACAGTGACATTACCTGGGATACATTTCCTGTGTAACGTTTCCACATCCCAAATACCTATTGTGACATTCCCTGTAATTTTATATTAGCCGCTGCTGACATCAGCGACATTATCTGCAGTATTTCTCCTGTGTAACGTTTCCACATCCCAAATACCTGTGACATTCCCTGTAATTTTATATTAGCCGCTGGTGACATCAGCGACATTATCTGCCGTATATCTGCTATGTAACATTTCCACATCCCAAATACCTTTTTGAATTTTTTTGTGCATACGCTTATAAATCCTACGCTATGTATGTGTGACATACTTTCAAGCATATATAACATTTAATATGAAGAAGGCAAGCAGTGAGGGACAGAAAAGTGGCCATGATGCTGATGGTGCATGCAGAGGCCATGGCCCTGGACGTGTTGAAACTGTGCCTGCTGCCAGAGCACAAGAAAAAAAATCATCCACGATTCCTAGCTCCATGTCCCAGTTTGCAGGGCGGCGCAGGACAACGCTCTCGAAGTCAGACCAGTGCGACCAGGTGGTCGACTGGATTGCAGCAGATAATGCTTCCAGACGGTTAAGCATCACCCTGTCTTCCACCAAGTCCAGTAGTCTCAGTAGCCAAGAGTCTGGTCAACACAATCCTCACCCTGATCCTCCCACCATGGAGAGTCTTTCCAAACAAGTGATCCCACACTTGGATATTCTGCGCCATTCCTTCATTTGGGCCTCTTGACAAGCCCGCTTGAAGAGGGACAGATCTTGTGCCCTGATTCCCAAACTCTTGAGCATCCACATTCACAAGAAGATGACGATGGAGAACAGCAATTAGTGTTTCATGAGGTGGATGATGATTATGATTAGACATAGTTACCAATAAGTCAATGGCAATTAGTGTCTCAAGAGGTTGATGATAAGGATGAGACACAGTGTTCAATAACTGAGGTTGTTGTTAGGTCAATAAGTCAGGAGGATGAGCAGAGTGAGGGAGTGGAAGAGAAGGTGGTGGACGATGAAGTCACTGACCCAACCTGGGAAGGTGGCAAGCCGAGCAAAAAACAGCAGTACAGAGGGGGAAGGATCCGCAGCACTGCAACAGGTATGAAGAGGCAGTGGGGTGGCAAAAGGGAGAAGGCGAGCCACAGCAAACAGGCCCGCAACTGTTCCCTGGAGCACCCCCTTGCGGCAATCTCCCTTGCCAATGGGTAAGTGTTCTGCAGTCTATCGCTTTTTTGAGGATAGTGCGGACAACGCAACTGATGGTCCCAACCCCATTTATAAGGCAATAAATCCCACTTATTAAACCTGACAGGGCACACCTGTGAAGTGAAAACCATTTCAGGGGACTACCTCTTGGAGCTCATCAAGAGAATGCCAAAAGTGTGCAAAGCAGTAATCAAAGCAAAAGGTAGCTATTTTGAAGAACCTAGAATATGACATATTTTCAGTTGTTTCACACTTTTTTGTTATGTATATAATTCCACATGTGTTAATTCATAGTTTTGATGCCTTCAGTGTGAATCTACAATTTACATAGTCATGAAAATAAAGAAAACTCTTTGAATGAGAAGGTGTGTCCAAACTTTTGGTCTGTACTGTATATGTTTTTAGGCATTATATATTTACACATATTATTATATAATTAAAATATATTATATATTATAATATATGTAAATATATTATTACTAAAACATCAGTAGTAGTTTCCCACTTATTATGCATTCATATATATATAAAGCAAAGAAAACCACTGACAGCATCACCTAGAAAGGTATGAAGGAAAAAACGGGTGCAAAATCCAAGTATGGTAACAGGTGCTTACTCACTTGTAAAGAGCAAAAAAATCGGACTGCGCTCCAAAGCGATTCTTCAATCAAATAGTGTGTATTTATCCACCCAAATGGTGACAAAGAGCGACGTTTCGGCTCAAACATGAGCCTTTCTTAAGCCTTTCTCAAGCTTGAGAGCCGAAACGTCGCTCTTTGCCACCATATAGGTAAATAAATACACACTATTTGATTGAAGAATCGCTTTGGAGTGCAGTCCGATTTTTTTGCTCTCTCTCTCTCTCTCTCTCTCTCTCTCTATATATATATATATATATTAGTTTTCTTTTTTTTTCTAGTAATTACACATTTATTTTGTGCCATACATTTTTTACAATTACTAAAATATAAAATATCTAAATCTAATTTAACCTATTTCTGAAAAAGTTTGTGACAGGATTTGCTCTCATAGCTTCTGTATCATAGCCCAGAAATGTAACCACTATACTAGAGATGCATAGCCAGGTCCTTTAAAAAAATAAAATAAAAATGAGACTTCTACTGTATAGGTCTCAGTAGAAGTATAGTACAGTAGAAGTCTCATATATCATTTTTTTATTTTTTTTTGTAATTGGCTATGTAGCTATTATAGCTGAGTGTTTAAGTGCCTTGCCTCTAATACAGAAGGTTGTGAGTTTGAATCCTGGCAGAAACTTTTCTGAAATACAGGCTAAATTAGATTTAAATACACTGGGGTGTCCCCAAGCACTGACTCCATATATGAACATAGCTATATAGGGAGTCCTAAGCCGCAGACTCACTGTACAGCGATCTTCAGCATAAAAATAGAGGCTAAATTTGATTTAAATACACTGACTCAAGCACACGCGGTGTTCGGCCGAACTCCGCGATGTGCCGAGCATAACCATGCTCAAGCCAAAACTGGTGTTCGGCTGAGCATGTTCTTTCAACACTAGTGAGCATGGATGTCTGACCTCTGTGAAATTTTAAGAAACTTTGAGGAATCAACACAGATGTGAGCGTCGATTATGCTATTATCATCGTCACCATCCCACTTCTGTGTCTACTCAAACGCTCGCTGCTCACAATTGAGGCCTACACTTTGTATGTAGAAGAGGTGGAAATGGGGGAAGACATTACACAGGGTGATAGCCAGACCAGCCTCAATTAGTCTTCTTAGCGCAAATTGGATGATGAGGAGGAGGAGCAGGAGACGGTTTCTTTCACTTTATTAGGCCTCATGCACATGACCGTTGTTCTGGTCCGCATCCGAGCCGCAGTTTTTCACTTTTTCACACTTTTTCACATTCACTTCAATAGGGCCGCAAAAGATGCTGTCCGAATCCGTTGCTCCATTCCGTAGCCCCGGAAAAAAAAAAAACATGTCTTATTCTTATCCGCTTTGTGGACAAGAATAGGCATTTCTACAATAGGCCGCCTATTCCTTTTCGCAAATTGCGAAAGGCACACGGACGGCTTCCGCAATTTGCGGACCGCAAAAAACGGAACGGTCATGTGCATGAGGCCTAACTGAAAAAAACAATTTTTTTCTTTGCATTGCCAGAATCTGACCCCCCAGAGCGGTTTATTTTTATGTGTACAGAGTTGTTTGAGAGGTAATTTTTTGCAGCATGATCATTGATACCATTCTGATGTGTGTATGACTTTTTAATCACTTTTTATTCATTTTTTTGTGGGAGGTGAAGAGACCAAAAAATGGTGATTTGGCCAGTTTGACTTTTTTTTTCAGTTTCACTGTTTACCATATGGGCAAATAATAATAATAATTTCACATGCAGCAATGCCCAATTTTTAAAATTATTTATGTAATCTTATTTTAATTTTGGGAAAAGGGGGTGATTTGAACTTTACATATATATATATATATATATATATATATATATATATATATGTTTAATTCCATCTGTTCAGTGTGGATGGGCAGAAGAGGAGGAAGAGGATGAGGAGATTGAGAGCCATCCTCCTAAAGATGACAGTGAAGTCTTGCCTGTTAGGACTCTGACGCACATGGCTGACTTTATGTTAGGCTGCCTTTCCCGTGACCCACGTGTTTTACGCATTTTGGACATCACCGATTAATGGTTGTTCACCCTCCTCAACCCACGCTACAAAGATAACTTCTCAATTCTCATTCCTGTGGTCGAGAGGACTATAAAATTGGTGCAATACCAGAAGGTCCTTGTGGAAAAATTGCTCCAAATATTTCTAGCTGACAACGCTGGCGGCAGAGTCCGTAGTTCCTTGGGCAACAGGGAAGGGGTGATCAGGGGAACACACAGCAGTTCCAACAGAGTCAGGGCAACACTCTCCAAAGCGTGGGAAAGTTTCATGGCACCCCGCCAGCACGCTCACCCTGATGCGCAGTCTAGTGTCACAAGGAAGGAAACATTTTGGAAGATGGGGAAGGAGTACGTAGCAGACCGTGTCAGCGTCCTCAATGATCCTTCTGTGCTTTACAATTACTGGGTGTCCAAGCTGGACACGTGGCACGAACTGGCACTCTACACCTTGGAGGTGCTGGCCTGCCCTGCCGCCAGAGTTTTGTCAGAGCGGGTATTTAGTGCTGCTAGGGGCATAATAACTGATAAGCGCATCCGCCTGTCAAATGAAAATGCTGACAGATTGACTCTTATAAAAATGAACAAGGGCTGAATTGCCCCTGACTTCTCTACTCCACCAGATGAAA
Organism: Bufo gargarizans; assembly: GCF_014858855.1. Classification (NCBI taxonomy): domain Eukaryota; kingdom Metazoa; phylum Chordata; class Amphibia; order Anura; family Bufonidae; genus Bufo; species Bufo gargarizans. The sequence continues at coordinate 183,558,892 of NC_058084.1, forward strand.
GCGGCTAAACATAAAGGCACTTTAAATATGTTTTTTATAATTTACTGAATTCACTGTATTCCCATGTACCCATTCCACCACAAAAAAGCGTATATGGTTCAATCTTCCTTTTCTCGTCCTCCTTCTCCTCCTCTACCATCATATCAACATGCTTATTAGTCTGCCCTTGCTCCTAATGTTGTAGAGGGTCAGCTCTCCTGCAAGCCCTCACATATAGTGTTTTTGAGGGTCAGCTAACCAGCAGGCCCTCAACCATAATGTTTTATAGGGTCAGCTCACCAGCAGGCCCTCACCTACAATATTTTAGATAGTCAGCTCACCAGCAGGCCCTCGCATAAAATGTTTTTGAGGTCAGCTTACCAGAAGACCCTTGCATAAAATGTTTTTGAGGTCAGCTCACCAGCAGGCCCTCAACCATAATGTTTTACAGAGTCAGATCACTAGCAAGCCCTCACCTACAAGCTTTTTGAGGGTTAGCTCAGGAGCAGGCACTCGCCCATAATTTTTTCGATGCCCAGATCAGCAGCAGGCACACGCCCCTACTGTTTTAAAGAGTAAGCTCTGTAGCAGACCCTCACTCCTAATGTTTTAGATGATCAGATCAGCAGCAGGCCCTAGTCCATAATGTTTTAGAAGGTCACCAGCAAGCCCATGCTCCTAATGTTTTTGAGGGTCACCAGCAGGCCATCAATAATTTTTCAAGGGTGTATGATGCCCTCCTTTTTGTGTAATAAAGGGTGTATTGAAGTGCCGGTTCCTTGTAATTTTTGGAAGCCCTTTCACTTGCAAGTGCATAGGCTTTATTAGTGTAGGAGTCCCACTACCTGAGCAATTGTACCACAATGTGAATGAGGCCCTCCATTATGTGATATACAGCTTGTATCAGAGTGCCTCTTCTTTGTAATTTTTAAGTAAATATATAGGAAAGAATGTTTCCTAACAATTTTTCCTCTAAAATCAATTTTTATCTTTGGTTTTGTGCATATTATTGTCAGTCTGTAAAAGTGGCGTACTACTCAGACAGAATCGTTCCCAGCAGTGACCTGGTAGTCCAAGATGCATCCAGACATCCTCCCCATGCTGTTCCTGAACCATTTCAGTGGTGTTTCTATCCATTTCTGACCTTTTCCTTTAAACAAGACACCCTCCCCTCTTCAGAGCATAGGGTACCTGGTTTAAAGGGAACCTGTCACCTAATAAATGCCCAATTCACCAGCATTGCCTTAAAATAGCCAGCAGTATGTTCCTAAAGATCCTTTTCTTCCTCCGGCCATATGCACCAAAATCTTGAAAAACAAACTTAAACCCCCTGCACGCACTATGTAACAGCAGAGTTTATGGGATTAAAGTTTGTTTTTCAAGATTTTTGTGCATCTGGCCAGAGGAAGAAAAGGACTTTGGGAACATACTGCTGGCTACTTTAAGGTAATGCTGGTGTTTTGGGAGACTTTTTTTAGGTGACAGGTTCCCTTTAATGCTCGGGTTCTCCCATTGACTTCCATTGTGCTCGGGTGCTCGGTAGGGTGTTTAACCCGAGAATCCGAACACCCGAGCACTTTGGTGCTCCATCAACACTACTTCTCATTGTATACGTCCTGATTCTAAATATACAGAAAAATCCTCACATCAAGAGCATTTCTACAGTGTAATGCTCTAGACCAGATATAGATAGTGTTAAAGGGGATATTAATTATTGATATTTATGCAAATCTCAATAATTAATATTCATAAATAGGAGGAGCCGTCTAGTGATGACTCCGCCTATTTATGCCTTCATCATAATATATAAATAGGTTAACTATGTTAACTACCTCTGTTACCTATACACTACACTGAACTACACTACGTGCGACTTACTATCACTATACTACGGCGGCGACTACTAAAAACACCATACACTGTATTATGAACAATAAAGAATATTTATTACACAATACAATTATACAAGTCTAACAATATGCTATATCTATATATATTCATAGATCAATGGATATGAATATATATACATATAGAAGTACACACCGCAGTATAGAAACGGTACTACAATAAACACAATACAAACCTAACTACACTACACAGCACAATCCCAAATTCCACCCCACACACTAGCTATACTTACAATAATGCACTTACATACATACAATTATCGGTTATACACCCGCCTGGCTACTCACTGTCCCTACGGGGGCACAAGTGGGTTAATCACACAATTGTGGCCCTGCAGGGGTTAATACCTGCAGGCCAAGGAACACAGGGTTTTGGGTAAGGCGGGGCAAGGGTTACTCAGGAAAGGGTGTTTATGCTCTGCAGGGACTTGCAGGGCAGAAGCTGGGCCTCATGTTGTGAAGGGGTTAATGGTCAGGACTCTGCAGGGACAAAGCAATGCAGAGGTGTAATGCTCTGCAGGGATTTATTCACACACTATATGTATTTGCTTATAACTATATATATCTATATCAATGGAATAGATATATATATTTATAGCAGCACACAACAATATAAGTACACACACTATACTACACTAACACAGTCCCAAGTCCTCCCCAACTTCTAACTACAATTGAAATAATACACATGCATACACTTTTCCAGCAGCCCACCCAATCCTGGCAATATACTATCCCTACGGGGAATAACCAGGGGTATTACGGAACAGGGGATATGAGGGATCTACAATCCTGGGGGAACACAGGGGATATTAGGATTATAGGGGGAACTCAGGGCAGGAGAGGTGGGGGTAACCAAGGGTTATAAGGGGGTGTCTGGGCTGCTTCCAGGGTACATGAGGTCAGCAGCCAGGGGTGGGGATAGTTGGTACTCAGCCATTTCCAGGAGCATGTGGCCGCATGTGGCCTCTCTTCCTTCAGCGAGCTGTTCCCTCATTGTAGTCCAGATTCCAAGATACCCTTGTTCCTGGTTTCAGGCTCCTATATCAGCCTCAAACACCCCACCCTCCTCAGGGATGTGACATCATAGTGTGACTGTGACGTTATACCTGCCAGTTGGCCCCCTGAGGCTAGCAGCACCACACGCCCAGCCATGTCACAAACATAAGGAGGGGCAGAACATAGTAAGTAGGCTGATAAACTAAACAAAAGGCCTTTGAAGTCACCAGCCACCTGGAGACATATCCACCCCCCTGCAGGAACTGGCTGAACGCTGTGCCTATGGGGGGAATATTAAGTATATATATATATATATATATATGCTCATTATAAACCTGGGGCATACATGGGCAGTTATAGGCCCATATACACATATATATATATATATATATATATATATACCTGGGGGAGAGCCATGGCAGATACACACATATAGATGTTTGGGGCACATCTACCTGCATGTACATATACACAATATAAAAGGGCCAATATTCATGCATATATGTAAGGGCATATATATACATATATATTTAAATCTAACACTTCCCTCAACAATCCCCCTGTTGTCGCAATACGGCAATAAACTTTGGGGAAGTGTTGGGATATATTTGCCCCCTCAACCCCCCTCTTGGTAACAGTTCAGGAAGGACTGAAGTAATATGGCCCTTAGGTACCTAGTCATCACCCATAGCGCACTAACACCTCCGACCTGCCCTTCAACGTAACCAGGCGTCTCCATCCACAGAATACACCATCTTCTTCTCTGGAACTTTCTTGGTCTGTGGTCTGTCAGTGTCAATCTTCAGTTATCAGCCTCTCCCAATGACTCTGGAATGGCTTCACCCTCACAGTCTATAGGTCGATCCACGTAGCAACCGTGGACTGGCCTCCTTTCGTTTTCGCTGTCAGTGTCGATCTTTAGGTACCCGCCGCCGTCCCCATCTTAGTCTTTCTTTAGTCAGACTCTGGGATAGCTTCACCCTCACGATCTCCAGGTAGTACGGTCAACCGTGGAACGACTTCCTGTTAGTAACGGCACGACTTTTCTTCTGACACTGCTTCTTCCATCTTGATAGAAGAATCAGTTGTTGGGGAGGTTCTCCCATGGACGGATACGTAGGTCTTTACAAGGCAGGTCAGAATTTTTGGTAAGAAGTGATGTCATGGTACCTAAATTCTAACTGCGGGAAAGAACACCGCACTCACTGACATTCAGTCCAACCCTTACAAACGTCACCGTTCTTGGGGTTAAAGTGGCAAATTAACTTGGTAAAGGAGGGGGGGGGTCTGTCCCTAGGGAATCTACTCTTCCCCATTCACACAAAACAGGTCACATCCCTCCCAAAACCACCAAATTCCATTATATGTGTGTACCCATAGAGACTCATGCAACCTGGCCTATCTCTCTACACCTCCAAAGACACAGGTAGGTCACAGACCCCCGTGTCAATGGGAAACTACTATAGGATGCAAATGTGTACAGCCAAATTATAACTCACCGCAGTGCGTTGGGCGAGTTTCCCTGGGCATAGGCTGTCACACATTTGTACCTAGAGTGTCTATGGGTACACAATCGACCAACATACAAAATCAATATATGTACATATTGCTATGGGGTTTCAGGATAGCACAAGTTATACGTCCTGAACCCTCATAGGAAATAACGTGTGTCCATAAGGTATTTGGCTACTGAACAATGTTTGAGTTATGTCCTGAGCCTCCTCCTCCGGTTAGTTTGGTAAAGTTCTGTCTGGTTCTGGTGTGTTTGGTCAATAAGTCCCTTGACCCTCCAATACGCAGTCTAATGTAGATGATGATGACCAGAACCAGAAGAAGTTCCACTGGGTGAAACAAGAGATCGTAGCTGAATATGCTCTTCCACCCGAACATCTCCAAGTCTTCCTCCAGAGCCTTAGATAATGCTCCCGCTGGATTGTGGCACAGTCCTCCATCTCTAGAACACCTCTGAACAAAGATCGCTTGGTTGCCAAAATCCAGTGGGATCCTCTGGAGCCTCACAAGAGTGTCAGGGGGATAGCTGGTCTCTTCTGTGGCGTCATCTGTGTTTTTCCTCTGTTCCATATAAACACACCTATGGCAGAAGAAAATACCAGGCGCTCCTGGGAGATTTCTCCCCTCACGGTGCAATTAAATGTCAAAATCCCAGCACCAATACCTTTGACCCATGGGTAGAGAAAGGTATTCGGCTGCCCTTTATCTCACAGGACTCCTCGTTATCCTAACACTGGTGTCTGAACACCCTACCTTCAGAGGATTGCGTCCTCTGCTACACATCCCTCTGCACCAACAGATAAGGATGGCCACCCTACTAGGTTAGGATAACTGGAGTTCTGTGGACAAAGCACCATCTTGTTATAGATGGCACCGCATCCCCGTCCACTCATGTGTACCCAGGCTGATTTCCCCCTGTGATCCCGTCCTGTGGAGGCCCGCAGAGCCAATGGCATAGTCATGCCCTGGCTCCCCAGGACCCCACAACACAAGAACACAGTCCACACTCTGCTGCCAAACACTCCGTGTCCAATCCCTATCAGAGCTGTGCTACCTGCTCGGACTAGAATTAAGTGCGCAGCACAACATTACACAAATGTTGTCTGTCCGCCCCAGTCCCCAGCGCAACACAGCCCTACCGAAAACCTTGAGCACAACAGTGTTATCTGTATCGATCTGAGACCCTGGTTGCCCAGAATAATATCACATCATCCTTTGTGTGCTGCATGAAGAAGGTCCTTATGCCTTCTCCCGACCAGCAGGATTTCCTGTGTGATATTATCTGCTCGCGAACCTATACGTTCTCGATCCACAGTATAACACTGTTCCACTCTAAGGGGACACAGAATGAAACAAAAACAGCAGTGACCGGACTTACAGCAAGGAATGTAAACTACAAAAATCAGCATGGTGAACACACTCGCAGACAAGGACTACCACCATCAACATCAAGAAGAACATACAAACAGATAACAAAAACACACAACATGGACATACACAGGGAACACACTGTGTAACAAATAGTACAGGGGTGTCAAATGTTGCCTAGTCTAGCTTGGCCATTCTGACCCCTCAGCGCATGATGAGGCATGTGTCGCTGAGAGGTAACGCCTTTATGGTCAAGCTGACTAGACCCCACTGCACAATTTGTTACCTGGCTAATACTACTGTTGGACACATTGCAATTACTTGCACAAGGGCAATTCCTTGCAATGTGTCCTTTGTTCCCACACCTGAAACACGTGACTTGGTTTCCTGTCCTGTGTGTTATGTTCCTATCTGCGTTGCAGTGTCTCGCTATGTGACCTAGGCCACCACATGCAAAACATCTGATGTTTGCTCTGCATGGCCCAGGTATGTCTACACTGCAGCCGTGCTCCCTTCTCCTGAATTGTTCCATTCTCAGGGACGCACTCTTCACAACAGTTCTTTTTCCCAAAGTCAGGGAAAAATCTCTGTTAGTCTGGACTGGCTTGGTCTGAGGATTTGACCGGTCACAGACTACTCTCCCCCCTTTTTGCCCTGCACAGGGCAAAGTTTTGGGAGATTCCGCCCCTGACTTTACGGAAAAAGAAAGGGCCGGCACCAAATTGGTGATAACCTGTTGCATGCCAGACATTAGCTGGGACCTTACAGCAACCTCAGCCTTCAATTTGGTTACCGTCACGTCAGTAGAGGCAGTCCGCTCCTTGAAGGCCTTGACCTCAGTATAAGACTGAGTCAACTTAGCCTCAATTTCCTTCTTCTGCCTCTGCAGCTCTACTAACTGTGACTCTATCCTAGCCACCTGCGCATCTCGGTCAACAGTAGACTGCACATTCTCTGCCAGCTGTGCCCGCAATGCCGAAACCTGGTCCGAATTATTAGCACAGCATTGGCAGTAAATGTTCGGAGGAATTGTCTCCGTTGACCGAGACACCAGCGCAACTTCCATTGGCTTGCAGATGCTAACCTCAAATGTTTGCATAAGTTTGGCTAGCATCCGAAGCCGTTTGGTGGCCTTGTTCAACACCGTCCGTTTGTTAACACATAGCTTGTCGTAACTACAAGCCTGTGTTAACAAATCGGACCACAGCATTTCTGCTGACTTGTGAGTGGTGGGGAGGATGGGGTTAAATGTGCTGTGTTTAGCTAGCTGGTGTAGTGTGGAGAAGTCCATACTTACGTCTTGATGAGAGGCCATATTCCTTGGTGCTGTCCTTTGTTGTCCCTTGTGTGCTGCGTGGAGGAGGTCCTTTAACGCCTTCTCCCCTCCAGCCGGACTTCTCTGTTCAGCTCCGACGGTGATGGTCCTCTCTTCAGTCACGCATGTGACGACTTATCTCCAGTGTTAAGTGGGCGTGCAAGGCAATCAGAAAATTGTTAATACACAAAAATCACAAAAGATTTTAGGTTCTCTGCTGTAGAAATTGCCTTGTGTCTAGTTCTAATTGAGAAATCCGCTTTACCTGTCCGAACTATCAGGCTATGGACGCTCAGAATCCACTGACCGCGTCCCTCCCACCTGACTAGTTCACAGCGTAAACTATTTCTCTCACCAAAACCAAACACAGATACAAATTCCTAGCAGTGGGCCTGACTCGCTAATGTTAAAGGGGATATTAATTATTGATATTTATGCAAATCTCAATAATTAATATTCATAAATAGGAGGAGCCGTCTAGTGATGACTCCGCCTATTTATGCCTTCATCATAATATATAAATAGGTTAACTATGTTAACTACCTCTGTTACCTATACACTACACTGAACTACACTACGTGCGACTTACTATCACTATACTACGGCGGCGACTACTAAAAACACCATACACTGTATTATGAACAATAAAGAATATTTATTACACAATACAATTATACAAGTCTAACAATATGCTATATCTATATATATTCATAGATCAATGGATATGAATATATATACATATAGAAGTACACACCGCAGTATAGAAACGGTACTACAATAAACACAATACAAACCTAACTACACTACACAGCACAATCCCAAATTCCACCCCACACACTAGCTATACTTACAATAATGCACTTACATACATACAATTATCGGTTATACACCCGCCTGGCTACTCACTGTCCCTACGGGGGCACAAGTGGGTTAATCACACAATTGTGGCCCTGCAGGGGTTAATACCTGCAGGCCAAGGAACACAGGGTTTTGGGTAAGGCGGGGCAAGGGTTACTCAGGAAAGGGTGTTTATGCTCTGCAGGGACTTGCAGGGCAGAAGCTGGGCCTCATGTTGTGAAGGGGTTAATGGTCAGGACTCTGCAGGGACAAAGCAATGCAGAGGTGTAATGCTCTGCAGGGATTTATTCACACACTATATGTATTTGCTTATAACTATATATATCTATATCAATGGAATAGATATATATATTTATAGCAGCACACAACAATATAAGTACACACACTATACTACACTAACACAGTCCCAAGTCCTCCCCAACTTCTAACTACAATTGAAATAATACACATGCATACACTTTTCCAGCAGCCCACCCAATCCTGGCAATATACTATCCCTACGGGGAATAACCAGGGGTATTACGGAACAGGGGATATGAGGGATCTACAATCCTGGGGGAACACAGGGGATATTAGGATTATAGGGGGAACTCAGGGCAGGAGAGGTGGGGGTAACCAAGGGTTATAAGGGGGTGTCTGGGCTGCTTCCAGGGTACATGAGGTCAGCAGCCAGGGGTGGGGATAGTTGGTACTCAGCCATTTCCAGGAGCATGTGGCCGCATGTGGCCTCTCTTCCTTCAGCGAGCTGTTCCCTCATTGTAGTCCAGATTCCAAGATACCCTTGTTCCTGGTTTCAGGCTCCTATATCAGCCTCAAACACCCCACCCTCCTCAGGGATGTGACATCATAGTGTGACTGTGACGTATGCCTGCCAGTTGGCCCCCTGAGGCTAGCAGCACCACACGCCCAGCCATGTCACAAACATAAGGAGGGGCAGAACATAGTAAGTAGGCTGATAAACTAAACAAAAGGCCTTTGAAGTCACCAGCCACCTGGAGACATATCCACCCCCCTGCAGGAACTGGCTGAACGCTGTGCCTATGGGGGGAATATTAAGTATATATATATATATATATATATATATATATATATATATATGCTCATTATAAACCTGGGGCATACATGGGCAGTTATAGGCCCATATACACATATATATATATATATATATATATACCTGGGGGAGAGCCATGGCAGATACACACATATAGATGTTTGGGGCACATCTACCTGCATGTACATATACACAATATAAAAGGGCCAATATTCATGCATATATGTAAGGGCATATATATACATATATATTTAAATCTAACACTTCCCTCAACAGATAGGATATATTTTTGTACCACCATTTGACAGGTGAACCCCTGTGAAACATAGATCTTATTGAAGAGTAGCTAAGACCAGAAAAGAGATTTAGGCTGGACAGCAAAGAATTAATATTGATCCAGACAGACTTGCACATTTAGCCTACAATTCTATAAGATTTTTTATCAAAGTAAACATGGACAGAAGAGTGAAAAGGTAAATCATATTTTCTCATAAATCAATGTGATGGCAGTATCATTAGCAGTATCAGTAAACTATGAAAGCCGGATAGACTGTATATTACATTTTATACAGTAGAAGCCAAAAAAACTAAAAACTAAGTAATAAGGCATAATAAATAAAATGCCCTTGAGGTCCTCTTCTCATTTTCAGAAGCTCATTCATATGTGTTACAGTTAATATGTTTTTTATTTTATTTATCTCAATTCAATCCCTAGAAACTTGAAAAGTTTACATTGATCTTTTGCTATTTATTACTATACACTTGCATATATTTTTCCACAGTGATTCTAGACTTTGGCTGTTATTAACATCATTATGCATGACCATTTGTTCAGTAAATCTATTTCATAATGTGTACATCGTAATGTGAAGAATCTGATTACAGGGACCCTATTTGTGCATGATGATCTAATACTGCAAGCAGGCTTGCCATAAATCACTACCTTCTGTTATTGACAAAAAAGCCTCGATTTGATATTTACCTATTTAAGAATGAAAAGGAGAAGGCAGCACTCCCGCCCAAAAAAACTAAGCTTTATGGACCAATGTCACACACACACACAATTTCCTGTACCGTTCTCTCAGCAGCATCTCGTCCTCTGATTTCCTGCAAACCCTCTCACAGTGGCATATTTTCCTTCTTTGATATACTGTACCTCGCCTCCTGAAGGTGTCTCTTCCCCCTGTGATTTCTTTGTCTTTTGACTGTATATTATTAAATGGGTTATCTAAGAAATAACCTATCCTCAGGCTAGGCCATTATTAAGTGATGGTATGACACCCTGTAGTTTTATTGCCAGAAGTTGGCATCAGAACTATATAACTGTAAACCGTGTAGTGGACAGTACTGTCACTACAGTGCCGCTCACATTGATTTCAGTAGAATAGACCATACGTAGTAAAGTCTGGACAACCAATTACCTCCTAGAAGGCCATATTGATTATTATAGGACACTTATTATTTTTTTAATTAGTTAAGTGTCCTACACTCTCATATTATGCTGCCCTATTTGGGGAACAATCAGTATTTGCTGGTATAGGTACAGTGCTTTTGACATAGTTTAGGAATACATTTGTAGTAAATATTAGATATGTTATTAAACAAGCCCTGTTGTAATTACTCTACAGATGAGCACATTTTTTGAAATTTATTTTATATCCAATTTGTCAAATTTTTCAAAAATCCAATTTGTGTCCAAATCAATTCAACCCAAATAAAAAGTGTTCCAATTGGCCTGAAAATTGGTATATAACACTTTTTTTTATTTTTAGTTCTTTTTTTCTCAAAATGTTGCTCTTTCTGCCCCCCCCCCCCCCCCTTTTAAGCTCTCAATGTCCACAATTTAACACAATGACAGAAATAGCAAAAAATGTAAGCGTAACACTGACATATATATAGCTATGGGTAAATGTGTGGTGATGTTATTAACAAATAGCATTCTTAAAAATGCATCCTGTCATCAGATATGTTATACTGTTAAATATTGCAAATGTTCCATAACACAGCATAATGGGAAGATTTTGATTCAATACAATGCGTTCACTGAAACTGCCATATTGATTCTGTTATTGCAGCACAATATATTCACTAATGGTGAACTTGACACAATGGACGGTTTCTTGACAAAATGCAATATGTTAACTGAAATTGGTATATAAATGCTGTTCTTGCAGCACAACACATTAATTAGTAATGCTCTGTGCCTTGACGCAATACAATGCGTAGAATGAAACATATATAAATGCTGTTATTGCAGCACAACATGTTCACTAATATTGCATGGTATCTTCTCACAATGCAATGTGTAAACTGAAACTGGTATATAAATGTTATAAAAACATATTCACTAACAATGCTCAGTATCTTGATGTAATACAATACGTTAACTGAAATTGGTATAAAGATGCACTAAAATATGCTGAAATGCTCAATTACAAACGGTAGCTAAATTGAAGATAGTGTTTAGAAAAAAAAGAGGGGGTCATAGTTCAGTGTTTGCAACAGAAAGTAAGCTATTGATGCTGGAGGTGCTGGTAATAAGCCTTTAAAACACTTATAAACTGTAGAAACTTTAGTTTTTTTGTTGTTTTTTTAAATAAGGCTGGCTGTTCATATCTAAAACAAAATGAGATTGTTACAGTTTTGGTGATTGCAGAATTTGCAGTTCATACACAGACATTTGTCTTGCAGCCAGGCTATAACTGCTCTCAATCTGAAACACACACAGAAATCTGTGTGTGTTTCAGATTTCTCTGTTAAAACCCCAATCTACCTTATTAAATATACAGTGAGGAACAAAAGTATTTGAACACCCTGCGATTTTCCAAGTTCTCCCACTTAGAAATCAAGGAGGGGTCTGAAATTCACATTGTAGGTGTTTTCTTACTCTGAGAGACAGGATTTAAAAAATTTAATAAAATTCAGGAAATCAAATTTTTAAAGAATTTATTTGTCTTGCACTGCTGAACATAAGTATTTTAACACCTGAGAAAATCAGTATTAATATTTGGTACAGAAGCCTTTGTTCGCAATTACAAGCGTTTCCTGTAGTTCTTGACCAGGTTTGCACACACTGCAATAGGGATTTTGGCCCACTCCTCCACACAGATCTCCTCTAGATCTGTCAGGTTTCGGGGCTATCGCTGAGCAACACGGAGTTTCAGCTCCTTCCAAAGATGTTTCTATTGGATTCAGGTCTGGAGACTGGCTAGGCCACTCCAGAACACTGATATGCTTCTTACGGAGCCACTCCTTGGTTATCCTGGCTGTGTGCTTCGGGTCGTTGTCATGTTGGAAGACCCAACCACAACCCACCTTCAATGCTCTGACTGAGGAAAGGAGGGTGTTGCTCAAAATCTCACAATAAATGGCCCCATTCATCCTTTCCTTAATACAGTGCAGTCATCCTGTCCTATTCGCAGAAATGCATCCCCAAAGCATGATGTTAGCACCCCCATGCTTCACAGTAGGGATGGTGTTCTTGGGATGCAACTCATCCATCTTTTTCCTCCAAACATGACGAGTGAAGTTTAGACCAAAAAGTTCTACTTTTGTCTCATCTGACCACATCACTTTCTCCAATTCCTTCTCTGGATTGTCCAGATGGTTATTGGCAAACTTCAGACGGGCCTGGATATGTGATGACTTGAGCAGGGAAACCTTCCATGCAATACATATTTTGAAACCATGACGGCGTAGTGTTCGACAGTGACCTTTGAAACTGTGGTCCCAGCTCTCTTGATGTCATTGACCAGCTCCTCCCTTGTAGTTATGGGCTGATTTCTCACCTTTCTTATCACCAGTGATACCCCACAAGGTGAGATCTTGCATTGAGCCCCAGTCCAAGGGTGACTGACAGTCGTCTTTTGCCTCTTCCATTTTCTAACAATTGCTCCAAAAGTTGAGCTATTTTCACCAAGCTGCCCCATAGCCCTTTCCAGTCTTGTGGAGGTCGACTATTTTTCTCTGGTGTCTTTTGACAGCTCCTTGGTCTTGCCCATGGTAGTAGTTGGCGTCTGACTGACAAGACAGGTGTCTTTAAAGAGCTCAAACAGCTGCTATTAAATTAGATTAATAAGTAGAGTAGAGGTGGACTTTTTAAAGGCACAGTAACAGGTCTTTGAGAGACAGAATTCTTGCTGTTTCTCAGGTGTTCAATTGCTTATGTTCAAAACAAATAAATTCTTTCAAAATCATACAATGTGATTTCCTGATTTCTAAGTGGGAGAACTTACAATATCGCGGGGTGTTCAAACACTTCTGTTCCTCACCATATCCCTATACTCTTACTACCACATCTAGATTGCTAGCTTGTGTTTGCAATTGCTTTTGGCAGACTTTGGCTGGGTGCAAAATGGTATTATGAGCAAAAGGACCTGCCAGAATCCTTCCACATGATTGTCCAAAAGCCTGTATATCAGCCTCTGAGCCAGTCAAGGAAATCCCCCCTCCCTTTCATTGATATGTAATCCTTCATCTTCATCCTTTTTTCCAGCAAATTTTCATAGTAAAATGGCTTAGGTGCCATTTGCAAGATTTATCCAAAGTGAATCAGAAAAACTGGATTCATTGGGTGGTACATTTTTAAAAAAATATTTATAATTTGGAATCAATTCACTCATCTCTAAAGGGTGTATTAGACTGGACAATTCTGAATGCTCATTAATGATGATCTGGCAGTCTAATACTGCAAGCAAACAAGCAATAATACTGTCTAATACTGCAAGCAAACAAGCAATAATACTGTCTAATACTGCAAGCAAACGCTCGTTCTTCGGGCAATTGATTTTTAAGCCCGCAAATCACGATCTGCTGCCGGCAAACAACTAGACAGCATGGGGACGAGCAATGGCTCGTCCCCAATGGCCGATAATCGTCTGCAGGATCCGGCTGTCTAAAAAGCTTTAAGTTATGACCTTACCATTACTGATTTACAGACTAAACAGAAATTGGAATCTCTTTTCCATGATAAATGCCTCCATGATGTAAAAGTGGACATAATTCATGGGTAGCTAGAATAAAAAATAAAGCATAGCTAGTCTGCAGAGGTATGATGATTGGAGATTCTCATCTGTGAGAGTGTATTGATACAGATTTAAGCTTTTTGAAATAAGAACATTGCATTTGTGTCTTGAAAGAAGTTTTGGCTTTATGAATTATGAACAGATCACTGGGGATGTGCAGTGTGAATGTATGTTGGAAAGCAATGTGGAGACATTCACTGAAATGCTATGTCCTAGCCTAAGCAGATCTCCACAGGGATTTCTGCAGCAATTGACTTAAGTGCTTATAAAATCTGGCAGAATTCCACCAACCAGCAGAACAGTCCTCATTGCAATGTTCCTAAAAAGTGTTATATTTTGGTTTCCAACTCTTTAAGAAATAAGTTATTATAGAGATGCATGAATTTGTCAATTCTGCTCACTGGCTTGCCTTTGCAAAATTACAAAGAAATAAAATATAACACTCTTCATTCATGCTTTTATTATTTTTATTTTATGCACTTATATAGCGCTACTATATTCCACAGCGCTTTACAGACATTAGCATCCAACTGTCCCCAATGGGGCTCACAATCTAAGGTAGTGAACCTTTTTCAGTTGTTTTCGTAAAATATTAAAATGAAGCTGGTAAGACTAAAGATTTGAGCTCTACATAGATACATCTTTAATTATAGACTAGTCTTTAACCCATTTCCACAAATCTGGAAATAAATACATGCTGGATATAGGATATAAGGTCGAAAAGCTTGAGAACATTATGTTTTCTGATTCACCTCATCTCTGATCATGGTTGAGCCCCAACAGGCTTTTCATATAGTTTATATAATGTCCCATAATTAATGATGCCACCTCTACTAATTTGAGCCCTACTGAAATCAATACTTATGTCTGCAAATGGAGTAAAAATGCAATTATTACAGCTCATAGAGTCCCATGGCCTTCAGTATCACTCCTACGCTGACGACACACAAATCTACCTCTCTTGTCCAGCCATCACCACCTTACTATCAAGAATCCCACAATGTCTATCTTCTATATCATTCTTCTTTGCCTTTCACTTTCTAAAACTTAACATGGATAAAACAGACTTCATCATCTTTCCCCCATCTTGCTCAACCCCCCCAACAGACCTATCTATCACAATCAATGGCTGCACACTCTCCCCGGTCAACCAAGTCCGCTGCCTTGGAGTGACCTTGGATTCTGCCCTCTCCTTCAGACCGCACATCCAAGCCCTTTCCACCACCTGCCGCCTCCAACTCAAAAACATCTCCCGCATCTGTGCTTTCCTTAACTTTGAATCTGCGAAAATGCTTGTACATGTCCTCATCATCTCCCACCTAGACTACTGCAACACTCTCCTCTGTGACCTTCCATCTAGCACTCTCGCACCCCTCCAATCTATCCTCAACTCTGCTGCCCGACTAATCCACCTCTCACCCTATTACTCCTCTGCCTCTCCCCTCTGCCAATCCCTTCACTGGCTATCCATTGCCAAGCAAATTCACTTCAAAGTACTTACAAATACATACAAGGCCGTCCATAACCTGTCCCCTCCCTACATCTCTGAGCTAATTTCCCGATACACCCCCACACACACTCTCCGATCCTCACAAGACCTCCTTCTCTCCTCTCCTCTTATCGCCTCTTCCCACATTCGACTCCAAGATTTATCCTGTGCATCCCCCATACTCTGGAACTCGCTACCCCAACATATCAGACTCTCACCTACAGTGGAATCCTTCAAAAGAAACTTGAAAACCCACCTCTTCAGACAAGCCTGCAACCAGTGACCCTGCTGCCTCTATACCGCCATGACCAACTTCACCCGCACCTACTGTGTCCTTCTTCCATACCATGTAGATTGTAAGCCCTCACAAGCAGGACCCTCTCTCCTTCAGTACCAGTTTGTAACTCGTTTATGATTAGTGAAATTGTCTGTATTATATATGTATACCTCTTCTCATATGTACAGCGCTATGGAATGAATGGCGCTTTAATAATAAATAATAATAATTATTATTACTTATCTACACTCACCTAAAGAATTATTAGGAACACCTGATCTATTTCTCATTAATGCCATTATCTAGTCAACCAATCACATGGCAGTTGCTTCAATGCATGTAGGGTTGTGGTCCTGGTCAAGACAATCTCCTGAACTCCAAACTAAATGTCAGAATGGGAAAGAAAGGTGATTTAAGCAATTTTGAGCGTTGCATGCTTGTTGGTGCCAGACGGGCCGCTCTGAGTATTTCACAATCTGCTCAGTTACTGGGACATTTCTAGGGCTTACAAAGAATGGTGTGAAAAGGGAAAAACATCCAGTATGCGGCAGTCCTGTGGGCGAAAATGCCTTGTTGATGCTAGAGGTCAGAGGAGAATGGGCCGACTGATTCAAGCTGATAGAAGAGCAACGTTGACCGAATTAACCACTCGTTACAACCGAGGTATGCAGAAAAGCATTTGTGAAGCCACAACACGCACAACCTTGAGGCGGATGGGCTACAACAGCCGAAGACCCCACTGGGTACCACTCATCTCCACTACAAATAGGAAAAAGAGGCTACAATTTGCACAAGCTCACCAAAATTGGACTGTTGGAGACTTGAAAAATGTTGCTTGGTCTGATGAGTCTCGATTTCTGTTGAGACATTCAAATGGTAGAGTCCGAATTTGGCGTAAACAGAATGAGAACATGTATCCATCATGCCTTGTTACCACTGTGCAGGCTGGTGGTGGTGGTGTAATGGTGTGGGTGATGTTTTCTGGGCACACTTTAGGCCCCTTATTGCCAATTGGCCATCGTTTCTGAGGAAAGGGATTTAGGAGTAATTATTTCAGAAGACTTAAAGGTGGGAAGACAATGTAATAAAGCAGCACGAAATGCCAGCAGAATGCTTGGATGTATAGGGAGAGGTATAAGCAGTAGAAAGAGTGAAGTGCTTATGCCGCTATACAGAACACTGGTGAGACCTCACTTGGAGTATTGTGCGCAGTACTGGAGGCCATATCTCCAGAAGGATATAGATACTCTAGAGAGAGTTCAGAGAAGAGCTACTAAACTAGTACATGGATTGCAGGATAAAACTTACCAGGAAAGGTTAAAAGACCTTAATATGTATAGCTTGGAAGAAAGAAGAGACAGAAGGGATATGATAGAAGCTTTTAAATACATAAAGGGAATCAACTCGGTAAAGGAGGAGAGCATATTTAAAAGAAGAAAAACTACCACAAGAGGACACAGTTTTAAATTAGAGGGGCAAAGGTTTAAAAGTAATATAAGGAAGTATTACTTTACTGAGAGAGTAGTGGATGCATGGGATAGGCATAAGGCTATCCTTCATATAAGATAGAGCCAGGGACTATTCATAGGATTCAGATATATTGGGCAGACTAGATGGGCCAAATGGTTCTTATCTGCTGACACATTCTATGTTTCTATGTTTCTATGTTTAAATGCCATTGGCTACCTGAGCATTGTTTATGACCATGTCCATCCCTTTATGACCACCATGTACCCATCCTCTGATGGCTACTTCCAGCAGGATAATGCACCATGTCACAAAGCTTGAATCATTTCAAATTGGTTTCTTGAACATGGCAATGAGTTCACTGTACTAAAATGGCCCCCACAGTCACCAGATCTCAACCCAATAGAGCATCTTTGGGATGTGGTAGAACGTGAGCTTTGTGCCCTGGATGTGCATCCTTCAAATCTACATCAACTGCAAGATGCTATCCTATCAATATGGGCCAACATTTCTAAAGAATGCTTTCAGCACCTTGCTGAATCAATGCCACGTAGAATAAGGCAGTTCTGAAGGCAAAAAGGGGTCTAACACCGTATTAGTATGGTGTTCCTAATAATTCTTTAGGTGAGTGTATATTACACTAGGTTCACTCCATGTTCTGCCATTATGTTTGTCAGGGATGTTTAAACATTATGGTGAATATATGCACCAGATATATACAACTGCATGCCTTTACTATTATCTTTTATTGCAAAGTATGGTACTTATTTCTGTTTATTTTTTACACAGCTGTATTTAAAAGCCAGCTGTGCATTTAGTTACAGCTAAATCAAAGGGATACCAGTATATACTGGTCAAATGTCTGCAACATATGCACGCTTTTGGCAAGTGTCTGAAATAGAAATGAGCGAAGTTTTGAAAAATTAGATTTATCAGCTTTGCCGAAATTCCCCAAGAAATTACATTTGTTAAGAATTAATTTGTCACAAATCACTATAAATCAGATATACCCAGACCACCCTGCCTTAGGGTATGGCCACATGGAGTGGCAATGCTATAGGTGGGTTGTGGCCATGCTACAGTGAGGAACTCACGTAGTCAATTAGCCCATAGCTGCCTTTCATTTCATAATGAAGTCAGCACTGTATATCTTCATTGTTATTGGCCACAGAGTACCTTTAATGAACCTTTAAATAGGGGCTGTTGCTGGTATGGGGTTTGGCTGGTTAGGTGGGGGCACGATATGCTGGCCGGCCCACTTCCCCAACCCTGTACTCTTTTTTCGTAAAGGTGGCTCTTCTTCTGCTATCTCCTTTTCCTCCTTTTCCACATCATCTAATATTGTTGAAAGTATTTCATCAGGAACATCCAGCTCCTCCTCTCTCTGCATCCTGCTGACTTTTTTACAAACTAAAGCCAGCAAAAGATGAGGATGGTCATCATAAGGACTTGAAAGAAAAGAATATGGGCTATTCAGTACATCGTAATGCGCAAGTGCACGCCGCCATGGCTGAAAGCGCAAAAGCAAAAACTAACACAACAGCACTCTGCACACACAAATAATCAAGTAAATACATACACACTATAGAAAATAGACTAATGTTAATGCTAAGTTATAAATGTGAGATTCTTGACAAATAAATTTAGTAAAAAAAATCATTTGTGCATGTCCGCTAACGACAAGGCGATCTCTTTTGGACAGGAAGCTACACATACTGGCCATTAAATTCAGGGAGTACAGGTCCGAATCGCATGCTGAGCCTACACTTTATTATACCTCTTTTGGTGCCATAATGCCCTCCATTTAATTTAGGGAATCCAGATGTCACATGCATGCTGAATCCACTCTGTATTTTTCCTCTCCTGGTGCCAAACAGCCTCCATTAAATTCAGGGAGAGCAGGCTACAGGTTTTCCTCATGCACACGGCTGTTGCCCTGCCATGGCCATATTGCGGCTCACAAACAGGGGGTCAACAATATGCGGGCACTGGCCGTGTGCTCCCCTCATCAGGGATGCAGACCCATTCACTTGAATGGGTCCACAATCCGGAGCTGCGGTGTGGAACAGAGGCACGGGACCCCACGGAAGCACTACGGAGTGCTTCCGTTTTGCTTCTGTCCATGTTCAATTTTTTTGCGGTGTGGACGGATCACGGATCCATTCAAGTTGAATGGGTCTTCATCCGTCTGGGCCGCGGCAAGGATGTTGCCCGTGCATTGCGGACCGCAAATTGCGGCCCCCAATGCATGGAATGGCTACACAATGGCCATGTTCATGAGGCCTTATACTTAGACTAAATAAAATCACCCTATGGGACAGACAGCTTAGTTAGGAGTGCATGACCTATGGAGTCAACCACACATCCAATGCAGAGTGCAAAGAAAAAAATAGGGGTTAGTCAGCACACCCTAGTATGCAGGTGCAGTTTGCTGTGGCTGACAGCACAAACTCAAAAACAAACAAAGCAACACCACTCTGCAAACTCAAATAATCAAGTAAATGCAATAGTGCCATACTTACTATAGCGAATACTTACCAAAACAAAATCACACCCCACACCCCTTACAAACTGACCTGAAATAAATTCAGACTCTGGACCCCTAAAGACTGACCCAGGGCAGACCTCTAAAATAAATTTAGACCCAGACCATTAAATATTGAACCAGAGTAGACCTAAATAAATGTAACCCCTGCAAGACACTAGATCTCATACCCTTACATAGCAGCTCCTCTTCTGCCTCCTTGTTGATATCTCCTGTAACTTTTGGACTTTTTATATGTCACATTTTTGACACGGGTTTTGCCATGGATTCCGCCCATATTATAATTTATCATTAGTTATGTGTATAAAGGGTTTCACTTTTTGTGAGTTCTGCAGCTCATTGGCTTAAACTTGGCAGCAGAAGTGATCGCTGTGATGTTTATGGCTAAATCGCTACCTGCCGATTACAGCAAAGTAGACAAAAGAGGCAGCAGAAACTGTGAAAACCTATAAAGTACTGTAGTTGAATAGGTTGAAGAATAAATAGATCAACAGGCTATTATATGGGAGGCTAAACATATGGAGAGAAATTATAAGCACCCCCCTAACAAAGGGAACATGCATATATTATCATCTGGCTAACTAGAGATCTGGAAAGTATCTGAGACGTGTTTTCTCTTTTATTTGAAATGATCGAGGAGGAAGTGATTTTACTAATTGACAGTCATTTCACTGGATTGCTTTTCTTACAGAAATGTTTCATGAGAAATAGCCACAAGCTTTGAATGCATGCAATGACATTATTCACTACCAAACTGTCAGACATCTCAACAAGAATTAAAAACTGTGTTTTATCCAAAATTGTCCTCATTAGTTTGATTCCACTCAGAGTAAAAAGAAAAAAAAGAAAAAGAAAATGATCCTTTGTCAGGCACTTACATATGGAAATATTTAAGTGGTGAAATGTCATTACACAGTTGTCATATTCATTTGTGCTATCATTAGTGTTGATTGCAAATATTCTTAACGGAAATTTTTATGGTGAATATCGGCACTTTGAGAATTCGCGAAGATGTAGAATATAGAGCTATATATTCGTAATCGGAAATATTCTAGATTTATTTTTCATCAGTACTCACTGCTTCTTGCTTGTGGGCCAATGAGAAGGCTGCAATATATTTGTCAGAGCTTAGCAACATCCCTAGCAACCAATAGGAAAGTTGCCTACCCCTTACTATATAAGAACCTCCCCAGCAGCCATTTTCTGTAGTTTTATGGAGTTCTGAGAGAGAGAGCAGTGACATTGCTGTTAGGTAGTGTGATAGGAATTACTGTTTCTCTGCTGTCCATACATACATGCTACAGACATAGTGCTATGATGTCACAACAATACTTAGTGCACCAATCAGTAAAATCTACTCAGACCTAATAAAATGGGAATTAGCATGTATTGCACAAAAAATATGCGCATCATTAGCGCTGATTTGCGCAATTGAGGAAATAATGACTGGAGATGAATTCTAGAACTCGCAAGTTTATTGCGAACATTATGCAAAAAATTTGCGAAATATTTCAAAAACAAAGATTGCCTATACCGCTCATCACTAGTTATCATTAAAGTGACTACACCAAATCTGAATAAAAGGTACTTTCACACTAGCGTTTTTGCTGGATCCGACAGGGTCCAGCAAAAACGCTTCCGTTACTGATAATACGACCATCTGCATCCGTTATGTATGGATCCGGTTATATGATCTTTAACAGATCTTTAACATTGCCAAGACGGATCCGTCATTAACTCCATTGAAAGTCAATGGGGGACGCATCCGTTTTCTATTGTGGCAGATTCTGTCAGAGAAAATGTCTTGATCAGTTTCCCAGGACAGAAAGCAAAATACAACATGTTGCGGTTTGCTCTCCAGTCTGGGAACGCAACTAAACCGAACGGAATGCATTTTGGAGCATTCTGTTCTATTCAGTTTAGTTTTGTCCCTATTAAAAATGAATGGGGACAAAACTGAAGCGTTTTTTCCCCCGATATTGAGCCCCTATGATAGAATTCAATACCGGAAAACTTAAACGCTAATGTGAAAGTATCCTTGGTTCCTTGTCAATGGTCTTGGTTAGGGCATGTCTTTGATCACTGCAGCTCTTAGTACTTCAAAATCATAGCATAGTCTGAAATGCAAACTCAGATCAATGGTAAGTGCATCTAAATATTTTTATTTGTTTTTTATAATGTTAGATTTAAGTTACCCATGCAAATAAGGGCACTGTCAACTGAACAAGGTGATTTTGTCGAGAATTGCCAATTGTCTTATTTGTATGAAAATGAGTAATATATTACTTAGCAAGTAAATAGTCATGGGGTTGTTTATCAAACTGGTGTAAATTAGAATTGGCTTAGTTGCCCATAGCAGCCAATCAGATTCCACCTTTCATTTTTGACAGCTCCTTTGGAAAATGAAAGGTGAAATTGGTTGCTATGGACAACTTAGTCAGTTCTACTTTACTAGAAGTCTATGATGTAGATTTATCAAAGCTGCTGTAAAGGAAAACTGGCTTAGTTGCCCATAGCAACCAATCAAATTCCACATTTAATTTTTCAGAGGTCCTCTTGTTTGATAAATTGATAAATTTCCCATGAAGTGTTGGAAGCAGGAAACATGGGAAAGTATAAGAGTCTGAGTGACTTTCACAAGAGCTGTGATAGGTACTGCGAGGGGTACAAGATTAGGACAACATATCCCCGGACGGCAGATGTTGTGACATAGCCATGCTTTCCTAGAGATATTTGAGTGTGCTCAAAGATGGCTAGTCTGTCTGGTTCAATCTCACACAAGAACTACTATAGCACACATGGCTGAAAAAGTTATTGCTGGCTATAATAGAAAGGTGTGAAAATACACCATGCATCATAGCTTGCTGCATATGGGCCTATGTAGCCGCACACAGGTCAGAGTACCTATGCTGACCCACTAGCAAAAGCACCTAAAATGGAAATGTGAGCATCAAAACTGTGGGGCTATTTTTAAGATCACTTTAGAGATTTAGGGGATAATTTATGAACAGATGTATTACAATTTTTCCCTTTTCCACCACTCCTGCCAGGTTGAAAAAGTGGGTGTGGTGTGGGCGAGGAAAAGGGCGGGCGGCAAGCCCATCTCATTTATCATTTTCTACGCCGGTTTTAGGTGTAGGAAATGGTCTAAATCTATGCCAGCAAGAGAGGTGACGTAGATTTAGAGAAGTGTTAGGTCCACCTAAATTATATAGAGGAACTTAGGCGGCTAAACTGCCAGCACATGAGGGACAAAGACCGTCATCTAAATTTCCAGTCTTCAAAAATGTCCCCCTTAATTTTTGATGTTTTGCCAAAAAAAAAATGGGTTATTATAAATTTATTTCTCATTATATACATTTTGCACAGTTTTAGTGTGAGTTGGTTTTGTATCCCAAATTATTTTTTAGATGTTTACAAATTAAACTTGCTGTGAATGCCCAATTAAGCTCTGTTTTTTAAAGTAGAGTTTAAAGAATTTTTTGAGCACTTAAGAGGTTAAGAGGGGAGCACTGTCTAAACTGAGAGGAGAGGTAGATGAAGAGTTATAGTATAGTTATTGTAAGTTGTTGTTCCCACGTCTATTTGGCCTTGTCTAATAGACCACAAGGGTGTCTGCCATATAGCATTTCGAAAGGCGAGAGCCCAGTAGAGGTCTGTGGTACCTCTCGCACTGCGAACATGAGATAGGGCAGAAGGAAGTCCCATTCCATCCCATCTTTAGCCACCACCCTTTTTAACATATTTTTTAATGTTTGGTTAAACCTTTCTACCAGACCCTCTGTTTGCTGGCTGGTGTACCTTGTAGTTCACATCTCCAACTTTCTCGAGTACCTCGTAGTGCCCCTGCCACCTAGCCAGGAACTTACTGTCCATGGTCAGTACCAGAACCAAAACCCGATCACCTGGGTTAAAGATCCGGACCCAAGCCTGACGATTATAGACCCGACTCTGGGCTCGCTGAGCTGCCTCCATATGCTCCCTAACAAGAGGCAACACTGTCTCTATCCGTTCTTGCATCTGGGTAAGGTACTCAATAATACTTTTATACGGAGCGGGGTGTTGTTCCAATGCCTCTTTGGCTACATCCAAAAGACTGCAAGGGTGTCTGCCATAAAGCAGTTTGAAGGGTGAGAACACAGTAGAGGCCTGGGATACCTCTCGCACTGCGAACATGAGATAAGGCAGAAGAAGGTCCCAGGCCTTCCAATCTTTAGCCACCACCCTTTTCAACATATTTTTTTATGTTTGGTTAAACCTTTCTACCAGATCGTCCATTTGCGGATGTTAAACAGATGTCCCTAGCTGTTTTATGAGCAGCAACTTACAGAGTTACCTCATTACCTTGGACATAAAAGGGGTCCCTTGATCAGTCAAAACCTCTTTAGGTAGTCCTACGTGCCACTGCGAGGTATGTCGCAGTGGCACCGCCTCCGGGTACTGAGTGGCATAGTCTAGAATGACTAAGATGTGTTGATACCCTCTGACGGACTTCGGTACTGGGCCTATGAGATTCATAGCTATTCGGTCAAACGGTACTTCGATAATTGGGAGAGGTACTAGAGGACTACGGAAATGTGGCTGGGGGCTAGTTATGTGGCAGGTCGGGCAAGACTTACAAAAACTCTTCCACTTCTTTGAATATGCTGGGCCAGTAAAAAATAGAATATGATCCTGAGTTTTCTGCAGCCCCAGGTGACCACAGAGAACGTGTTGGTGGGATAGATCTAACACAAGCTTGCGATAAGCCTTGGGGACTACCAACTGTTCAATAGGCTCATCCCATAGTTGGTTTACCAGATACAACATATCCTGATTAAATGGGGAAACACTGATTCTGCCCCAGGTTGTTGTGGTTCACCATCTACTATTAACACATTTTCCCAGGCACGAGATAGGGTTGGGTCCCAAAATCGGGCGGTACCAAAATTATCCCCGGAGACATTGAGGTCTGCCAATTCAGGACCCAGCGGCAAGTCATCCAAGTCCTCCACCATCACACTTAGCGGGGTTGTCTCCCCCTCTTCCACCGAAGTGGCGGTCACCCCTACAGCTGGCCCTTCGGTCTCAGGTTCCCAGGGTTCTGGTCTCCCCCCTGAGCCGAGCCACTCTGCTAGGGTTAGCACTGTCTCATAGGTATCAGTCACTCTCATAGCAGGCCACAGTTTATAATAAAGATTTGTGGCAACAGCCACCTCATGGGTCCATCTACCAGCCACCATAGTTAGAGACACCAGCGCGGTGGGGTAGTCTTTTAAGTCTCCATGGATGCACATCACCCCGACTTTCCGGCCCGTATACTCAGTGGACCACACCAGGGTAGCCCTTACTAGGGTCACCAGACTTCCTGAGTTTAGCAGAGCCTCCGCCGGTGTGTCTCCCTCTTCAACCTGGCACAAGTGATCTAGAGACTCTGGGGTACATGTTGCACACAGCCTCCTGGCATATAGCGACTGATGGTAGCCGTAGTTAGTGTCCATGGGCTCAACCCGATGGGGACAGTCAGCCCTTATATGGCCAGGTTTCTGAAACTACCAGCAAACAATCGGAGCCAGGTCTGCCGTGGGTACAACTTGGGCGGGTTTTATTGGCTCAAATCTACGGTCCTGGGGTGGATATTCAGGGTTGCCGACCCCCCTCCCAACAGAAGCCTCATTTAGATTTCTGGTAGCTTCATAGCGTTTCACCAGGTCCACCATCTCAAGGGCATAGCCAGGAGACACCTGACCGATCCAGTGCTGGAAAGGGTATGGCAAAGCCCTTAAGAACATATCGGCTAACAGACATTCCAGCATAGGAGTGGGACTCAGCACGTCAGGCTGTAGCCATTTTTGCAGGAGGTGAAGTAAATTATAATACTGGGGTCTTGCAGGCTCAGCCGGGTTGAATCCCCATTGAAGCAACCGCTGGACTCGGACCAACACATTCACCCCCAGTCTTGCTAGAATTTCACCCTTGACTTTCTGGTAGTCGGCCGCTTGATTGTCCAGCAAGTCAAAATGCACCCGCTAGGAATAGGATGCCAGGAACGTAGCTGTTCCCTGATGGTCACTTTCTCATACATCGCCAGGTAGGTTTTGGTGTCGTCTGCAGAGGTCATCTTAGGAATCGCAGCACGGACTGCTTTCTGGGCATCGTGGGTGCTCGGGGTTGCTCCTGCTGTCTGCATAGCCTCACGTTGATGCAGGTTTGTCTCTCACTGCTGCAGATTATCATCCATAAGGGCCTTCACAAAAGCCTCCATTTTATCATGGGGCACTGGTTGTAATATAGCTGGTTTAATGTATGACACACAACCATGCCTGAAAAATGCATAAACCAAAAATATTGGAGTTCACACCAGCCTCATTGCTCATGGTCATATCCTCCACCAATTGTAGGGTTTCACTCTGGTAGACAGAATTAGCGGACGCAGTATAGAGGCAACAACAAGTTCTTTGGATCAAAAAGATCAGTGTTTTATTCACACTTTAGGCAAGTGACAAAAACAAGCCGTCCTAATCAAGCAAAAAGTCACCTTGTGGTGTTAGTGGTAATTCACACCATGCGGCAATTCTGCCTCAAAGAGTCCTTGACCATAGCAGCACCAATCTGTTTTCACACCAAACAGGTAGCAAGCCTTCATCCATCACAAGGCTCCCAGATCCCAACACAGAGACCTGGCTTCTAAGCCCAGCTGCCTATTTAAGGACAGCCAGGTGTTGACATAACCCGGATCAGTGCTTAAAATCCGGTCCGGTGTTTGATGCAGCAAAGCACAGAGCATTGCAATGCTGCAAAAACTGCTGAAAATGGCTGCTGGGGAGGTTATTATATAGAAAGGGGTAGGCAACTTTCCTATTGGTTGCTAGGGATGTTGCTAAGCTCAGACAAAGACATTGTAGCCTTCTCATTGGCTGACAAGCAAGAAGCAGGGAGGGATCATTGGTTCAGATGAAAAAAAATCTAGAATATTCACGAATACGAATATATAGCACTATAGTCTAAATCTTTGCGTATTCTTGAAGTGGCGATATTCACGATTAAAATTCGCAATTTGAATATTCGCACACAACACTACTGGTTCAATATTGGGAAGAGATACACTATGTATTTCAAGATACCTTTCAAGTATACTTTGCATATTATATCCCAAAATGTGTGTTAAAGCAATTATACCTAATGTGGCACTGTACTTTCAGTAAACATTTGATATGTCATAGGGACATATAAAAAGTTTAGATTGGTGGGAGTCTGAGTGCTGAGACTCCCACCGATCTCTAGAATTAGAGGAGAGAAGTGCTTGATAAGGGCACTCTCTTTTTCCTCACTGCACAAGATGAGGAAAAAGAGAGATCGGGGGGTCTCAGTGCTTACACCTCCACAAATCTAAACTTTTGATATGTCCTTATGACATATAAAAAGTTTACTGAAAGTGCGGTACAACTTTACAGCCCTATTTTTAGCTAGGAAAGCTATTTTACTTAACCCCTTCCCGACTGCCATGCAGCTATTTACGTCAATTGACTTGGAATGAGCGAATCAACTTCGGATGCTTCATCCGAAGTCAGTTCGCATAAAACGTAATTAGAATACTGTACGGAGCGAGCACTCCGTACATTATAATGCATTGGCTCCGATTAGCCGAAGTTATTACTTCGCAAAGACTTCGGGTAATAGCTTCGTAAAATAATTTCTATTGTAAAAATCCTTTGTACTGAACTCGAGTTGGGTTCCAAAGTATCACCTGTTTCATATAGCAGGCACCTGTGACTATTGTCCGTGATCGGTGGTAATGCCGATCTCCAACATTTAACACTTCAGAAAAGTCCTGACCATAGGCAACTGAATGCTGGAAACCTGGAAGCGCGCGCTTCCTGGTGTGCTCTGGCTCGTCACGGCAGGGATTGGGGGATACAGAGTGTATTAACAGCAGCCCCTGTCCTCCTGTGTGACAGTACACCTCGTAAATGGTATTGCTGAAAAGTACAGCTCGCCCCACCAAAAATGAGTCTCCACACAGCTCTGCACACATAAATACAAAAACATTATAGGGATTTTTTTTTTCAGTATAAAACGCAATAACAAATATACATATGTGGTATTGCTGGATTCGTACTGACCTGGAGAATGAAAGTAACTGGTCAGTATTATGGTATAGGGAATGCTGTAAAAACAAAAACAAAAAAATGTTGTGGAATTGCATTTTTTTTTTCCAATTGAACCCCATTTATATTTTTTCCCTCCTCACACCACATTGTATGTAACCATAAATAGTGCCTTTAAAAGGGGTATTTGCACCTTTAGCTGCTATATCTTGTGTCAATCTTATGACAAAGTAAGCTATTTTGGAACATATAAACTGCAAGATACTCAGTATTAATCTGCACCTACTGTACTTTGGAAAAATGGTTGGAAAGATATTATAAGCATTGCTGATTGTATGTTTTTCTTCTTTTATTTTTTTCTCTCTCTCTACAGCAAGGTGGGGGAAAGGTGGAAGAGTTGTACTCATTATGCATTTTATTTTTTATTTGTATCTCGTCTTAATATTAACAATAAAACTATTTTTTTTAAAACAAAAGAAAACAAAAAAATAAATAAAATTGACACCTGAATGTATTAATGGTGCCAATATTCAATTAAAGGGACTCTTTGTCAAGGTGAGCAGAGGCTGATGATGAATTTCAAGGAATAATGCATTAACTTGTTATTTTACTTTCTTTACCTTCATATGGTTCAAATGCACAAAAGTGATCATGATACACTATAACAGTACCCTATTACAAAAGTTTCAAATTGTTGATTCATTTGCAATGAAATTATTTAAAATGTAAGCCTGAAAATACAGAAAACTGCTACTAAAGTGAAATAATATTTTAGCATCATCATAAACATCAGTATACAACATCCACAGTATAAGTTTGAGTACTACTGATTGAAGAAGTAAAATTAGAAGACAGAAATGTCTAACATTGTAATGCATAGTTCGAAGATATATGTATCTTTATGACCGCTAGGGTATTTTATTATGAAAAAGGCAGATATAGCTTTTGGATAATAACATTTTAGATAATATAATATTTACAATATATCGCCCACACATTCTCTATAGCTAAAGTGGAAATATTTCAAATAAGTTAATAGTTCTGTCAAATGAACACTCCTTGTACAAAGTTTAATAGTTTATATTTTTCATTTATTTCTTTTAGAGCAAAAGCTATCCTTGTCGTTTTTATTAGTTTTTCTTTCCCTTTGCCAAATTTCAATTTTCTGTTATAGTAAGGTATGTAGTAGGCTTTCCCTTTTATGAGTGTCATTTATTCGACCCAGGGCGATAAATGATTTTTATTTTTTATTTTGGAAGAACAGTTTGATAAAATGCTCATATTTGGCATCATCAAGCATTGCATTTACTTGTATTCTATGTGTAATGACCTTCTGCCTCGCAAAAAATAAAATGTGAGGATCATTGACATCCTGACCCATTTTGATGGTATTGGTTTGGATAAATAGAACTGTTATGAGTGATTGTTCTAGTACTAGATACCAGGTGACTTGAAGAGTCAGCGAAACATGGAACTTTTCTCTGGAGGATTTTTGCCATCCATTGAAATAGATAACAATTGACATAAATAAGTACTGTGTAAGTAAGTACTTCACTTCCAATGCAGTGCTAAATTTGGGAATATCAGAATATACATAGCAGGTCCAGAATTCCATGTGCTTGTCTTTGAAATTAAGTTTTATTCAGTTTTTGTGTTTTAAAGCTGCACTAGATATACATTGCTAGTAGTATGCAAGTTAGGATAATAGTGGGCAAACTAACAACATTCATAACACTATGAGTGAGTTTACTATGCCTGTAGCTGTCTAGGCCTTCACCAGATTTGTCACAGTGGATCAGGCTGGATGATGAATGTGGTGCACGGATAGACACTTTTACGTAGCTCTGTACTATTAGTTTGCCTAAGGCTACTTTCACACTTGCGCTTGATCGGATCCGTTCTGAACGGATCCGATCATATTAATGCAGACGGAGGCTCCGTTCAGTACGGATCCGTCTGCATTAATAACTTAGAAAAAATTCTAAGTGTGAAAGTAGCCTGAGCGGATCCGTTCAGACTTTCAATGTAAAGTCAATGGGGGACGGATCCGCTTGAAGATTGAGCCATAGGGTGACATCTTCAAGCGGATCCGTTCCCATTGACTTACATTGTAAGTCTGAACGGATCCGCTCGCCTCCGCACGGCCAGGCGGACAGCTGAACGCTGCAAGCAGCGTTCAGCTGTCCGCCTGTCAGTGCGGAGGCTGAACGCCGCCAGACTGATGCAGTCTGAGCGGATCCGCTCCATTCAGACTGCATCAGGGCTGGACGGAGGCGTTTGGGTCCGCTCGTGAGCTCCTTCAAACTGAGCTCACGAGCGGACCCATGAACGCTAGTGTGAAAGTAGCCTAATTTGAGACATAATTTTATGCCAGAATTGTGGTGCAATTTTGGCAAAAAAAGTTGCATCTTAGACCTTGCACTTTTCCCATATAGTCATGCCCCTTCTGCCATACCATTTTTCAATTACGTAAAAAAATTTGAAACCATTGAAATTTGCACCAATTTGCACTACTCTTTAGACAGATTCTAGGTGCAGACATTTTAGTAAATC
This sequence comes from Bufo gargarizans, assembly GCF_014858855.1. Classification (NCBI taxonomy): domain Eukaryota; kingdom Metazoa; phylum Chordata; class Amphibia; order Anura; family Bufonidae; genus Bufo; species Bufo gargarizans. The sequence goes on from NC_058084.1 coordinate 183,589,323, forward strand.
TGGGCCTATAATCATAAGTTTTATAAGCAATTTGGTCAGCAGTTGTAGATGGGCTATGTAATTTCCGTGAGCCAAATCTATACAATGGTGCTTTCAAGGGTTTGTCTAGTCTATGAAATAGATTTTCAAGTACCTTACTAAAAAATAAAGGGAAGAGTTAATAAAGGGATTGCTAAGTTCAGAATCCTCATATATTAGAGCTGAGTGAAGGTACAAAAAGTATTTCTCTGGATGAATGACCTGAGGCATTTATGCACTACATTGGACTCTCATTGATATCTTTAGATATCACTGTATGTAATAATTCATATATCCTGAGGTGGCTCTGGAGGGGAAATTAACACCTGATACTTGATTTTTTTTTTTCTTTTAACTGGCTTCTTTTCATACAACATTTAAATCCAATAGACAGATAGACATACAATAAACCTCAAACAAAAATAAAATATTTCCATGACATTAAGATTCCCTTACATACAGATATTAGCAAATGCTTTCATTTCTAGCCCTTCTCATTGATGTCAGATCAGACCTTTCTCAGCAAATTGTAATATGATCTGTCTCTCATTGCTCTGTCTGCATTGGGATTTTACCATCTAAAAATATCTTTCAAATTAAAAGGGCTTTCTGGGTGTTTAATATTGATGACCTCTCCTCAGTATATGTCATCAAAATAAGATCAACAGAGGTCCGACAACCGGCACCCCCATCAATCAGCTGTCTGAGGAGGGTGCTGCATTGTGATGACTGATGTGGCCTCCTCGTAGCTTACCATGCGCCACTGGATAAGTGCTATGCTTGGTATTGAAGCTCAGCTTCATTCACATGAATGGGACTGAGCTGTGTGTTGACCATGTGACAGATATTGTTGGGATATCCGAAAGATAGGCAATCAATATGAAAATCTTGGAAAGCCCCTTTAACCCCAAAATATAAGGGTGGATTACAAAGGACAATGTGTCAGGAAGCTAGGGACGTCATCTCCCCCTGGGGTCGAACGGTGCAGCATTGGATACGGACCTCCCTTCTGCCTGGCAGAAACATGGGCGACCCAGCAGCTACTGTGCATATTCAGATAATAGCTGTGGCCTTGCTGGGGGAGGTTCCTGGTCCACACCAACACCCTCTGGCTTTAAAAACCTGATTAGATCCTGGCTCAGTGCTGAGTTATTCCACCTTATGGTGAGACATACGAAGCTTCCTAGGCATTTTGTTTGCTGTTCCCTGCTGATTTTCCGTGTGCCAACTTTGACCAACCTCCGCTTCTGAAACTGTGCATTATGTCTTAACCTTGGATTTTGCCTAACTACTCTGGGACTGTGCTTGGGTACCTCGTTCCTGGCTGCAACCTGCCAGTGGGTTTTCCTCCTCGCTGTTTTCCTTAAGCTCGCCTGTCAGAGCTTGACACAGTGAGAGATGACGGCTGCAACCTCACCGACTTACAATGCCAGTGAGCATACAAATGTGCAGGTTAATGCAGTTATTGCCTTAATATATTTACACATACACTCACCTAAAGAATTATTAGGAAAGCCATACTAATACGGTGTTGGACCCCTTTTTGCCTTCAGAACTGCCTTAATTATACGTGGCATTGATTCAACAAGGTGCTGATCGCATTCTTTAGAAATGTTGGCCCATATTGATAGGATAGCATCTTGCAGTTAATGGAGAGTTGAGGGATGCAAATCCAGGGCACGAAGCTCCCATTCGACCACATCCCAAAGATGCTCCGTAGTGCTTCCGTGGGGTCCCGTGCCTCTGTTCCACACCGCAGCTCCGGATTGTGGACCCATTCAAGTGAATGGGTCTGCATCCCTGATGAGGGGAGCACACGGCCAGTGCCCGCATATTGTTGACCCCCTGTTTGTGAGCCGCAATATGGCCATGGCAGGGCAACAGCCGTGTGCATGAGGAAAACCTGTAGCCTGCTCTCCCTGAATTTAATGGAGTCTGTTTGGCACCAGGAGAGGAAAAATACAGAGTGGATTCAGCATGCATGTGACATCTGGATTCCCTAAATTAAATGGAGGGCATTATGGCACCAAAAGAGGTATAATAAAGTGTAGGCTCAGCATGCGATTCGGACCTGTACTCCCTGAATTTAATGGCCAGTATGTGTAGCTTCCTGTCCAAAAGAGATCGCCTTGTCGTTAGCGGACATGCACAAATGATTTTTTTTACTAAATTTATTTGTCAAGAATCTCACATTTATAACTTAGCATTAACATTAGTCTATTTTCTATAGTGTGTATGTATTTACTTGATTATTTGTGTGTGCAGAGTGCTGTTGTGTTAGTTTTTGCTTTTGCGCTTTCAGCCATGGCGGCGTGCACTTGCGCATTACGATGTACTGAATAGCCCATATTCTTTTCTTTCAAGTCCTTATGATGACCATCCTCATCTTTTGCTGGCTTTAGTTTGTAAAAAAGTCAGCAGGATGCAGAGAGAGGAGGAGCTGGATGTTCCTGATGAAATACTTTCAACAATATTAGATGATGTGGAAAAGGAGGAAAAGGAGATAGCAGAAGAAGAGCCACCTTTACGAAAAAAGAGTACAGGGTTGGGGAAGTGGGCCGGCCAGCATATCGTGCCCCCACCTAACCAGCCAAACCCCATACCAGCAACAGCCCCTATTTAAAGGTTCATTAAAGGTACTCTGTGGCCAATAACAATGAAGATATACAGTGCTGACTTCATTATGAAATGAAAGGCAGCTATGGGCTAATTGACTACGTGAGTTCCTCACTGTAGCATGGCCACAACCCACCTATAGCATTGCCACTCCATGTGGCCATACCCTAAGGCAGGGTGGTCTGGGTATATCTGATTTATAGTGATTTGTGACAAATTAATTCTTAACAAATGTAATTTCTTGGGGAATTTCGGCAAAGCTGATAAATCTAATTTTTCAAAACTTCGCTCATTTCTATTTCAGACACTTGCCAAAAGCGTGCATATGTTGCAGACATTTGACCAGTATATACTGGTATCCCTTTGATTTAGCTGTAACTAAATGCACAGCTGGCTTTTAAATACAGCTGTGTAAAAAATAAACAGAAATAAGTACCATACTTTGCAATAAAAGATAATAGTAAAGGCATGCAGTTGTATATATCTGGTGCATATATTCACCATAATGTTTAAACATCCCTGACAAACATAATGGCAGAACATGGAGTGAACCTAGTGTAATATACACTCACCTAAAGAATTATTAGGAACACCATACTAATACGGTGTTAGACCCCTTTTTGCCTTCAGAACTGCCTTATTCTACGTGGCATTGATTCAGCAAGGTGTTGAAAGCATTCTTTAGAAATGTTGGCCCATATTGATAGGATAGCATCTTGCAGTTGATGTAGATTTGAAGGATGCACATCCAGGGCACAAAGCTCACGTTCCACCACATCCCAAAGATGCTCTATTGGGTTGAGATCTGGTGACTGTGGGGGCCATTTTAGTACAGTGAACTCATTGCCATGTTCAAGAAACCAATTTGAAATGATTCAAGCTTTGTGACATGGTGCATTATCCTGCTGGAAGTAGCCATCAGAGGGTACATGGTGGTCATGAAGGGATGGACATGGTCAGAAACAATGCTCAGGTAGCCCGTGGCATTTAAACGATGGCCAATTGTCACTAAGGGACCTAAAGTGTGCCCAGAAAACATCACCCACACCATTACACCACCACCACCAGTCTGCACAGTGGTAACAAGGCATGATGGATACATGTTCTCATTCTGTTTACGCCAAATTCGGACTCTACCATTTGAATGTCTCAACAGAAATTGAGACTCGTCAGACCAGGCAACATTTTTCCAGTCTTCAACAGTCCAATTTTGGTGAGCTCGTGCAAATTGTAGCCTCTTTTTCCTATTTGTAGTGGAGATGAGTGGTACCCGGTGGGGTCTTCTGCTGTTGTAGCCCATCCGCCTCAAGATTATGCATGTTATGGCTTCACAAATGCTTTGCTGCATACCTCGGTTGTAACGAGTGGTTATTTCAGTCAACGTTGCTCTTCTATCAGCTTGAATCAGTCGGCTCATTCTCCTCTGACCTCTAGCATCAACAAGGCATTTTCGCCAACAGGACTGCCGCATACTGGATGTTTTTCCCTTTTCACACCATTCTTTGTAAACCCTAGAAATGGTTGTGCGTGAAAATCCCAGGCCCGTCTGGCACCAACAACCATGCCACGCTCAAAATTGCTTAAATCACCTTTCTTTCCCGTTCTGACATTCAGTTTGGAGTTCAGGAGATTGTCTTGACCAGGACCACAACGCTACATGCATTGAAGCAACTGCCATGTGATTGGTTGACTAGATAATCGCATTAATGAGAAATAGAATAGGTGTTCCTAATAATTCTTTAGGTGAGTGCATATAAATCTAATTTAAACTCTATTTCTGAAAAAGTTTGCGGCAGGATTTGATCTCACAGGTTCTGCATCATAGCCCTTAACTTTAACCACTATACTATATAGCTGCATAGCTAGAGACTTTACAAAAATAAATAAAAAAAGACAGATGAAGTACACTATAAGTCTCAATTTCTTTTTTCTATTTCTTATTTTTTTTTTAAAGTAAGTGGCTATGTAGCTATTCTAACTGAGTGGTTAAGTGCTTTACCTCTAATGCAGAAGGTTGTGAGTTGAAATCCCAGCAGAAACTTTTCTGAAATACAGGCTAGATTAAATTTAAATACACTGGGGTGTCCCCAAGCACTGACTCTATATATGGAGTCAGAGCAGGGAGTCCTAAGCCACGGACTCACACTGAGGGATTCCCTCACTGTACAGTGATCTTCTTTATAGAAATAGAGGCTAAATTAGATTTAAATACACTGACTCGAGCACACGCGGTGTTCGGCTGAACTCTGCGATGTGCTGAGCATGTTCGCGCTACACTAGTAGCTTGGACAAAAGGCACAGAACACAACCTTAAAAAATAAAGCATGATTACATGTTATTACTCTTTAACATACTTCTTCTTAATGAAGAGAATTATGTAGAATAAAGTATTTCAAAATGCTGTGTGTAAATGAAGAACATATTGTAACAACTTCCCAATTAGTTGTAATATATTTCAAATGCTGCTTTGGTCAATACATCCATACATCATTCCATGATCTTCAGACTGGATCTTTTACTGTTGGTTATAAGTGTTAATTTTTTCCTGACTTAGTATAAGAAAATTTATATTTAATCACAATGATCTTGTTCTTACTGATTCATAAGATTTATTTGATTTATAGCACAGAAAAGTAATAATAACTGTTGCCAGGATCATTTTATATTACCCTGTTGTCTCAAGTGATATGGCAAGGAATAAAAAGTCAGCCCATACCAGAACATCAGTCCACATCACGTGAAGAAGTTATATCAAGTGTTGATGCCCAATATTGTCCATATCTACCCCATTCATTTCCTGAAGATGAAGGAGGTATTTCTCATCGAATGAGATTGTCACTTTATGTTTCCCTTCAAACATCAATGAAGAATGTAACAATTTTAATATGCCTTTTATATGCATATTTTATATATCATATAATCCACGTAGCAACGTAGATTGCTCAGTCAAAAAGTAGGCCAATACCTCATCTGATTGTTTAGTTCCAAGAACTCCTTTACAAATGTTACAAGACTTTCATTGTCAGCAATAATGGCTGATCAGCTTGACTGTAAGAATACCACATTCAAAAACCAGACCTTGTAGATGATATTTCCCTATTTGTGATTGTTATAGACTACCTGCATACCGGTTAGAGGTTTGATAGTGTAGTTAAGCAAGCAACCTTGGGACGTTCAAATGGTGCCAAACCAATAGACAAGCTATTAATCCGGAAATTATAGGCAAATAATTAATATCAGAGTAAGGGCGAATCAGGTGGATAAACAGCAGGCGACAATGAAAAGTCAAGAAACTACTAATGGGTCAGTTGAAATCTAGAGTGAGACAACGGAGAAATGGACTTCTGGTAATATAATCCAGCAAGTGCCTGCAGGTAGAAAGGTTCTGTTGCAGACTAAGCCTGTTCACTCTCTGCTAGTCATTAGCAGATGCAGGGCTGTTACATAAACATTATGAAGAGCTCTTCTGTCATTTTAGTTTCTCCTGCATTGAACACCTAGCTTTATATGGACTATGGTGACAGAAGGGTAGGACGTATGCTCTATGTCCTTTCTGTATGAAAAACCCTATGACCCTGTGTTTTTATATAAATCTAAATATCTGAATACATTTTCACTAGGAACTGTGATACTGCTATAAAAAGTACCTATCGACTCAAAACTTTTGATATGTCATAGTGACAGAATTTTTTTTAAGGGTGGGGTCTAAATGCTGAAAACTTCCATAATGTTTGAAATTAAATGGCACATATTTGTGAATTGATTCTATAGAAGAGAGAGAGAGAAAGAGAACCAGAATGTCACACACAGTTTTTAGGGAGATTTGAAACACTTTTAAATTGGGTAGAATTAATTTGGGCTTGAATCGAATCACACCCCCGATTCTGATGAAAATTACTGAAATTTGCTCATCACCACTGATATAAGCCCATACACTTCTCTGCTCTCTCTTTCTGATAAAAGCTGAGTAGAGGAGATCAGAGCCAAAGGGACATGGCATTCGGTTGATAACTTCTGCCACTTTGTTCCAATGATTGGTGGAGGTCTCGACACCTATATCTGTTTTGGGCAGCCATAGTGCTTGGAAACTATATCATGTATAGAGAAGAAGTAGAAGGCTCCATACACTGTTTATCTTCCACTGCTGGAATACTACAGCTCAGCTATTATTCATTTGAATGGAATCTGAGATGCAGTACCCGGTACTGCAACTATACAGTGTATGGGACCATCCACATCATACAGTGTATAGAGTCAAATCCCTGAAACAGCTAATTGTTGGGGGTGCCGGACCCTAAAAATAATATATTCATATTTATATCAATATCTTCAGCCTGGACAGATACATGATTTTTTTTCAAGATTTTAAAGTGAATGCTATCTATCATTATTTTATTTATACAATCATCCAGTTCAGGATCTATGGGCTTTTTCATATGTGTATATATATATATATATATATATATATCTATATATATATATATATTTCTACATTATTGATATTACATCCAGTGGCGTAGCTAGAAATTACTGGGACCCAAGGCAAATTGGGGCTCCCGCAGCAACTACTTTGCAACTCCCTCCTCCTGTCGGGTTATAATAATTCAATTAAGAATTATTAATTATGGTCATAAAAATAATTAACCATAAAAAAATAAAATTTATAAAATGTGTCATAAATTCTTAAAATCATGACCTGGTGAATTGTAGACAACCTAATTGATACAATTCACATCTGAGTCCGACTATTTCCTCAGATAAATAAGTTCTTTTGACGTGAGATGACGTTAATGATAAAACATGTAGTTCTGCATTATACAATAATACACAGGTTTTATAAAAATATGCAGATTTATTGGTTACAAGGTTATAAACATATATAAGTAAATAAACACCATGATACATGCAAATGAATATATATAGCGCTAATATAAAGCATTACAAGCTTAACAATACATGTGAGTGGAAATAACTTGTCACACAAGCTATTATTAGGTTAGGATATCAAAGTAGGAACATAAGTTATATATACATTACTTCTGTTCAGAGAAAACCCTCATGATATCAGGATGGGCATGTCTAATCCTAGACATCAATATGGAATGCTAAATACATTCCACCACCTTCTAACCAACTACACATCACATGACTTCAGGCATGGGCAAATCCATTCAAGGATAAAACTTAGAAGAGAGAACTGTATCCTTCCACCCCATCCTGGACTATTTTCACACATATAACTTTGGTAAGACCATTAAGACAAATAACAGGGATATAGGATCTTTGCTAGACCATATCTTGAAGGAAGGACTTGAAATAAGTCTTTCCTGTGGGAATCCATCACTTAGCTTGGCGAAGAATGTTCTATCAATATATATATATATATATATATATATATATATAAGCAAATCATTTAATGCTTTGCTAGATTATGAGTCTAGATTCTTCTGCAGGTAGAATGAAGTCTCACAATATCCTAATACTACATCTCAATATGGAGATGATCAATTAATCCATTTATTTATTTATTCGCCAATCTAGATGGTATAATTTCACCCACACTATCAAATTAGTCTTAATAAAATGAAATATCATTTTCTGTGTCTCTTACCAAGTCCTAGTAGAAATCTCACTTCTGCTCCTAGGAAAGCTGGGTGGTCCATCATAGCGCATGTAACCATGGCTTTCATCCTGATAGACACCTCTAGAGAGCTCAACTTGTCTCCTTCTCTTTCTTGTGTGTCCCTGTGTGTCCCCCATGTGTATGGTTTATGATCACAAACTTATCAGTTAGACACACCTTCCTAGTTTGGAGCTTTCCAATCATTGTCGGATGGGTGTGACTAGTGATAAGAAATGACATCATAACCTTACCCAGAATGCACTTTTGCTACTGTTGTAATGTCACCTACTGAAACCTAGGTGGCACTGCTGTGTAAGCTATTTACATCATAGTATAAAGGGTTAACTTGTGTAAGTCTGAATAAAGGTATAATATACATTTGACCTTAAAAGCTTTAATTCAAAGCTATAGGGATTTATTCTGACACTTGTAGCAATTAGAGACAGACCTCTAGGCGTCTCTGAATGTTTCTCACACTGTTTATTTGTGCATCATAAATAACTTGAATCTCCTTGTTTTCTCACAGAGATATCAGTACCTCCTCTTGACACACCAAAAGATGTGATTCATGGTTACAAAACACACATCTTCACAGACACTCTTTTAGAGACAAAGATTCTCCTACTGAGAAATATATATAATATACTGGATACATGTTGTCTTCATAACATATACCAGTATAATATAATATATATCATATGTTCTACTGATTGTATTATGCTAAGGACTAAGGCTCATTAAATGAATACATACATATTATATATTTTGCTTCATTAATAAATGCCTAATTGTATAGGTAATTATCACCAGCTGCATAGAGCTTATCTTTATCTCCTGTCATAAATTTAAAAGTAGACAAGGAGTATTCTTCTCAGACTGGTACATTCATGAGAAGAATAACACTGAAGAGTAGAAACCTTTTGTGGGACCTTACTTAAGACATACAAAATTGTAACTATAGTCGAGCATGGCTCTTAAATAGAGTTGAGCGAACACCTGGATGTTCGGGTTCGAGAAGTTCGGCCGAACATCCCGGAAATGTTCGGGTTCGGGATCCGAACCCGATCCGAACTTCGTCCCGAACCCGAACCCCATTGAAGTCAATGGGGACCCGAACTTTTCGGCACTAAAAAGGCTGTAAAACAGCCCAGGAAAGAGCTAGAGGGCTGCAAAAGGCAGCAACATGTAGGTAAATCCCCTGCAAACAAATGTGGATAGGGAAATGAATTAAAATAAAAATTAAATAAATAAAAATTAACCAAAATCAATTGGAGAGAGGTTCCATAGCAGAGAATCTGGCTTCCCGTCACCCACCACTGGAACAGTCCATTCTCAGATATTTAGGCCCCGGCACCCAGGCAGAGGAGAGAGGTCCCGTAACAGAGAATCTGTCTTCATGTCAGCAGAGAATTAGTCTGCATGTCATAGCAGAGAATGAGGCTTCACGTCAGCCACCACTGCAACAGTCCATTGGCATATATTTAGGCCCAGCACCCAGGCAGAGGAGAGAGGTCCCGTAACAGACAATCTGGCTTCATGTCAGCAGAGAATCAGTCTGCATGTCATAGCAGAGAATCAGGCTTCACGTCACCCACCACTGCAACAGTCCATTGTCATAAATTTAGGCCCAGCACTAGTGTTGAGCGGCATGTCCCATATTCGAATTCGCGAAATTTTGTGAATATTCGAAAGAATATTCGTAAAATATTCGCGATTATTCAAATTCGTTATTATTTCGCATATGCGATAATTCGAATTATCGCATAATACATATGCTATGCAAAATTCACATGTGCGCTAATGAAATCGCCTTACGAAGATTCGCAACTCAATTCAATCACTAATGTATGAATGCAATGCCCTTTGCCTCTGTTCTGGGACAAGTGTAGATATTCGCATGTGCGCTAATAAAATCGCCTTACGAAGATTCGCACCTCAATCACTTTCTAGGGAATGTGAGACTTTTGGGAATCAATCGAGATACAGTGGGGGGTGATGACAGTAGTTGACAGAGTACAGATCAATGTAATCTGTAAGGTGGAAAGTAAAATAAAAAATACGAATATTCGTAAATCGAATTTTACGAAGTTCTACGTATTCGCGAATATGGTGCTATACTATATGAATGCACAGGCCTTTGCCTCTCTGTTCTGGGGACAAGTGTAGATATTTGCATTTGCGTTAATAAAATCGCCTTACGAAGATTCGCAGCTCAATTCAATCACTAATGTATGAATGCAAAGCCCTTTGCCTCTGTTCTGGGACAAGTGTAGATATTCGCATGTGCGCTAATAAAATCGCCTTACGAAGATTCGCAACTCAATTCACTAATGTATGAATGCAAAGCCCTTTGCCTCTGTTCTGGGACGTGCCGATATTCGCATGTGTGCTAATAAAATCGCCTTACGAAGATTCGCGCCTCAATCACTTTCTAGGCAATGTGAGTAAGATCTGAGCTGTTGGACCTTTGGGAAACAATCAATTATATGTGTACTGTAATTTTGTGGGGGGGGGGGGGGAAACAAAAAACGAATATTCGTTTTTACGAATATATAGCACTATATTCGAAATATTCGCGAAATCGCGAAGTTGCGATATTCGCGAAAAAAATTTGCTTTTCGAATATTCGCGCTCAACACTACCCAGCACCCAGGCAGAGGAGAGAGGTCCCGTAACAGAGAATCTGGCTTCATGTCAGCAGAGAATCAGTCTTCATATCATAGCAGAGAATCAGGCTTCACGTCACCCACCACTGTAAGAGTCAATTTTCATAAATTTAGGCCCAGAACCCAGGCAGAGGAGAAAGGTCCCGTAACAGACAATCTGGCTTCATGTCAGCAGAGAATCAGTCTTCATATCATAGCAGAGAATCAGGCTTCACGTCACCCACCACTGCAACAGTCAATTGTCATAAATTTAGGCCCAGCACCCAGGCAGAGGAGAGAGCTCCCGTAACAGAGGATCTGGCTTCATGTCAGCAGAGAATCAGTCTGCATGTCATAGCAGAGAATGAGGCTTCACGTCACCCACCACTGCAACAGTCCATTGGCATATATTTAGGCCTAGCACACAGGCAGAGCAGAGAGGTCCCGTAACAGACAATCTGGCTTCATGTCAGCAGAGAATCAGTCTGCATGTCATAGCAGAGAATGAGGCTTCACGTCACCCACCACTGCAACAGTCCATTGGCATATATTTAGGCCTAGCACACAGGCAGAGCAGAGAGGTCCCGTAACAGACAATCTGGCTTCATGTCAGCAGAGAATCAGTCTGCATGTCATAGCAGAGAATGAGGCTTCACGTCACCCACCACTGCAACAGTCCATTGGCATATATTTAGGCCTAGCACACAGGCAGAGCAGAGAGGTCCCGTAACAGACAATCTGGCTTCATGACAGCAGAGAATTAGTCTGCATGTCATAGCAGAGAATGAGGCTTCACGTCAGCCACCACTGCAACAGTCCATTGGCATATATTTAGGCCCAGCACCCAGGCAGAGGAGAGAGGTCCCGTAACAGACAATCTGGCTTCATGTCAGCAGAGAATTAGTCTGCATGTCATAGCAGAGAATCAGGCTTCACGTCAGCCACCACTGCAACAGTCCATTGTCATAAATTTAGGCCCAGCACCCAGGCAGAGGAGAGAGGTCCCGTAACAGACAATCTGGCTTCATGTCAGCAGAGAATTAGTCTGCATGTCATAGCAGAGAATGAGGCTTCACGTCAGCCACCACTGCAACAGTCCATTGGCATATATTTAGGCCTAGCACACAGGCAGAGCAGAGAGGTCCCGTAACAGACAATCTGGCTTCATGACAGCAGAGAATCAGTCTGCATGTCATAGCAGAGAATCAGGCTTCACGTCAGCCACCACTGCAACAGTCCATTGTCATAAATTTAGGCCCAGCACCCAGGCAGAGGAGAGAGGTCCCGTAACAGACAATCTGGCTTCATGTCAGCAGAGAATCAGTCTTCATATCATAGCAGAGAATCAGGCTTCACGTCACCCACCACTGTAAGAGTCAATTTTCATAAATTTAGGCCCAGAACCCAGGCAGAGGAGAAAGGTCCCGTAACAGACAATCTGGCTTCATGTCAGCAGAGAATCAGTCTTCATATCATAGCAGAGAATCAGGCTTCACGTCACCCACCACTGCAACAGTCAATTTTCATAAATTTAGGCCCAGAACCCAGGCAGAGGAGAAAGGTCCCGTAACAGACAATCTGGCTTCATGTCAGCAGAGAATCAGTCTTCATATCATAGCAGAGAATCAGGCTTCACGTCACCCACCACTGCAACAGTCAATTGTCATAAATTTAGGCCCAGCACCCAGGCAGAGGAGAGAGCTCCCGTAACAGAGGATCTGGCTTCATGTCAGCAGAGAATCAGTCTGCATGTCATAGCAGAGAATGAGGCTTCACGTCACCCACCACTGCAACAGTCCATTGGCATATATTTAGGCCTAGCACACAGGCAGAGGAGAGGTTCATTCAACTTTGGGTAGCCTCGCAATATAATGGTAAAATGAAAATAAAAATAGGATTGAATGAGGAAGTGCCCTGGAGTCCAATAATATATGGTTATGGGGAGGTAGTTAATGTCTAATCTGGACAAGGGACGGACAGGTCCTGTGGGATCCATGCCTGGTTCATTTTTATGAACGTCAGCTTGTCCACATTGGCTGTAGACAGGCGGCTGCGTTTGTCTGTAATGACGCCCCCTGCCGTGCTGAATACACGTTCAGACAAAACGCTGGCCGCCGGGCAGGCCAGCACCTCCAAGGCATAAAAGGCTAGCTCTGGCCACGTGGACAATTTAGAGACCCAGAAGTTGAATGGGGCCGAACCATCAGTCAGTACGTGGAGGGGTGTGCACACGTACTGTTCCACCATGTTAGTGAAATGTTGCCTCCTGCTAACACGTTGCGTATCAGGTGGTGGTGCAGTTAGCTGTGGCGTGTTGACAAAAGTTTTCCACATCTCTGCCATGCTAACCCTGCCCTCAGAGGAGCTGGCCGTGACACAGCTGCCTTGGCGACCTCTTGCTCCTCCTCTGCCTTGGCCTTGGGCTTCCACTTGTTCCCCTGTGACATTTGGGAATGCTCTCAGTAGCGTGTCTACCAACGTGCGCTTGTACTCGCGCATCTTCCTATCACGCTCCAGTGCAGGAAGTAAGGTGGGCACATTGTCTTTGTAGCGTGGATCCAGCAGGGTGGCAACCCAGTAGTCCGCACAGGTTAAAATGTGGGCAACTCTGCTGTCGTTGCGCAGGCACTGCAGCATGTAGTCGCTCATGTGTGCCAGGCTGCCCAGGGATAAGGACAAGCTGTCCTCTGTGGGAGGCGTATCGTCATCGTCCTGCCTTTCCCCCCAGCCACGCACCAGTGATGGACCCGAGCTGCGTTGGGTGCCACCCCGCTGTGACCATGCTTCATCCTCATCCTCCTCCACCTCCTCCTCATCCTCGTCCTCCTCGTCCTCCAGTAGTGGGCCCTGGCTGGCCACATTTGTACCTGGCCTCTGCTGTTGCCAAAAACCTCCCTCTGAGTCACTTCGAAGAGACTGGCCTGAAAGTGCTAAAAATGACCCCTCTTCCTCCTCCTCCTCCTCCTCCTCCTGGGCCACCTCCTCTTCCATCATCGCCCTAAGTGTTTTCTCAAGGAGACATAGAAGTGGTATTGTAACGCTGATAACGGTGTCATCGCCACTGGCCATGTTGGTGGAGTACTCGAAACAGCGCAACAGGGCACACAGGTCTCGCATGGAGGCCCAGTCATTGGTGGTGAAGTGGTGCTGTTCTGTAGTGCGACTGACCCGTGCGTGCTGCAGCTGAAACTCCACTATGGCCTGCTGCTGCTCGCACAGTCTGTCCAGCATGTGCAAGGTGGAGTTCCACCTGGTGGGCACGTCGCATATGAGGCGGTGAGCGGGAAGGCCGAAGTTACGCTGTAGCGCAGACAGGCGAGCAGCAGCAGGATGTGAACGCCGGAAGCGCGAACAGACGGCCCGCACTTTATGCAGCAGCTCTGACATGTCGGGGTAGTTGTGAATGAACTTCTGCACCACCAAATTCAGCACATGCGCCAAGCAAGGGATGTGCGTCAAATTGGCTAGTCCCAGAGCTGCAACGAGATTTCGCCCATTATCACACACCACCAGGCCGGGCTTGAGGCTCACCGGCAGCAACCACTCGTCGGTCTGTTGTTCTATACCCCGCCACAACTCCTGTGCGGTGTGGGGCCTGTCCCCCAAACATATGAGTTTCAGAATGGCCTGCTGACGTTTACCCCGGGCTGTGCTGAAGTTGGTGGTGAAGGTGTGTGGCTGACTGGATGAGCAGGTGGAAGAAGAGGAGGAGGAAGCCGAGAAGGAGGAGGTGGCAACAGGAGGCAAAGAATGTTGCCCTGCGATCCTTGGCGGCGGAAGGACGTGCGCCAAACAGCTCTCCGCCTGGGGCCCAGCTGCCACTACATTTACCCAGTGTGCAGTTAGGGAGATATAGCGTCCCTGGCCGTGCTTACTGGTCCACGTATCTGTGGTTAGGTGGACCTTGCTACAGATGGCGTTGCGCAGTGCACACTTGATTTTATGGGATACTTGGTTGTGCAGGGAAGGCACGGCTCTCTTGGAGAAGTAGTGCCGGCTGGGAACAACATACTGTGGGACAGCAAGCGACATGAGCTGTTTGAAGCTGTCTGTGTCCACCAGCCTAAATGACAGCATTTCATAGGCCAGTAGTTTAGAAATGCTGGCATTCAGGGCCAGGGATCGAGGGTGGCTAGGTGGGAATTTACGCTTTCTATCAAATGTTTGTGAGATGGAGAGCTGAACGCTGGCGTGTGACATGGTTGAGACGCTTGGTGACGGAGGTGGTGGTGGTGGTGGTGTTGGTGGTACATCCCCTGTTTGCTGGGCGGCAGGTGCCAACGTTCCTCCAGAGGCGGAGGAAGAGGCCGAGGCGGCAGCAGCAGAATAGGCCGAGGCGGCAGCAGCAGAAGAGGTAGCAGGGGGAGCCTGAGTGACTTCCTTGGTTTTAAGGTGTTTACTCCACTGCAGTTCATGCTTTGCATGCAGGTGCCTGGTCATGCAGGTTGTGCTCAGGTTCAGAACGTTAATGCCTCGCTTCAGGCTCTGATGGCACAGCGTGCAAACCACTCGGGTCTTGTCGTCAGCACATTGTTTGAAGAAGTGCCATGCCAGGGAACTCCTTGAAGCTGCCTTTGGGGTGCTCGGTCCCAGATGGCGGCGGTCAGTAGCAGGCGGAGTCTCTTGGCGGCGGGTGTTCTGCTTTTGCCCACTGCTCCCTCTTTTGCTACGCTGTTGGCTCGGTCTCACCACTGCCTCTTCCTCCGAACTGTGAAAGTCAGTGGCACGACCTTCATTCCATGTGGGGTCTAGGACCTCATCGTCCCCTGCATCGTCTTCCACCCAGTCTTGATCCCTGACCTCCTGTTCAGTCTGCACACTGCAGAAAGACGCAGCAGTTGGCACCTGTGTTTCGTCATCATCAGAGACATGCTGAGGTGGTATTCCCATGTCCTCATCATCAGGAAACATAAGTGGTTGTGCGTCAGTGCATTCTATGTCTTTCACCGCTGGGGAAGGGCTAGGTGGATGCCCTTGGGAAACCCTGCCAGCGGAGTCTTCAAACAGCATAAGAGACTGCTGCATAACTTGAGGCTGAGACAGTTTCCCTGGTATGCATGGGGGTGATGTGACAGACTGATGGGGTTGGTTTTCAGGCGCCATCTGTGCGCTTTCTGCAGAAGACTGGGTGGGAGATAATGTGAACGTGCTGGATCCACTGTCGGCCACCCAATTGACTAATGCCTGTACCTGCTCAGGCCTTACCATCCTTAGAACGGCATTGGGCCCCACCATATATCGCTGTAAATTCTGGCGGCTACTGGGACCTGAGGTAGTTGGTACACTAGGACGTGTGGATGTGGCAGAACGGCCACGTCCTCTCCCAGCACCAGAGGGTCCACTAACACCACCACGACCATGTCCACGTCCGCGTCCCTTACTAGATGTTTTTCTCATTGTTATGGTTCACCACAACAACAAATATATTATTTGGCCCAATGTATTGTATTCAAATTCAGCGGGATATAAATTTGAGGCCTAGTATTTAGGCGCTGGGTGACCGGTATGGATTTAGTGACAGAATTAGACTTGGAAATGCACAGAAGCGTGTGTGTGTGAAGTTATTCTGAATGACCCAATGTGCACCTTGAATATTATATACCCTTTTAGGGATAGATTTCAAATAGCTCTGATATAGCAGAAACCACTAAATTATGAAATTGCTAAATTGGGAATTGTACTTCAACCCAGAACAAAAAATGTGCTTTGACGGACACTAAATATCTTGCCCAGCAACAACAGTACAGCGGTGGGTAACGAGAGATTTAGAGGGAATTAAATTTGAGGCCTAGTATTTAGGCGCTGGGTCACCGGTATGGATTTAGTGACAGAATTAGACTTGGAAATACACAGTAGCGGGTGTGTGTGAAGTTATTCTGAATGACCCTATGTGCACCTTCAATATTATATACCCTTTTAGGGATAGATTTCAAATAGCTCTGATATAGCAGAAACCACTAAATTATGAAATTGCTAAATTGGGAATTGTACTTCAACCCAGAACAAAAAATGTGCTTTGACGGACACTAAATATCTTGCCCAGCAACAACAGTACAGCGGTGGGTAACGAGAGATTTAGAGGGAATTAAATTTGAGGCCTAGTATTTAGGCGCTGGGTCACCGGTATGGATTTAGTGACAGAATTAGACTTGGAAATGCACAGAAGCGTGTGTGTGAAGTTATTCTGAATGACCCAATGTGCACCTTCAATATTATATACCCTTTTTGGGATAGATTTCAAATAGCTCTGATATAGCAGGAACCACTAAATTATGAAATTGCTAAATTGGGAATTGTACTTCAACCCAGAACAAAAAATGTGCTTTGACGGGCACTAAATAACTTTCCCAGCTACAACAGGACAACGGTAACGAGAGATTTAGAGTGATTTAAATTTGAGGCCTAGTATTTAGGCGCTGGGTGACAGGTATGGGTTTAGTGACAGAATTAGACTTGGAAATACACAGTAGCGGGTGTGTGTGAAGTTATTCTGAATGACCCTATGTGCACCTTCAATATTATATACCCTTTTAGGGATAGATTTCAAATAGCTCTGATATAGCAGAAACCACTAAATTATGAAATTGCTAAATTGGGAATTGTACTTCAACCCAGAACAAAAAATGTGCTTTGACGGACACTAAATATCTTGCCCAGCAACAACAGTACAGCGGTGGGTAACGAGAGATTTAGAGGGAATTAAATTTGAGGCCTAGTATTTAGGCGCTGGGTCACCGGTATGGATTTAGTGACAGAATTAGACTTGGAAATGCACAGAAGCGTGTGTGTGAAGTTATTCTGAATGACCCTATGTGCACCTTCAATATTATATACCCTTTTTGGGATAGATTTCAAATAGCTCTGATATAGCAGGAACCACTAAATTATGAAATTGCTAAATTGGGAATTGTACTTCAACCCAGAACAAAAAATGTGCTTTGACGGGCACTAAATAACTTTCCCAGCTACAACAGGACAACGGTAACGAGAGATTTAGAGGGATTTAAATTTGAGGCCTAGTATTTAGGCGCTGGGTGACAGGTATGGGTTTAGTGACAGAATTAGACTTGGAAATACACAGTAGCGGGTGTGTGTGAAGTTATTCTGAATGACCCTATGTGCACCTTCAATATTATATACCCTTTTTGGGATAGATTTCAAATAGTTCTGATATAGCAGAAACCACTAAATTATGAAATTGCTAAATTGGGAATTGTACTTCAACCCAGAACAAAAAATGTGCTTTGACGGACACTAAATATCTTGCCCAGCAACAACAGTACAGCGGTGGGTAACGAGAGATTTAGAGGGAATTAAATTTGAGGCCTAGTATTTAGGCGCTGGGTCACCGGTATGGATTTAGTGACAGAATTAGACTTGGAAATACACAGTAGCGGGTGTGTGTGAAGTTATTCTGAATGACCCTATGTGCACCTTCAATATTATATACCCTTTTTGGGATAGATTTCAAAGAGCTCTGATATAGCAGGAACCACTAAATTATGAAATTGCTAAATTGGGAATTGTATTTCAACCCAGAACAAGAAATGTGCTTGAACGGACACTAAATAACTCGCCCAGCTACAGCACTAGGGACAGATTTAGCTGGATATAAATTTGAGGCCTAGTATTTAGGCGCTGGGTGACAGGTATGGGTTTAGTGACAGAATTAGACTTGGAAATACACAGTAGCGGGTGTGTGTGAAGTTATTCTGAATGACCCTATGTGCACCTTCAATATTATATACCCTTTTAGGGATAGATTTCAAATAGCTCTGATATAGCAGAAACCACTAAATTATGAAATTGCTAAATTGGGAATTGTACTTCAACCCAGAACAAAAAATGTGCTTTGACGGACACTAAATATCTTGCCCAGCAACAACAGTACAGCGGTGGGTAACGAGAGATTTAGAGGGAATTAAATTTGAGGCCTAGTATTTAGGCGCTGGGTCACCGGTATGGATTTAGTGACAGAATTAGACTTGGAAATACACAGTAGCGGGTGTGTGTGAAGTTATTCTGAATGACCCTATGTGCACCTTCAATATTATATACCCTTTTTGGGATAGATTTCAAATAGCTCTGATATAGCAGGAACCACTAAATTATGAAATTGCTAAATTGGGAATTGTACTTCAACCCAGAACAAAAAATGTGCTTTGACGGGCACTAAATAACTTTCCCAGCTACAACAGGACAACGGTAACGAGAGATTTAGAGGGATTTAAATTTGAGGCCTAGTATTTAGGCGCTGGGTGACAGGTATGGGTTTAGTGACAGAATTAGACTTGGAAATACACAGTAGCGGGTGTGTGTGAAGTTATTCTGAATGACCCTATGTGCACCTTCAATATTATATACCCTTTTTGGGATAGATTTCAAATAGCTCTGATATAGCAGAAACCACTAAATTATGAAATTGCTAAATTGGGAATTGTACTTCAACCCAGAACAAAAAATGTGCTTTGACGGACACTAAATATCTTGCCCAGCAACAACAGTACAGCGGTGGGTAACGAGAGATTTAGAGGGAATTAAATTTGAGGCCTAGTATTTAGGCGCTGGGTCACCGGTATGGATTTAGTGACAGAATTAGACTTGGAAATACACAGTAGCGGGTGTGTGTGAAGTTACTCTGAATGACCCTATGTGCACCTTCAATATTATATACCCTTTTTGGGATAGATTTCAAAGAGCTCTGATATAGCAGGAACCACTAAATTATGAAATTGCTAAATTGGGAATTGTATTTCAACCCAGAACAAGAAATGTGCTTGAACGGACACTAAATAACTCGCCCAGCTACAGCACTAGGGACAGATTTAGCTGGATATAAATTTGAGGCCTAGTATTTAGGCGCTGGGTGACCGGTATGGATTTAGTGACAGAATTAGACTGGGATATGGCCAAAAAATGAACAGACTATTGCTGGTTAAATGCACTTGGTGTGACAGCTTCACCCTGATGTAGGCTTTAGCCAAAAAACAACCACACCATTGAGGGTTAAATGCACTTGGTGACAGGCGCAGCTTGCCCCTGATTTTGTATATGGCCAAAAAATGAACAGACTATTGCTGGTTAAATGCACTTGGTGTGACAGCTTCACCCTGATGTAGGCTTTAGCCAAAAAACAACCACACCATTGAGGGTTAAATGCACTTGGTGACAGGCGCAGCTTGCCCCTGATTTTGTATATGGCCAAAAAATGAACAGACTATTGCTGGTTAAATGCACTTGGTGTGACAGCTTCACCCTGATGTAGGCTTTAGCCAAAAAACAACCACACCATTGAGGGTTAAATGCACTTGGTGACAGGCGCAGCTTGCCCCTGATTTTGTATATGGCCAAAAAATGAACAGACTATTGCTGGTTAAATGCACTTGGTGTGACAGCTTCACCCTGATGTAGGCTTTAGCCAAAAAACAACCACACCATTGAGGGTTAAATGCACTTGGTCGCAGCTTGTGCTGGCGCACCACAAGACACAAAATGGCCGCCGATCACCCCAGAAAAATGAGACTGACAAACGGTCTGTGCAGCCTAAAAACAGTGAGCAATTGAGGATCAGCAGCTCAATGATCCACAGCTGCAGATCGATCAGTTAATCAAGTCCTTTGGAGGAGTTAATCTGCCTAATCTCGCCCTACTGTCGCAGCCGCAACCTCTCCCTACGCTAATCAGAGCAGAGTGACGGGCGGCGCTATGTGACTCCAGCTTAAATAGAGGCTGGGTCACATGGTGCTCTGGCCAATCACAGCCATGCCAATAGTAGGCATGGCTGTGATGGCCTCTTGGGGCAAGTAGTATGACGCTTGTTGATTGGCTGCTTTGCAGCCTTTCAAAAAGCGCCAAGAAAGCGTCACAAAAGCGCGAAGAAAGCGACGAACACCGAACCCGAACCCGGACTTTTACGAAAATGTCCGGGTTCGGGTCCGTGTCACGGACACCCCAAAATTCGGTACGAACCCGAACTATACAGTTCGAGTTCGCTCATCCCTACTCTTAAATGTAATGAACATTCATCTTGGCTAAAATAATTGGATATCAATGCATTTACCTATGAAAAGGCACAACACTCGTGTTAAACCCCCACTCCTGTGGCTTGTCAAGAAGAGCCCCCATCAACCGCTCAGTCTATTTCCTGTGTATACTGTATATACTTTGATGGTATATAATATTGTATATGCTGTTGAGGGGGCCCTGCCAATAACATCTTTGGGCCCCAAAGCAGCCACTTCCTCTGCTTCCCATATAGCTACGCCCCTGATTACATCATTTAAATTTTACATAGTTTGCAGTTGTTGATTAGTGACACAGAAAGCACACATCAATTGCAACATTTTTTTCTGAATCTAACCATAATTTTCCTTTATCTAGCATCAGTAGCTAAGTGCTACAATGTGTGCACTTTCTGATTCCTGCTATAATATGCTGGAAAATAAAAGCTTGGGTATAAACACTCCACAGCGTGCCTTGCTCAGCAGTTAGCCGTGAAAAATGTACAAAGTTAGTCATAGACAAATGGCTTAAACCACCATTAATGTTAACTACCGGTAAACGTAAATTCTTCATCGAGCCAACAATGTGCCAAGAAACTGAATGGGGGGTAAAGCTTTTGTAGGCAAATGTAAATGAGAAAAATGATGGATAATTTGATGCAAGCCTTCCAAACCACAACCAATTCTCAGCCCATAATGGCTTGGAGTTTGTAAGTGTGCAGTTGATATGATGAATGTTTTAGGTCTTTCGTTTCATTTCTTATGCATGAAGTTCATTGTCCTAGCCATATTTTAAAAGCATTGCCATTGTGAAAAGCTTGATAATGGTTGATTTATTTTATGTTCCTCACTTATGCAAAAATAAATTCTGACTTCTACATTTATTCTACTGGATATCGGTAATGAAGTGTCGAGCAGAATGCAGGCCCAATAAATCCAAATGGCATATCAAAAATTGGATTACAACAGTTTGGTTCGATTAATCATGTTTTTGGTTATCTTATAGTCACATATTTATTCCAATAAATAAATGGGAGTAAATGTGTGTTAATGGGCCATGTGCTATCTATAGGGAGATGTAAAGCTTTTTACTACAGCACTGTTCATATAAAAGTATTGGTAAGGCTGGAAATTAAAATTCTGATGTAACTCAGTAGGAGAGATGAGCAAATCCTCCTGTGAGCGAGCTTGTTATTGCAGAGCCGTATTTCTTTTTTTTAATACTGTGGAGGATGAAGTATGGATTCATAATTTAGCATTTCATCCTATGTTGTCTTTTATGCGGCATACACAGCTCCGTGATAGGAAATCTACTCAGATTTTTTTAACTTTTGCTCATCACATAATCCTTTGAAAAAATAGGATTTTTAACAAATTGATTCATTTTTTTTATTCATGTTGTGCATTAAGCTAATAAAAAAAAAAATGATGTGTGATTTCAAGGAGAAAAGTACTGGCACCTTGAAGGCAAAGTTCAATAGCAGATATGTACCACCCAAAGATGGGCAAATCAATTTGTCTCATCAAGCATAGTTCTTCACATGCAAGGGGCTGTCATTTATGCTGTAGATGCTCCCCCTGCTGCTTGACTGACAGGGCACGGTATCCTGCCTGCCTTTGACTTTGTCCTGCCTTCACTACGTCACACTACTGCACAATCTTGTTCTTGCACTTCTGCTCTGATCAGCGGAGCAAGCGCAAAGGCTCTGCTTCCACGACTGTGGCAGGAACCGTGCATGCTCAGCTACACTGTCAAGTAGCAGTGCATGAACAGTTGGTGCTTAGGCTACTACTTGGAGAAACAGAGCAAGATCAAGGTTATCGGAGCTGGTTGAAATGTCCAGCCCTGCCAGTCAAGCAGCAGGCAGAGTGAATACAGCAGATGGGGCAGCCCCTTGTCAGTCTTGAACTCTCTTCTAATTTTCTACATTTCTATACAAAATTTAAAACTGTGGTAAATGATGTAAAATAAAAAAAACATTCTCACCTTTCTACTATGATGGTCTTCCATTTCTTTGTTTACATGTGGCCAGCCTACAACGTGCTAGGAACCATGATGAACAATAGTAGGGCATGTCATTGCTGAGGCTGCTGGTACACATGGACCAGGCGGACTGCTAGAGCAATTGCGCTTGATTGGCTGGGAATTAGAGAGCTGAGAATTGTCTTTTTTCATTTTACAAAGTTTGCTCCTGCTTTTCATTTTTTTTTTGAGAAGTCGGATAATCCCTTTTAAATGTTTGAAAGTTTACTTTGCTTTTTACAACTTATTCTCAGTGTGCCAATCTGCCATTGTATTTGCAGGTTCAAATCAACAGAGAAAAGCTGTCAAACTCGGGTTTAAAAAAATAAAAATACCTGCTATTTTTTTTAACAAAGGAGAGAAATCACCTTTTCATATCAGTGCATTTCAAACAGATTTCATCCACACTGAGTTCTCCTTGGGTAGATAAGTTCATGCGTTTTATAGAACTTTAACATTAAATAGTCACTGAATATGATATAAGTAGAACATAGAACAGAAAAGCAACCAATTCATTATTAATTAGAGGATACCGAGCTCTTTTTGAGGTTTTAGCTTTTCAACGTTGAATATATGAGACAAGCCACTTCTTTGTCTCAACCGTATGGCATAAAGAATAAAATTCATTGCAGTCCGCATTCCCTGCTAAAGACATAACTTCAAGGAATCCCACCAGCGAAACATCTTTTAAATCCCCTTGCTATAAAAGAACGCTGTCTTATGTATTTAACCTCAAGTATGAGAGCAGATGATATCTGTTTGATATCCATATGATATAAATCCTGTGACTTCAAGCATTGCTAATTGTGAATGCAGGCTCCATGCTGTTATTTACTGCAGTAAAGGAATATCTTGAGTTGTTATTCACTAAGCAAATAAAACTTTGTTTGACATTATAAAGACCACTTTTTGAGACTTTTTTTTTCACAATGACTGAATGCCCATCTGCACACCGCCCACTCCATGCCCGGCTCTGCCAGATGTGGGTAGCAGAATTCAAAGCCCCTCCAACGTCCCAAATTTTTGTGGAAGAGTGGCATGCACCAAAATTACAGATGAGCGAAGTTCTTCCAATTTGAAATCAGCTGATTTCACAAAAAAAATTGCTTTGTGATAAATTACTTCATCATAAAGTGCATTTTTGTGCAATGACAGGGAGTTGTAATTGCGCTGCTCCACGTCATTTTTCCCCTTAGATGCCGTGATCATACATGATCGCGACATTTGATAGTAAAAATGTAGTGCAAAATTTACAAAATTAAATCATACTTATTATTATTTTTTTTACAATATTTCAGGTTAAATCATTTGGCTACCACACATCACGGGAAATTTGGCCTTACAGTGAATCAAATTCCACTTAATTGTATTCAATTCACTCAACACTACACAACACTACACAATGTGAGACTTTTATACTAGTCTGGCATGCAAACTTCATATATTTGCCCCTGTAAGTTTTATATATATTTAAACCCAGGTATAAAAATGTGCTATTATATAGTTAGAGCTTTGTGCTGTTTACTGGGATATAAAAGTATGCAATTATTATGGGCTATGCCATGATTTCTGCTCTAGTTTATTATTTTTATAATTAGAGAAACCTTTCAGCAATGAAATAAGAAAGCACACTTTAGAATACAAAATCCCATTACGGCGAAAAATAACTTTCTCATTTTCCATCACAGAGTTTGACACATACAATTACAAAGAAAAAATCAGCTCTATGGAAGAGAAGCTTTCGAATCTGGATATAATAAAAATAACTAGGCAGAATGGAAAGAGAAAAGAAAGCCAAAAAATATAACTTATGCACAAAATGCATTTTTAGGGTAACATACTGAGCAACACAATGCATTTTCATCATGCAGCAGCATTGGATTTTGTCATGGCCTACAGACAAAACATTACAGTACATCTGTCATTAAGTGAATGTAATGAGGTATTGTAAATGTAGTATGGTATTGTTTCCTGTACTCATTGCTTGCTGCTTCCCCAAAAATCCTAATAGTCAGGGCTCTTTCTGATACAGCTTTATTGTCAGTTAAGAAAGATAACATTTGGGCTACTTATTTTGTAATTTTTGTAATTTTTTAATTAATTTATTTATTTATTTAAGGGAAACTTACTGCATGGAACTTATACACTGAACTCAATAATAATACAGTACGCAGCAACCCCTTCCCCTATAATAAATGAAGAAAATAGGTTTGACTGCAGGTAACCTTAAAGGGAACGTGTCATCAGGAAATGAACTATTATTTCAATCACATTTTTATTTAATTTTCCATGTCAATATCTATATTTAAACAAAAAAAAAAAAAAAAGTTTTAGCACTAGTCACTCAGTCTCATAATAGGCATCACTTCTTGGTCTGTACAGATCACTTTACTGCAGTTACCTGCTTATCTGTCATTGTAATCCTGCCTGAAATGATATTACCTCTGTGTACAGATAAAAGAGGAACCACCATTCACATTATATGATTGTCAAAGCTTATCTATTCTTTTCTTGTACAATGATCTTGGGACAGGTTATAGAGCATGCCTAGAAAATTCTCCCATAGAAGTCAACAAGGTCCCCTCCAGATCATTGTGTCTGTGGCCCTTGGGGCTGCCATAAAAAAAAAATCTTAATACTTTTTAAATGCTGTTAAGAACAATTCAGCCAAGATGGCAGCCCCCATCTGGGAAATAGATTTAAATATAAATGTGTATATTTACACTTGGCTATAGCAGAGCTATAAGGCTATGCAAACAGTAAAAAAAGGATCTACTCTGATCACAGATTCCCTTTAATATGCTATACTTACAGCTACAGGTTTGTCTTAGTAGTACAACAAATATTGTGCTGTTTGACTACTATTAATACTGAGAGAATACACTAAGTACATATCTTAGGAGCATGGTGACATTGAGGGAAAATAGTGACCTCTAATAAGAGGAACCAAGTAAAAAGCACAAGAGGAGCTAATGCTAGAGATGAAGAATCATTTTGGGGCTATTGAGAGAGGTAGGCTTGGGTACTTGGAGGAGGTGGTCCTGGGCTCATGAAACCATTGATGACGCCCTGCTGAGCACTTTGGGCCTGATCTGCATACAGAACAAAGTCCATTTTCTGGAGTTTAAAGTACAGATAAAGCTAAGGTACAGTTGTGTTAAAAATAATAGCAGTCAGAAATCGCTAACCTGATCAATCACTGTTTTTGGTAGAAATGATATTTCTACATGGCAAATAATTTACTAGCAGGTGAAGTAGAGTAATAGAAACCCAACATACCCAGCAGTAATGACATGCGTGCTGCTGATTCTCTGTAATTCAATCACTTATTGAAAGGGGCATGTTCAAAATAATAGCAGTGTAGAGTTCAATAAGTGAGGTTATTCAATTATTGCCCTTATTTCAAGAAGGCAGCAAATGTTGTACATGCTGGTTACAGTGCATTTCTCTCTGAAATTCTTAGGAAAATGGGTCGTTCCAGACATTGTTCAGAAGAACAGTGTACCTTGATTAAAAAGTTGATTGGAGAATGGAAAACATATAAAGAAGTGCTAAAAATGATTGGCTGCTCAGCTAAAATGATCACAAATGCTTTAAAATAACAACCAAAACCTAAAAGACATGGAAGAAAGCCATTCGAATGGATAGAAGAATAGCCAAAATAGCAACAATTACAATTAGAAGATGCCTATGTGAAGCCAAGCTATCTGCAAGAAGAGGTTACAATTTGCTAAAGAGCACATTGAGTGGCCTAAAGAGACATTTTGTGGACTGATGAAAGTAAGATTGTTCTTTTTGGGTCTAGTGGCCGGAGACAGTTTGCCAGATGACCCCCAAAAACTGAGTTCAAGCCACAGTACACTGTGAAGACAGTGAAGCATGGTGGCTAAAGCATCTTGATATGGGTATGTTTCTCATACTAAGGTGTTGGACCTTTTTATCGCATACCAGGGATCATGGATCAGTTTGAATATATCAGAATACTTGAAGAGGTCATGCTGCCTTATGCTGAAGTGGAAATGCAGTTGAAATGGGTGTTCCAACAAGACAACGACACCAAACACACCAGTAAACGTGCAACATCTTGGTTCCAGAACAACAAGATTGACATTATGGAGTGGCTAGCCCAATCCCTGGATCTTAATCCAATAGGAAACTTGTGGGGTGACATTGAAAATGCAGTTTCTGAGGCAAAACCAAGAAATAGAGAACTGTGGAATGTAGTCCAATGATCCTGGGCTGGAATACCTTTTCACAGGTGCCAGAAGTTGGTTGACTCCATGCAGCACAGATGTAACAGATGTACAGCAGTTCTCAGAAAAAGTGGTTATACCGCAAAATATTAGTTAAGTGATTCAAAGGAAAGCAAAATCTTCAAACATTTTTCAGTTTATATAGCGAATGTTTGAGTTTCTAAAGAATATAAACACTGCTATTTTTTTAACAGTCTAAGATTCCCTTTTCTTGAATTTTTTTAGAGGAACAACACAAATTTGATATATTTTTCTTATTGTTTTGATTTGGAATAGAATGTGTAGTGTTCCCAATGCATTTGTATATATGGAAATAAAAGCTATTAGAAGGATTTTGAGCTGTATTCACTTTTTTTAAACACAATGCTATTATTTTCAACACAACTGTATGATTGAAATGATGTTAGAATGATTACATTGCATTGACGTTGCTCATATATAGTAGATATAGCTGCCAGATTCCCTTTTAAGTTTTCATCTGATTGCTTCTCATGTTCCTAAGTATTGTATCATTGCATTAATTGGATTAATCTCATTAATGTGTCACTCCTCTTAGCAAGATACCATCAACTTCATTTAGTTACAACAATATCAAAATCAGTCAGTAAACTATAGATCTTGTGCTACTATTATAAAATCACAGCTAAGACGATATCCCGTCAGAGGGAGAATAAACACGGATGGTATGTGTATATTATGTAATCACAGGGTACCACCTGTCATAAAACGTAGCCTTTATTAATTAGTATGTAAAAATAATAAATAATAACAAAATCCCATATAGACAAACACAAAAAAGAGAGAAAAGAATAATGACACTTCATGAGTGGAGTATGCACCCAGTGCACTCTGTGACAGTGTTTCTGTTTCTCGAAAGATAGTGCAGACACACTGTTGTCTAGGCAGGGTGATCATTTCCTAGTTTGGGCCTATCCCTAGATGTGGCCCTAAGATATTTAACCCTGCCTAAAAAATGGAATAGCCGCCCCGACAGGGGCGATCCCATGTTCAGGAAACTTCTGCAATGCCCTAGACTGCCCCTATTTGGGGATATGTTGGGCAGAGTGTGGTCAGATGCCCAATTTGTAATGACCTATTCTAGATACATAAAATAATAAATATAGGTACACAAAATACTGCTATATATGCACTGTATAGATATGTGCTCAATATGATATGTTGTTTAAACAATACAGAAGAGTAAGATCTTAGATATATATATAATGTTCTTTGTACACAATCTAGACAGCTGCTCAGTGCATACAATGATATAGTTCACGGTGCAGCTGTCTATCATGATGCCAAATACACTATTGGTATAGATACAATTTTATAGGCGCCAAGAGTTGCCATCCTAAAGTAACACCACCTGGACACCTTGTCTATATAGGAGTTTGCTACTATTATAACACAGCTCCACTTAGCAATGACCAATGCCCATATGAGCCATCCTCCAGATTCAAAGTGCAGTTAGAAATTCCAACTTTTGATGTTTAAATCATAAGAGATTACAATCTGGTGATACATTTTGGTAAATTAACTGTATTTACCAATATTAGTAACACAAAGAAACATCATTTTCATGTTTTAGGTAGTATGTAGCACGTATAATAGAAGGATTCATGGAATAAGCAGTAGATTAATTCAATTTGTGGTGATCACCGCACCTATTCTATGAATGGAACATATAGTACTTTACTGGCGGATGTCAAAGATAAAAAGGAGAGTGAAAGATAGTGATAACAATGGCACAAACGTGAGTCAATTTCATTTTTAATTAGATTTGAGTGAATAAAATCTAAAGAAATCAAATTCATCATGAATTTCCCCCAAAATTCTAATTTTGGTGAATCCAAAATGTGTGCAATTTATTTAAGACAAATTGCCCAAAATGGTAGCCACAATTTTATAGGTCAGAAGACAGAGAAGGCATCTGGCACCAAACAGGGTTTGGGGGGGAAAAAAAATTCCAACAGTGTGTTTTCAAACAGGATGTTAGTTACCACCCGCTACCATCCATTTATCCATAGTCACATATGTTATTGTCATTTTGACATTACTAGTGCTTGTCTTGGTGTTAAAGAATTTGGAATTGGTTGGATACAGTCCTAGATTGTCATACACAACTCTCCATGATACTTGGGCCATTTTCAATTCAGGTCAAATTTATTTGTTCAACCTGAAATTAATTTCAAGAATTAATTTATTATTACATTATATTTCAAATATGCCAATAACAAAGCTTTTGTGATTACCTGGACTAATATACACTGAAACGAGCTCTTATGAGGATGGCGGTTTTCTCAAAGAAAGTGGCCACTATGCACAATACTGTATATGGTAACTACTAAGGGGGACATTTATCAGAACAGATATATCTGTTTGTAGCTTGAAAAAGTCTCAGTCATGGCAACAGTGACATTTTCAGTCTCAGTCATGGCAACATGTGACATTTTCAGCAACATTTGGTTCAATTTGTGACATTCCATGATCCTCTACACTTTTCAAAGTGGTTTATGTTTAAGGGCTATAAGTGAGATTGGACCTGGATTTATTTGCGACTTTTTCAAAAGTAAAAAAAAGTCACAACTCCACACCAGGCAACAACTGTATCGGAATAAGACAAAACTAACACAAAAACAACTGTAAATGATAAATGTTCCCTCAAGTCTTTAAAAAAGACAATAACTTTTCTGACATATAATGATCAGTGGTAATCTGTGGGGGGACTGAGCTGCAATATGAAGCATTGCACCTGACTATTGTGCTGCCATAATGCATGGAAATGCCTGGTGCCCATGAAAAACATGCCCCTTCTAGTTGCTTGTTGCTCTGATTGACAAACCCTAATATGTATATGGAAATGTTTTTTTTTTTACTGCCAAATCCCAACCCTTAGAGGACCCTGAGATTTTCCCTTTTTGTGTTTTCATTTTTCACTCCCCGCCTTTCCATAGTCCTATGAGGGCTTATTTTTTGCGGGACAAGTTGTACTTTCTAATGGCACCATTTACGATTGCATTACATGTAGTAGGAAGCGGAAAATAAAATACAAATTGGGTAGAATTGGGAAAGAACGCAATTCTTACAAAGGTTTTTATTTTTTTACACTGTACGCTATGCAGTAAAATTGACCTGTTATCTTCATTCTCCAGGCCAGTACTGTAACAACAATACCATACTTGTAAAAATTGTATTATGTTTTAGGCTACTTTCACACTAACGTTCATCTGCAATCATCTGCATCCGCTATGAACGCATCCGGTTGTATTATTTTTAACATTGCCAAGACGGATCTGTCATGACCCACAATGCAAGTCAATGGAGGATGGATCCGTTTTCTATTGTGTCAGATTGTGTCAGAGAAAACAGATCCGTCCCCATTGACTTGCATTGCGGGTAATGACTGATCCGTCTTGCTCCGCATCCCAGGACGGAAAGCAAACCGCAGCAGTTATGTTTTGTCCTCATTGACAATGAATGGGGACAAACCTGAAGCGTTTTTTTTCCGATATTGAAACCCTATGATGGATGTCAATACCGGAAAATATTAACGCTAGTGTGAAAGTAGCCTTAATACTAAAAAAAAAATTAAAACCTTTGATAAAAAAATGATCTCCAAATTCTGACCCCTATAACTTTTTTGTAGTTATGTGTACGGGACTGTGTGAGGGCTCATTTTTTGAGGGGCGAGCTGTACTTTTCAGTGATATCAATTTAGTGTGCCTGACTTTTTGATCACTTTTTATTTTAAAAAAAATATTGGAAAGTTGAAGTGACAAAAAATTGCAAATTGGGTGTTTTTATTGTTTCCCCTTATGCCATTTGCCGTATTCCATTAATATTGTTATATTTAAATTTTATGGGCATTTTCGCACCGGCAATGCCCATGATGATTATTTTTGTATTGGCAAAGTATTTTTATATTTATTTAAAAGGAAAGGGGGATGATTTGAACTTTTATATTTTTTATTTTTTTGTAAAAACTGGCAAAAGGAGAAAAAAATATAACTGGCAAACATTAGATTGCCTATTGTGTTCATTGATGGCTAACCATCATTGAACACTTAATTTGGTATATTCCTCTAAAAGCCTACTTGAGATTTTGGTCTATTAGTGCAATGTAACAGGTTCCCCGATCTCAGCCGGGAAAAGCTGTTACTGGATCCAAAGCACGCAGCTTCCACTTACGGACTGCTCTGATTCCGTGGTCACATTTGACCATGGTGTCTGAAAGGGGAAATGTATGTAATCAGCCTTATGGCTGATTGCATACATGTGCTGAGGTTCTTTGCTATTTACAATTTACAATAGCAGAAACCCGGCGGCTATGGAGCCCGCTGCACATGCGAGCGGGTGCCATGTTTAAAGATTGGATTTGTACAGCGGAGGTGCTGCCATACAAGAAATTTTAAAAAATAAATCTGTTTTACAATGGTGATTTTTAGCATGCCCTACATTTTTATATAGAAACGTATTTGTAATATCACTTCCACGGAAGTAGTGTTAGTAAAATTAGTTTAAAAAAAGCACAACGTAAAAACACCATTAATAATGCAACACATTCAAGAAGAGCAAAAAGCAATGGATGTAGAGCGAAATATTGTGAGGAATTAAGCAAAAAAGTCACTTGTGATTAAAAGAAAACAGGCTATTGAGCCAAAAAAGCAACTCCAAACTGAAGCATGTTGGTGATGTGTTTAATAATTCCCAATAACTTTCATGGAACACCTGGAATTGGCATTTTTTTTAAATTAAAAATCTCCCAAAAATGTAAAACCCCTAAAAAACATATAAAAAAGACAATGGTGTAAAATAGAACTGGCTTAGTTGCCCATAGCAACCAATCAGATTCCACTTTTCATTTTTCACAGCTCTTTTGAAAAATGAAAGGTGGAATCTGATTGGTTGCTATGTGCAACTAAGCCAGTTCTACTTTACACCAGTTTGATAAATCTCCCCGAATGTGTGACACCTCTAAAGACCAGAATTGCTGAGTTATTGGTGTGTCATGATACCAACTCAATACAATCTCACGCCATCTTGTAAAAAACACCATGTATATGTTAAACTCATCCTTTTATTAACATGTGTGCCAATGGGCTATGGCTGTCTGCTTTTTCTTGTTTGGTTAACATCCTGCACTATGCAAATTGGGATTTGTCAGGTTTATAGACCATTTAAGGAAGCAAACATCTGGATGCCACAGATAATATCCAGAGTTTTGGAATAAGCAAATGCCATAGAGCCTCATCCTTATTTCTAAAGCAAGATTATATTAAATCCTACACTTTGGAGCTGCTGAAATATTCTGTTTCAGTAATGTTAATTTATGATTTTCTCCATTATTGTAATTGTGTTTCTACAAATACATCCTATGTGTAACACATTTATGT
The DNA here is from genome assembly GCF_014858855.1 of Bufo gargarizans. Lineage (NCBI taxonomy): Eukaryota > Metazoa > Chordata > Amphibia > Anura > Bufonidae > Bufo > Bufo gargarizans. Next base: position 183,621,898 of record NC_058084.1, read on the forward strand.
CATCCTAAGCAGTTTATATACAGTTTATCTAAGACTGTGATTTGTGCAAAGCCATAATGACAAGGCTTACAATACTGACAATATATTTAAGTAAGCAGCAGGCCAATTACAAAGTGAAAGAAAATCTTTTTAATAGCAATCAATAAAAGTCGGAGAATTTTCTACTAATTGGATGATTGATGTAAAGTAATTTAAAAGCAACATAATACATTTCTTGTGAAATACATTTTTCTATCTTAAAAAGTTGACATTATTTTTGCTTTATTTCTGTTTAAAGGGTTTTTCAGGAGACTTTTATGAGGATGACCTACCTATCCCGTGGATAGGTTATCAGTATCTTACTTGTGGGGATCCAAGACCCGGGACCCCTGCTGATCAGCTATTTGAGAAGGCAGTGGCAGTTGCAGTAGTGCTGTGCCCTTCTATCAGCTCACCAAGCACAGCACTATACATTGTACAGTGTCTGTACTTGGTATCATGAGACCAAGGAACGTGACATCACAATTCTTAGGCTAAGGTGTGAGAAGGCCATGGTGCTACTCTAAGCGCTGGTGTTTTGTGATTGGCGGGGGTACCGGGTGTCAGACCTCCACAGATCAGTTACTCATGACCTATCCAGAGGATAGATGATCAATATAAAAGTGTCAGAAAACCCGTTAACTAAGGACATAATGGGGCAGATTTAATAGACAGTGTAACATTTAAGGGATAATTTCTCAAATGTGCTGTGCTAGAAAAGTGGAGTGATTGTAGCTGTCTTGTTGGTGAAGTAGGCATTTGCTCTAAATTTATGAGGTATTTGCCCCATTCACAGAGCAGTCTTAAACAGGGTTGGCCACTTTATTTTCATTGTTATCTGTTGTGTATGGAAGATGACTGTATGGCACTTACTAAAATAGGGAGTCATTTAGTATTCTGAAATACGCCTAAATTAGGCATATTTCAGGCACAGATGGCGCAACTATTTGCCACTTCACCCAGCTCATGCCAGGTCTAAAATTGTGGGTGTAGTGTATTCAGAAAAAGGGGCAGGTCCATCTCATTTACCATTTTCTATGACTGGTTTAGGTATAGAAAATAGTCTAAATGTAAGGGAGCAAGGGCTGGCGCTGAATGTGCCAAAGTTATGTAGAGGCTCCTCTTCATAACTTCTTCAAAACCACTGCCAGTGCAGGGCCTTAATTAAGACCAGCATCTAAAGCGCCGGTCTTAATAAATGTGCCCCACAGTCTTTGTTGAAATTCTATGCTGTATGCTATATTTCATAAGCCATGTCCCCTTGTTCGGCAGTTCTTCTGTGCTGTACACTAGTGCTGAGCAAATCGGTTTCAGACCACATTAGAGCAAATGCCTACACCACTGACAAAATAGCCCAAATTACTCCACTTTCCAGACGCAGCACATTTCCTACATTACTCCCAGCTATTTTGTAGTAGTAGTGTTTAGCAAAAAAAGTGCTATAGTTTTAGAAAAATGTTGGGTGCACAATGTCAAATTTAAAGCCATGACCCTTTCCCTCAAAGTCACACATCCTTTCTGCTGTCACACCACCACCACCATTAGACAAGGCGTACAGAGTGTCTATAATTGTCTAAAGCAAAAAAAAATGGCATGAATGGCATTTCCAACAGTGTTTTTGGTGAACATTATGACAGAATTCTGCTACATTTTTCAGGGCAAATATGGCCCAAAATCTTTGTAAAAATAATCCTTTAAGGTTAATTTCATAATAGAGTTAAAATGTTTCAGCAGGCTGTAGATGAAAAGCTTGCCTGAATTCATTACAGCTGGCATATCCCAAAACTGTCAGAGCACTGCCAGGCCCCATTGACTATAATGGGACCCGGCAGGGATCCGGCCTGTTTCCGACATTAGTGCAAGCAGCGTTTTTTTTCCTGCCAAATCCTGCTGGATTCCTGCTGGGTCAGATTTAGTTAATGGGCTCCGGCAGGGAAAGGTAGCATGCAGTTATACCAGATAAGATGAACCCCAGAAAGCTGTTTCTCTACAACCTGCCAAAACATTTTAGCGCTAGTGTGAAACTAGCCTAACTAAAGCCAAAAATGTTCCATTTTTTTTCTCTCTGTTGGACACATAATATCACAAATAAATGTGCCTGTATGCCATCTGTTGCAGAATTCTCAAAGTGTTGTCACTGCTCCTAATTCACACCTACAGTAATTGAATTTCATGTGTTCATAAGTAGCAAGGCTGAGTTTGTCAATGTTGTAGATCAGCTGTGACATCTGTCTGGTTTTTCATAGAACTATATAAAAACTAATCTCCATGAACTACTGAAATAATTAAATGGCAAATTCAGTTGTGCCACATATATATTTCTAGAATTTTTTATAGCATTTGTGTTGCTTGGAATGGTAAGCATTACAGATGTGTCTAACATAGTAACATAGTACATAAGGCCAAAAAAATACATTTGTCCATCCAGTTCGGCCTGTCATCCTGCAAGTTGATCCAGAGGAAGGCAAAAAAAAAACTGTGAGGTAGAAGCAAATTTTCCTCACTTTAGGGGAATAAAAAATTCCTTCCCGACTCCAATCAGGCAATCAGAATAACTCCCTGGCTCAACGACCCCTCTCTAGTAGCTATAGCCTGTAATATTATTACACTCCAGAAATACATCCAGGCCCCTCTTGAATTCCTTTATTGTACTCACCATCACCACCTCCTCAGGCAGAGAGTTCCATAGTCTCACTGCTCTTACCGTGAAGAATCCTCTTATATGTTTGTGTACAAACCTTCTTTCCTCCAGACGCAGAGGATGTCCCCTCGTCACAGTCACAGTCCTGGGGATAAACAGATGATGGGATAGATCTCTGTACTGTCCCCTGATATATTTATACATATTAATTAGATCTCCTCTTAGTCGTCTTTTTTCTAAAGTGAATAGCCCTAATTTTGATAATCCTTCAGGGTACTGTAGTTGCCCCATTCCAGTTATTACTTTAGTTGCCCTCCTCTGGACCCTCTCCAGCTCTGCTATGTCTGCTTTGTTCACTGGAGCCCAGAACTGTACACAGGCAGTTTATTGCAGTTTATGGTGGAGGTAATTAGGGGATCACATATTTCAATCTCCTAAGAAGATAAAAAATTCCCAATTTTTTTTTTAAAGTAAAAAAAAAAATGTAAAACGAATAAAAAATTAGATCACCTCTTTTAGCAATTTTACACAATTTTACAAAATAAACAATAAAAATAAACATAACTGGTATCACTGCATCCAAACTGTTAAAATATTGTTATACACAGTGACTTCCTTAACAGAAAAAGATTATAATAAAATGGGCCAATTTGCAGGTTTTTTTTTGTCACCTCGCCACCATAAATAAAGGTACCAATAAAAACTAAAGCTTGCCCCAGAAAAAACAAAGCATTATATAGCTTTGTAGATGGAAATGTAGAAAAGGTATGGGTGCCAGAATACTGCACTGCAAAAATAAATTACAGGTTTTTAAAATTTTCAATAAATAGTAAAGCACAAAAATGATATAAATGTTGTTTATTTGTAATCGTACTGACCTACAGAATAAGGTCATCATTAGTGATGAGCGGGAGGTGCCATATTCGATTTCGCAATATTTCACGAATATTCGATTGAATATTCGTGTTATATTCGTCGAAATCGAATATTCGTAATTTTTCTAATTATCGCGAATAATATGCGATTTAATTAATCGCGTATTGCGATTTTTTTCTTTTAAAGGTATAAGGCAACGGTATTTTACAAAATTTCGTAATATTGCTCTAACTTCGTCTTTTAGAATATGACGAATATTCTAAAAGACGAAGTTAGAGCAATATTACGAAATTTCGTAAAAAATACACATATAGATTGTAATTTAGCTAATATAGTGCTATAATCATTTTTTTTTTCTAATTCTTTTTTGCCTCTTCTGAACTTAAGTTTTGTAAAATATGTACACTGTTAAAAAAATACTATAGCAGTATATTAGCTAAATTACAGTCTATATGTGTATTTTACGAAATTTTGTAATATTGCTCTAACTTCGTCTTTTAGAATATTCGTCATATTCTAAAAGACGAAGTTAGAGCAATATTACGAATATTCTAAAAGACGAAGTTATAGCAATATTAAGTATATACGTAAAAAGTTGAAATCGCAATTCGATTATTATAACTTGAATTAATCGAATTGCGATTTCAACTTGGACCTGGTTTACTATGGTTGCTGTTATATTCCATATTCATTAATTCTAGCCTAATATGGAATATAGCAGTGCTAAGTTGAAATCGTCATGCGATTACTTTGAGTTATATTAATCGCATTGCGATTTCAACTTAGCACTGCTATATTCCATATTAGGCTAGAATTAACAAATATGGAATATAGCAGTACTAAGTTGAAATCGCAATGCGATTAATTCAAGTTATAATAATCGAATTGCGATTTCAACTTAAGCACTGCTATATTCCATATTCGTTAATTCTAGCCTAATATGGAATATAGCAGTGCTAAGTTGAAATCGCAATGCGATTACTTCGAGTTATATTATGCGATTTCAACTTGGACCTGGTTTACTATGGTTGGCTTCAATGGCTTGGTAGAATTAGCGAATATGACGAATGTATTCGTCATATTCCACAAAACGAATATACGAATGTATTTGTCATATTCCACAAAACGAAGATATTCTCCATCTTCGTTTTAGCTACCTATTCATCAACTTCGCGAATTCTAGCAATCATATAGGAAAGTTGACTATAGAGACAGCTAAGTTTAATTCGCTATACGATTATATTACTTAGCTTTTTTTTTTATAAATAGAATAATTATAATAATTATCAGGTATTATAATTATTCTATTTATTTTTTAAAAAAAAGCTAAGTAATATAATCGCATAGCGAATTAAACTTAGCTGTCTCTATAGTCAACTTTCCTATATGATTGCTAGAATTCGCGAAGTTGATTAATAGGTAGCTAAAACGAAGATGGAGAATATCTTTGTTTTGTGGAATATGACGAATACATTCGTATATTCGTTTTGTGGAATATGACGAATACATTCGTCATATTCGCTAATTCTACCAAGCCATTGAAGCCAACCATAGTAAACCAGGTCCAAGTTGAAATCGCAATGCGATTAATATAACTCGAAGTAATCGCATTGCGATTTCAACTTAGTAATGCTATATTCCATGCTCATGGAGCGTCCCCATCACCATGGGAACGTCTCCATATACTAGAATGTACTGTCGGATTTGAGAATTACGTTGAAATCGCAATTCGATTATTTCAAGTTATAATAATCGAATGGCGATTTCAACTTAGCACTGCTATATTCCATATTAGGCTAGAATTAACAAATATGGAATATTGCAGTGTTAAGTTGAAATCGCAATTCGATTATTATAACTTGAAATAATCGAATTGCGATTTCAACGTAATTCTCAAATCCGACAGTACATTCTAGTATATGGAAACGTTCCCATGGTGATGGGGACAGCTCCATGAGCACGGAAGTTGGCAGTAGCGGCAACGGGCACTGACTGGAGCATTAAAAAACAAACAAAAAAAAACCGAATATTCGATTTTGCGAATATATAGCACTATATTCTAAATATTCTCGAAATCGCGATATTCGAGAAAAAAATTTGCAATTCGCATATTCGCGCTCAACACTAGTCATCATGTCATTTTTATCACACAGTAGATGTTGTAAAAACAAAACCCCCAAAAACCTTGGCAGAATTGCACTTTTTTTTCCAATTTTACCCTACAAAAAATGTTTTACCCATTTTCCAATTCAAGCTATAGTAAATTAAACAGCGCCATTATTAAATACCACTTGTCCTGCAAAAAACAAGCCCTCACATGGCTATGTGAACATGTGACTCCTGGAAGGAGGGGATGAAAAAACAAAACACAAAAAATAGGCTGTCCTGAAAAGATGAAACATTGCCTAGGCCCATTCACTGGACTCTTAGTGTCCATTCACACGTTCGCAAAATGGGTCCGCATCCATTCCGCAATTCATTTTCAAAGGGGCCAGAAAAGATGCGGACAGCGCAAATTGTGCTATCCGCATCCACACTTCCGTTCTGCGGCCCCGCAAAAAAATGTAACATGTCCTATTCTTGTCTGCAGCCATGGACAATAAAAGGCATTTCTATTTTGTGCGGTGCGCAAAATGTGGAATGCACATGGCTGGTATCGATGTTTTGCAAATTCGCAATTTGCAGACCACAAAAAAGTTTTGAGAGGACCCTTAAAGGGAACCTGTCATGTGGATATTTGATTATAATCTAACTAAATATATACAATCATTAACTACTAAAAAGTACCTTAGATGTATTCACCTACTGGTGTGACAGATGGTTACCTCATAATATAGACACAAAGATGCTGCATGCTGCGTGGTAATGAGCTGATTCGAGTCCAGTGTGATGTCATTGAGTCCAGCATTTATTTAATTAACAGCCATAACCACTCCCCTGCCCACCTGCTGCTGATTCATATGGAAAATAACTGTCATTCAGCAGCAGGTAGGCGGGGAGAGTCAGGAGCTCATGAATATCCATGACTCATCATTATCAGCTGGAGCTTTTCAATACAAGATGTTGGTAGATTGACTGGGTCAATTAAAGAAAGTGACCCAGCATTTTGCTAAGATAATCAGTCACTTATTTATGTTGCCCTTAGTTAGGACACCATAAAACTGGTGACAGGTTCCCTTTAAGCGAAAAAAGAACAGGGATTTAAATGAATAATGTCTAAATATTCAGACATCTGCTATATTCAGTTAACCCATACAATGATCGTAAGTGTCTGTGTGGTAATGCACACCTCATTCAATTTCAGTCTAGTTTAATTAGTCCATTGTGCAAAAGAAACTAAACACAATTGACACCTATTCTCTGTGATACACTGTTCGCAACCGTATACCTTACTTAAAGGGGTCTTCCCCCAATTTTTTTTTATGATAACCTATACTCTGGATAGGTCATCAGTATCTCGTCAGTTGAGAAGGCATCAGCATTCACAGTAGCGTCATGGCCTTCTCCAGCTTACGCCATGTGACATCATGCTCATAGGTCACATGGCCTAGGCACAGCTTCGCCCTATTGAAGTGAATTGGGCTGAGTTGGGATACCAAGCACAACCATTATAAAATGTATGGTGCTGTGCTTGGTGAGCTGAAAGAAGACTGCAGAGCTACTGTGAGAACCAGTGCTTTCTCCAACAGCTGATCGACAGGGGTCCCTCCACAGATCAGATACTGATGGTCTGTGCAGAGAATAGGTCATCAGTGAAAAAAACTCAGAAAACCCCTTTAAGGATAGGACAGTGAATGTCAACTTAACCAACGGCTGCTACACATCTTCTATGCAGAACCAGGGTCAGACTTGTCCACCAGAATACCAGAAGATCCTCTGGTAGCCCCAGGCTCTAATGCTGTAGTAGGTCCCAAAGGTCCAGAAGAAAAATCCCATTTGGAGCTGCCTTTGGAGCCAATCATTTGCCACTAGGGTCTATTGATTCAAAATCTATTATAGACTTTATAGATATTATAGAGGTTTGGCCTTGATAATTATTTTCTCTGGTGGGCCCAATGAACCCCAGTTCGACTATGTGCAAAACTGATCACTCATTTTTTATCCGTTATCCTACCGTTCGTTGTTGAGAGTGCCACCTGTGTTTCATTTACTACCATTCTTACTATTGATCTCATATTTTCCCCATCCATAGCCTCCTTTTTGTGACAAGGAACAATATTAAGGCATGTGAAATGCAGAATAACAATAGTGTACTATTCAATAGACCACATCTGCGCTTTACAAGCTCGTCCTATTCATGAATAGATAGACGCACAGTCTTTTTAGCGAGTTTTAAAATCACTTTGAACTTAGCCCCTCATACCGTACTTGCCAGTAACTATCACAGATTACTAAAAGCCTTCAATTGAGTGGGAGAAGGAAAATTGGCATAAAAATGAACACAGGTGCATATATTGGTTGTTCCTGTAGTTTGAGAATTAGACAGGTTTCTATGAGTCAATAAGTGTCATTTGTCTCTTTTTATATCATCGGCCCCATAATTGCACAAAGACAAGCAGAAGAAAGCAGCCAGAAACCATTAACTCTTTCTTCAACAGGCCCACGCCATACTTAATAGCACAATGCGTGCATATGACAAATTAACTCTCTACTAAAGTAGCGAATTGTTGCTTTATTGTCCTGAAATGCCATTTTATATAGCCTTGGCAGCATGCCTGTTTACCTTCTACTCAAAATTATCTCCCTATTCCATCATCAACCAAGTCAGGTTTATGATGAATCTCCTGCTCAGTGGTGGGTGACATTTGGTGATAGGAAATTAATTCTGCCTTGCTCAATCTATGTTGGAATTGCCACGCAGAACAGAGCTGCCATGTGTCTCCTTCAGTTCTTCGGTTTCATTATTAATGGATGAGATCCAACATTTGTTATACCTGTTACAATATTTTTTAGATCTCCCAGACACCTAGTTGAAAGAGATTTTTACAGTTCAAAACATCATGTACATCATGCAAATCAAGGCTTGGCCACTATAGACGGATGCTGAGATGAGACAAATGATAAACGCAAGCATCTAATTGATGGCAGCGCCAACTAGCTCTGTTGGCAGCTGTGCCTCACATTATTTAGTTGCCCTCTTGTGATAAAAAAAAAAAACACTTTGATTTTTATGAAGTCTAAATTGATGTTTTCTGAAATATTTTGGCGGCAAGCACAGATGGCAAACATAAAAAGTAGCAGGGCTCTGCATCATTCTCCTTCTAATTGAAGTGCCATGATATTGAGTTTAAGAGGTTCGAGAGGATTGTAGAGGGCAAACATTTATTAAATAAGATGTAAGGTAAGACATTGTTAGTTATGGAGGAGTAGATAAAGCACTGTCTAGGCAGAGTCAGAATGTTACAAATCAGTTTAAGGCCTTATGCACATGATCGTAAGCATTTTACAGGCTGCAAAATACGGAAGCAGTCCGTGTGCCAGCTGCAGACCAATTGACTTTAATCTGTTTGTGGCCCACCTTTTGTGGACAAGTATAGGACATGTTCTATTTTTTGCATATGAATGCATAGTTGCCAACTGTCCCAAATTTGACAGGACTGTCCTTTATTTTCAGAAACAGTCCTAGCAAATTCAGGCTGTCCTGGGTCAAAAATAGGTGGGGCTAACATTAACCCCTGCTCTTAATTGGGCGTTCCTGAGCAGAGTGGGGATATTGCCAGAGGCAGGTTTTAGACTCCCCAAATTTACCAACTTAAGCGTTGTCAGGTATCTGGATGCAGAAAGCACATGGAAGTCATCCATGAGCTTTCTACAGCTGTATGTCCTTTCCGCAAAACACAGAAAATGCAGACAGCACATGGACTGCTTCCATATTTTGCGGATCTGTAGTTTGCAAACCGCAAAAAGCTAACGGTCATGTGCATGAGGCCTTAAGAAGACCTGTCACCATTTCTGACATGCTTGTTTTACTAACTACTTGCATTCTGGATGCAATAACAATTCTGAAACACCTTTTCCTAAGAGTCTATGATGTGACATTCCTCTTGGTCCTAATTTGTGATGAGCGAAGCGAGCTTTGGATACTACATTTGAAGTCACTTCATTCAAAACTTATGATTAATGCTGTATGGAGATCCGTCTCTGTACACCACTAAAATGTATGGTCTCCGATGATCCAAGGTCAGTAATTCACGAAGACTTTGTTGATTAATTTTGGTAGTTGATTTTTAAAGTGGAAAAACACTTTAAAACTTGGAACTAAACTTGGATTTTGATTTGGTTCAGAGGTACCGGTCAGAACCAAAGTCGAGTTTGGTTCCAAGTTTTAAAGTGTTTTTCCACTTCAAAAAACAACTATGGAAAATATTCAACAAAGTCTCACACGACTTTGGGAATAACTGAGTTAAGCTCATCGGAGCCCACACATTATAATGCTGTATGGAGACAGCATTAAATGTATGTAAGGTATGTAGGGTTCTGATGGTCATCTACAATAAAATGGTCAATATTTTGTAATTTTGGGTGAAAAATAGATAGATAGATAGATAGATAGATAGATCTACCTTTATTATATATGTATTTGCAATAATGCTGGAAATATCTGAATTTGTAGTTAGAGGCAGTGGAAATAGATTGAAAATGTTCTTTAGCAAGGAAGGGAACATCTTATGACATTGGCTTTCTTAAAGGGGTTATCAAACATTATATCCGACCTCCTAGAATGGCCAACCCGCGGTGGTGGTTTCGAGATTAAACCATGTAAGATACATAAAACAGAGAATATGAAGTATGGGTCCGCACATAAGTATATTATAATATGATACTAATCTCAGTTGTGACTATTTTCATGGGGGTAAAAGGAACATTGTGCGCAATAGCAAAAATTATGAATTTTTAAATACATGTTTTGCTTAAACCGCACATTTAGACATTTAGTAGTGCTAAGTAATTCTGCTTTTATTGCAATGGCTTTAGGCTTGGACGGAAGCCCATGTAGAGAATGTTTTGCCAAGATATCTTTTGACATGCTTGGCAAACATAATTCACATAGTGTCGCTATGTACAGAAGGTTGTCTGTGGCCTGAATTGGTTGCATTCTTAATAAATTCTTCTAGGTCTTATTGGTCAGGAATCAGGATAAAATAAAGTATGGTGTTGTCTTCAAACAGCATCTGAAAAACACAAATAATTTTGTATAACGTTCCAGTAAAATTGTTAATACCATCTGCAGGAGAACAGTTAATTGAAATTCCCCAAAGACAGAGAATATTTGTATCGGAGGCTGTAGATAGTAGAGAATTCTGTATCTAATAGTGTCTGCTGAAAGATTCATTAAAATATCACGTTAGGTGCTTCATTAAAATGATCACAGTGTACCAGCAACTAAAGTAGGATTTTAACATCTCACCCTAAGTTCAAGTCGCCACAGTAACAGTACGTGAGGATAAGAACTAATCTAAAACTTACCAGAGATAGAACATAGAGACATCAAAAGAAGGTGCCAACTGTTAAAATCTTATTCCAAATTACATGTCAACATAATTATCTGATATCTGTGCAGTGGCCCTTCACAATATCTGCCTCGTATGTAGTAAAATTGAATTAGTTCTCAACATTAAGCTCATATTTAATATCTACCTAGGATGTTGTACAGTAACTGGTGAGACATTGTTGTGAATACAGCCTATTGATTTAGTTACAATAGAAGAAGCTCAGTTTTGTTAGTGATTCACTATAAAGGGTTTCAAACAATAGTTAAAGTGTAACGCATTCTTTTTTTAAATTTGATACTGACCATATTTGCAATATATATTCATTACTGAAATCGTACATTTCTATTCGAAAAATAGCTCTAAAGTGGCCCATTTTGAGCCTTAGCAACGCTCTTCTGTCTTCTGTTTACATAACTGCAGACACTTGCTCAATACTGACTATGTTATGTAAACAGAAGACAGAGGAGCATTGTGAAGTCTCAAAATGGGCCAAATGGGCTTTAGAGCTATTTTTCTAATTGAAATGTGCAATTTCAGTAATTAAACTATATTGCAAAAATGGTCAGTATCACTGCCCCTAAACATTACACAAATAAAAAAAGAATCACAGTTACACTTTAAGGAAATGAGCCCCTAGACTCAACAAGGATGTTGATGTTACTCCTAGAAGTTCTGCTCTGTCTGCTATTGACGCGTCCTCATCACAGCAATGAGCAGCAGTTACAGAGAGAGTAGAGCCACTAGGTGCAACGGCCACAACCCCATTGCTCCTAGAGGCTCATTTACATATATTAAAACATAATTTTCTCAGCAATGTGGATGCATATGAACATGGAACCAACACAGATGCCTTCAAACTGCTGACAGATGCCCTTAAAGTTAGAGGGTAGCCAGTCCACCAATGAGCAGATGCAATTTGTGGTGGAGCCTTATAGCAAGTGTTTAGCTTCCCTACAGATTTATCATAGGACATGTTAAAGTTTACGCTGTGCCCACTGAAGTCAATATATTTTATTTATGAGTGATCATTTAGGCCTGAAATGCATGGGTGAGTTTTAGAAACCTCTTACATAGGTGATTTAATATGTAACCTTTGGGACAAGAGGGATCTTAAAGAAAATCTGCAAGAAAGTGCCAGTGTGACTTAGGCTAGTCTTTCTCAACTTATGTACCTCCAACATAGAGAAGATGGATATAACATGACTGCTGCACTAATAGGGATTAGACTCGTATGCATATTTAGCATGCACACCAGGAAAGCTCCCAACACACATGCTAAAAATGTCCAAGAATTAAAATAAGGTTCAGGCTCTCAAGGCATACATAAGGATATATGATTTAATAAAGTTGATGATTATGGCAATCTGGCAGACAAAATGTTAAAATATATGGGATAAAAACAGTGATACAATAAAACCAAATACGACAATAGGATGACAATAAACAAAGAGAATACAAATCCAGTCCAAAAGATAATGTGTATCTAATGCTGAAGGCCCTGCAGCTAAAACAACTATGCAAAATGTTCTATCCACCCATGTATTGGATAAATGCCCTTCCCTGGGTTCCTAAGGGACACGTATAAATTTAATAATGCAGTAGTACCGCCTAAATGTAAAAAAACAGGTATTTCTTAGAATTATGTGTAGGTCAAGTTATAGCATGTTTTTAGAACTGTGGTCAATGATATACTGTACATGCATACTCAGCGGTCTTGCACACTATTTTAACAGGGATAAATTTGTAAGGGCTCTTTCACACCTGCGTTCTTTTCTTCTGGCATAGTGTTCCGTCGCCGGGGCTCTATGCCGGAAGAATCCTGATCAGTTTTATCCTAATGCATTCTGAATGGAGAGAAATCCGTTCAGGATGCATCAGGATGTCTTCAGTTCCGGACCGGAAAGTTTTTTTGGCCGGAGAAAAGCTGCGCTTTTTGCTCCGGGCAAAAATCCTGAAGACTTGCCGCAAGACCGGATCCGGAATGAATGCCCATTGAAAGGCATTGATCCGGATCCGGCCTTAAGCTAAACGTCGTTTCGGCGCATTGCCAGATCCGACATTTAGCTTTTTCTGAATGGTTACCATGGTAAAGTGTAGTGGGGAGCGGGAGAGCAGTATACTTACCGTCCGTGCGGCTCCCGGGGCGCTCCAGAGTGACGTCAGGGCGCCCCAAGCGCATGGATCACGTGATCGCATGGCACGTCATCCATGCGCATGGGGCGCTCTGACGTCATTCTGGAGCGCCCCGGGAGCCGCACGGACTGTAAGTATACCGCTCCCCCACTCCGCACTACTACTATGGCAACCAGGACTTTAATAGCGTCCTGGCTGCCATAGTAACACTGAAAGCATTTTGAAGACGGATCCGTCTTCAAATGCTTTCAGTTCACTTGCATTTTTCCGGATCCGGTGTGTAATTCCGGCAAGTGGAGTACACGCCTGATCCGGACAACGCAAGTGTGAAAGAGGCCTTAGTCCTCAATTTACTTAAGAGCAGCAAACAGAGTTGTTTGCATAGTGTATACTATGTTTACTCACCACTCCCAAGAACAGCAGCCAGGTGATGGAGAGATTTTCACCTGCCAGGGTTTTCGGCTTCCCAAGATCAACCATGTCCAATTGGTTTTATTATTCTAATGGAGAGCAACACAATGTCCTTATCACCTCCACTTCACAGATGTGTGTCCATACGCTAAACAGTACATAATTTTTACAATGGGACTCAGTTATAAAGGATGCTGCTATGTGCCATCGGTCACAAGCATAAGTTTTGAATGTACCTCCTGGTAATTAAACGACTACTGTAAATGTGTTAATCATCACAGAAACTCTCAATTGATGAATTTTTGGGTAACTTTTTGATATTTTGAGTAGCACTTTTTAAAGTGTGTGTAACTTTCAAATAAACATTGTTAAAGCCTATTCTAAATGTGATAAAAAAAAAAAATTTAATATACTTTATTATAATTTTTTTGTTTTATTTGCCTTGTGAACAAGCACCTGAAGTTTAAGTGCCTAGAGGGCTTTGGAATCCATACAATGGTACACCGCTGACATGTTAGTGGTGTACTGGTATACAGATTACACTGTAGGGTGGCAGTGAGTGATGTACACTGCTCTTGCCTATGCCTGTTTATTTCGCTAAAAGCTCTGCGTAGCACATCATCATTGTGCTTTGCCAAGCTTTAGTAGAGCGAGTGAAGACAGAAGCCGCAATGTGTGTTCCTGCCTGTACATCGCTCACTGCATATACACATTGTAATCTGTATACCAGTACACCACTGACATATCAGAGGTGTATGAGTGTACGGATTCCGAAGCACTATAATTCACATGCCATTTCACAAGGAAAACAAAACAAAAAAATATAATAATAATGTCATCCCGGTTTTGGACTATTATCTACAGTAATACATGAGTAGCACTACAGATAAGGAGGGAGATTTATTAAAACTGGTGTAAAGGAAAACTGGCAACCAATCAATTTGCACCTTTCATTTTTCAGAGCTCCTTTAGAAATTAAATGGTGGAATCTGATTGGTTGCTGTGGGCAACAGCCAGTTTTTTTCCATCACACCAGTTTTGATAATTTTTTCCAAGGAGTCCAGATCACTATTTTTTTTTTATTTTCCTAGTGCCTCTGGTTCCCCCGCTGTCAGCACTCAAAGCTACACTGAAATACACAGTCAGGACTGCTGGGCTATTCTAAGATAACAGAGAGGACTCATGTGTGCATGCACCACAGTCCTGACAATGTATTTCAATGCAGTTCTGAGCTCTTACAGTAAGGGGAACAGAGGACAGTAGGAAAATAACAAATAGTGATATGGACTCCATATTAGCAGTACTACTCACGTATTACTGTAATGGTCCAAAATAATGGTCCAAAATAGTTTTCATTTAAATTATATTACAAAAATTCATTTTTATGACATTTAGAAAAGGTTTATTTGAAAGTTTAAGGATACTGGAAGTGTTTGCTTAATGTAACAAAAAATTCAATTTCGTAGTGCTACTATGTATTAGCCTAAGTAATACAAGTTTTCATTTTGTATAACTGTAATATAAAATGACAGCACATTTTTAACTTCCTCTTTTCAGTTGTTCTAACTGCTGGCATTAGGGGAGAAAAAAGGAAAAGCGATAAAGCTTGAAAAGTTTTACTATAGACACCTTTATCACAAAGATGGGGTCTATTTTAAGAAGATTGATTCAATGCTTCATTCTTTCAAATTGCACTTCAGTTTGAAGTACTTGCATCATTTTCCCTATTGTATGGAGGCAGCATGCCTAATTAAGCAATCATGTCTAGGAGGGGCACTTCTAGCAGTTAATGATTTGACAGAATATGCTACAAATGCAGTTGAATTCTTAAGGAACAAGAATAGGAAAACAAATACATTTGTTACTTTTGGAATCTTATGTGACAATATTAGTTTCCTAAAACTCTTTTTCAAAGTTGAAGAATGTTTGACCAACAAACCATTCATCATCTAGCATCATCATTTTCAAAATGGAGATTCACTTTAAATATCTTAATAACATGAGCGACTATATATCAAATATCTCTTGATATCTCTGAACTACCATCAACCCAAATGCAACTGTAATCAGAATAAACTGGAGACATTTATCAGTCACTATAGTATTCAGTTGTCATGCACATGGCAGAGCCACATGCAGTGCCTTGCAAAAGTATTCACCCTCCTTGACTTTTTTTTTCATATTTTGGTGCCTCACAACCTGGATTTAACCATACTTAACATGGATTGTTTGAGGATTGGCATCATTTAATTTATAGAACATGCCCACAACTTTGAAGATGTTTTTTTTTTCTTTTTTTTTTTTTAAGCAAACAAAAAATAAGACAAAATAACAGAAAAAGTCAATGTGCATAACTATTCAGCCCCCTAAAATCAATACTTTGTAATGCCACCTTTTGCATCAATCACAGCCCCAAGTCACTTTGAATAAGTCTCTATGGGCTTGCTACATCTTACCTCTGGGACTTTTGCCCAGCTCCAGCTCCTTCAAGTTGGATGCTTTGCGCTTATGAACAGCAATCTTTAAAACTTACCACATATTTTCTATTGGATTGAGATCTGGGCTTTGACTAGGCCATTCCAACAAATTTACATGTTTCTCCTTAAACCAGTCAAGTGTTGCTTTAGCAGTGTGTTTGGGGTCATTGTCCTGCTGGAAGGTGAACCTCCATTCTAGCCTCAAATCACACACAGAGCGGTACAGTTTTTGCTCAAGAATATTCCTGTATTTAAGCACCATACATTTTTCCCTCAACTCTGACCAGTTTACCAGTCCCGGCTGCTGAAAAACATCCCCACAGCATGATGCTGCCACCACCATGTTTCACTGTGGGGACAGTGTTCTTTGAGTGATGTGATGTGTTGAGTTTGCGCCAGACATAGCGTTTTCTTTGATGGACGAAAAGTTCACTTTTAGTCTCATCAGACCAGAACACCTTCCTCTGTACATTTTGGGAGTCTCCTACCTGCCTTTTCACAAATTCACAGTGTGCCTTTTTGTTTTTAGCTAAAAGTAATGGCTTTCTTCTGGCCACTCGGCCATAAGGACCAACTCTATGGAGCGTATGGCTTATTGCCATCCTATGTACAGATACTCCAGTCTCTGCTGTAGAACTCTGCAGCTCCTCCAGGGTTATCTTAGGTTTCTGTGCTATCTCTCTGATTAATGTCCTCCTTGCCTGGTCCGTGAGGTTTGGTGGGCGGCTGTCTCTTGGCAGGTTTTCTGTTGTGCCATGTTCTTTCCATTTGGTTATAATAGATTTGATGGTGCTCCTGGGGATTTTTTTTGTATCTTGTATAATTTTTTATAACCTAACCTTGACTTTGTACTTCTCAACAACTTTGTCCCTTACTTGTTTGGAGAGTTCCTTGGTCTTCATGGCAGTGTTTGGTTAGTAATGCCTTTTGCTTAGGTGTTTCAGCCTCTGGGGTCTTTAAAAAAAGGTGTGTATATGTAATGACAGATCATGTGACACTTAGATTGCACATAGGTGGGACATCATTTCACTAATGATGTGGCTTCTGAAGGTAATTGGTTTCACCAGAGCTTTTTATTGGCTTCCTAACAAAGGGGGTGAATACATACGCACATGCCAATTTTCTGTTTTCTATTTCTAAACAATAGTTTTATTTATGCATTTTTCTCATTTCACTTCACCAACTTAGACCATTGTGTTCTGATCCATCATCACATAAAATTCAGATTAACAAAACATTGAACTTAAGGCTGTAATGTAACAAAATACAAAAAAAGTCAAGGGGGATGAATATTTTGCAAGACACTGTAAAGGGACCCTACGCAGAGGGACCCAGAGTTCCTTCAGCTCTGTATTATATGTCAAATGCTATCTGGATCCTTCATTCCACTATAATAGGACATACAGTCAGGTCTATAAATATTGGGACATCGACACAATTCTAAAATTGTTTGCTCTTTACACCACCACAATGGATTTGAAATGAAACAAACAAGATGTGCTTTTACTGCAGACTGTCAGCTTTAATTTGAGGGTATTTACATCCAAATCAGGTGAACGGTGCAGGAATTACTACAGTTTGCATATGTGCCTCCCACTTTTTAAGGGACCAAAAGTAATGCGACAGAATAATAAACATAAATCAAACTTTCACTTTTTAATACTTGGTTGCAAATCCTTTGCAGTCAATTACAGACTGAAGTCTGGAACGCATAGACATCACCAGATGCTGGGTTTCATCCCTGGTGATGCTCTGCCAGGCCTCTACTGCAACTGTCTTCAGTTCCTGCTTATTCTTGGGGCATTTTCCCTTCAGTTTTGTCTTCAGCAAGTGAAATGCATGCTCAATCGGATTCCGGTCAGGTGATTGACTTGGCCATTGCATAACATTCCACTTATTTCTCTTAAAAAACTCTTTGGTTGCTTTTGCGGTATGCTTTGGGTCATTGTCCATCTGCACTATGAAGCGCCGTCCAATGAGTTTTGAAGCATTTGGCTGAATATGAGCAGATAATATTGCCCGAAACACTTCAGAATTCATCCTGCTGCTTTTCATGAGCAGTTCCTTTCCTTCTCCATACTCTTCTCTTCCCATCACTCTGGTACAAGTTGATCTTGGTCTCATCTGTCCATAGGATGTTGTTCCAGAACTGTGAAGGCTTTTTTAGATGTCGTTTGGCAAACTCTAAGCTGGCCTTTCTGTTTTTGAGGCTCACCAATGGTTTACATCTTGTGGTGAGCCCTCTGTATTTACTCTGGTGAAGTCTTCTCTTGATTGTTGACTTTGACACACATACACCTACCTCCTGGAGAGTGTTCTTGATCTGGCCAACTGATGTGAAGGGTGTTTTTTTCACCAGGGAAATAATTCCTCAGTCGTCCACCGCAGTTGTTTTCCGTGATCTTCCGGGTCTTTTGCTGTTGCTTCTTTTGCTGTTCCTTCTTTTTAAAAATGTTCCAAACAGTTGTTTTGGCCACGCCTAATGTTTTTGCTATCTCTCTGATGGGTTTGTTTTGTTTTTTTCAGCCTAATGATGGCTTACTTCACTGATAGTGACAGCTCTTTGGATCTCATCTTGAGAGTTGACAGCAACAGATTCCAAATGCAAATAGGACACTTGAAATGAACTCTGGACCTTTTATCTGCTCATTGTAATTGGGATAATGAGGGAATAACTCACACCTGGCCATGGAACAGCTGAGAAGCCAATTGGCCCATTACTTTTGGTCCCTTAACAAGTGGGAGGCACATATGCAAACTGTTGTAATTCCTACACCGTTCACCTGATTTGGATGTTAATACCCTCAAATTAAAGCTGACAAAGTGTTTTCCCTATGTCAGATCCCTTTTCAGGTCTCAAAAACACTACATGTGTGATCTGTATGTAAAGCACTGTATAAAATATGCCCTGATATTTTAATTTAAGTAATAAATAATCTACCTTTTGGATTTATTGAAATGCTGTTTTTGGCCTTGGGCCCCTTTCAACATAGTACCATATCTCTCACTTTATAAGATGCACCTAGGTTTTACAGGAGGAAAATCGGAAAAAAAATATGTTGATTAGACCTTAGATCAGACCCTCATATCAGACCCCACTATCAGACTTTCATATCAAACCACAATATCAGACCTTAGATCAGACCCCCATATTAGCTCTCAGATCAAACCCCCATATGAGACCTCAGTTCAGACCCCCTTACCAGACTCTCATATCAGATCTCAATGTCAGACCCCGATATCAGAACCACATATGAGACCTCAGATCACCCTCCCCATATCAGACCTCAAGTCAGACTGCCATAACAGACCTCAGATTAAACCAAAAATAACTAAATTAAACTACCTCTAATGATCAGAATTGTGACACTTCTCTGTATATCCAGCTGCTTTTCCTGCATTCACTGGTCCCTTTTCTTGCATTGCACTATGACCTGAAGTCGCACAACATCAGGTCATGCTGATGCTGTCTGCAGTCAGGACATGTGCATTGCGGTACCCAGAGAAGATCAGGGAGAGGTGAGTATAACCAGTGCTACATTCCCCATTCTCCACGCCTCCTGTATACTAGTGAGCACTTCCACAATGGAAGCGCTCACTAGAATTTACACAATAGGATCCACTGCCATTTTCCACCATTTTTTTTTTTTTGGGGGGGGGGAGTGTCAAATGAAATGAAATATACGTTCTCACCTTAAGACCACTAGGCTTGTGACTAGAATAAACATTTTATTTTTTAATGTCTTGTTTTACCTCATACCACACCTCCAATAAATATCAGTGAGTGAAGTAAGCTTTTCTACCAAAAATAAGTGTTTCTATCATTGTTTAAGACAAAGACTAAAATGTCTAGAATGTTTTCAGTCTGTGGAAATATATATATTTTTAAAAATGTAATACTATGAGTAACTAGTGTTGGGCGCGAATATTCGAATCTCAAATATTAATCTCAAATATTGGCACTTCGAGAATTTTCGAATATTTAGAATATAGTGATA
The DNA here is from genome assembly GCF_014858855.1 of Bufo gargarizans. Lineage (NCBI taxonomy): Eukaryota > Metazoa > Chordata > Amphibia > Anura > Bufonidae > Bufo > Bufo gargarizans. The sequence goes on from NC_058084.1 coordinate 183,641,945, forward strand.
TATATTTGTATTATCTAATATTCTAGATTTTTTTGCATCTGAACCCATGATCCCTCGCTGCTTCTTACTTGTGGGCCAATGAGAAGGCTGCAATGTCTTTGCCTGAGCTTAGCAACATCCCTAGCAACCAATAGGACAGTTGCCTACCCCTTACTATATAAGAACCTCCCCAGCAGCCATTTTCTGTAGTTTTATGGAGTTCTGAGAGAGACAGCAGTGTTATTTCTGTGTTTTCCACACTACATTAGATAGATAGTTAGCTTATATATATAATACAGATAGAGGGAGATGGTCAGTGTAGGTTATATCCTGATAATATTGTAGCTGTTGCAGTGCAGTGTGTTAGGTAGTGTGATAGGTTCTGCTGTCCATACATACATACTACAGATATAGTGCGGTGATGTCACAACAATACATAGTGCACCAATCAGTAATAAGTAGTCAGACCTGATAAAATGTGAAGTTTCACTTATTGCGCCAAAATATTCTCAATTAGTGCCAATTAGCACAATTGCGAATATATTGGAGCACTCTAACTGCATATAAAGCCATTTTTTATGTTTTGCCGTGCCAACCATTTTCTCCAGTCTCAGGAAACTTCTAGCAGCTTGGAAAATGTAGCAAAAGTGACCCACACCTGTATTGCACGTGCATTATGCCAATATTACATTGCCGATTTTTGCAATGAAGAAAATAATTGCGAATTCGAATATTGCCCCTGCTGCTTATCACTACGAGTAACATAATGTTGTCATACTGCAAACCACCTTACTTGTAAAGGTGTTTTTGCTGAAACTATCAATGTATTTATCTCTAAATCCAAATTTATTATTTGCATATTTTACACTATTTCATGTATGTTTCTCTGCCAGGACACTTTCCTTAGTTATAAAAAAAAAATTACCATGGTTATAGGTTCTACAATATATATAAAATGTAAGAACCATTTAATTTTTAATATCAGTCCTGAAAGTTATAGGCATGATGGAAAACGTCTCCCTTGTCCTTCTGCCCCCATGAAAATGCTTTCTGCTCTGGGCTTTGGCTGGTCAGTGTTTACATAGGAATATTGTATGAAACAAAATGATCAATACAATACCAATACAAGCTTCATATAGATATGGATAGTGATCTTGGATCTAAATACTGTATAGTCCCTATAATAATGTACCACAAAGCAGAAAATGTTGTCTTGAGAAATGCTCTCAGGTTTATGTTTTCCTTTTAAGACAAAATGGCAAGAGGATATTTATTAAAACTGGTGGTAGGAAAATCAGATTCCACCTTTGATTTTTCAGAGCTTCTTTGAGAAATGAAAGAATCAATTTGTTTTTGGCAAGCCAGTTTTTCTTACCACCAGTTTTGATAAATATCCCTCCCCACCCCCCAAGTTATTCAATATACTTGTATTGATGTTTTATCAGATATTTGTCAGTACTTTATTTTGTCCCATATTTCTTAATGTTAAAGGGAACCTGTCACTTTGAACATGGTGTCTGATCTGCAGGCACCATGTTATAGAGCAGGAGGATAATATATTTTTGTGGGCAAAGAGTTTGTATAAGGGCTTATGGACACGACTATGGTTGTTTTTCAGTCCGCACATTTTGGATACGCCAAACACAAATACTGGCTATGTGCATTCTGCATTTTGTGGAAGCGAACAACCAGCCCATAATAGGACAGTCCCAGGGCCGGATTGACCATAGACCTTACAGGGAAATTTCCTGGTGGGTTGATGCCTAAGGTGCTGCCTGGGCCCTCCTCACGGCCGGCCAGTGGAAGTTTTTGGGGATGTATTTTGTGCTGCTGGCAGTATTTTGTGATGGACTGTGGTATTTGGCTCTGTTTGGGTGGTATAATGTGCCACAATATGGTATTGCTGGCCTCGCCTACTTGGTATGGCCCTGCCTTCCATCAATTTGGACCTGACTACAAAACAAGGCAACATTTATTTTCCAGGGCCACTTTAAGCTCCCAGTACACCCATGAACTGTCCATAATGTGAACAATGATAGGACATGTTTTATTTTTTTGTGGAATGGACATGCAGACAAACAGACACGGAACGCACATGTCATTTCCATTTTTTTGGAAGACCCATTGTAGTGAATGATTCCGCATAAAGGCGGCAGAAAAAAACCCTAAAATAACGGAACGGACATGGACAAAAAAATATGTTCCTGTGCATGAACCCTTGCTAAGAATGTATCCTTGTTCCTTGTTCTTTCTATGCTCAGGAGTCCAGTGGGTGGGCTCAATAAGTGATAGACAACTGTCTTTGTGTGAACAGTCATGCAAAGGCAGATGTCAATTGTCAATTGTCAATCATTGGCTGGACCGCCCACTGGACTCCTAACCATAGAAAGAGTAAGGATTTAAATAGATATAATCTGACTCTTTTCCCATAAAAATATATTATCCATCTGCTCAGGTCCTCCTGCTCTATAACATGCTACCTGCAGATCAGACACAATGTGGTAGGTTCATTTTAAAAATAATGAAACTATTAAGTAAGTATAATAAAGCGCTGATACTGTATTTTAGCAGCAAGGAATTCCATAATTGATGTACTGTCTTTTATGCATTCTCTTTTCCATACTGGACATAACTGTCAATAATTTTGCCTTTATACAGGGAGTGCAGAATTATTAGGCAAGTTGTATTTTTGAGGATTAATTTTATTATTGAACAACAACCATGTTCTCAATGAACCCAAAAAACTCATTAATATCAAAGCTGAATATTTTTGGAAGTAGTTTTTAGTTTGTTTTTAGTTTTAGCTATTTTAGGGGGATATCTGTGTGTGCAGGTGACTATTACTGTGCATAATTATTAGGCAACTTAACAAAAAACAAATATATACCCATTTCAATTATTTATTTTTACCAGTGAAACCAATATAACTAGGGATGAGCGAACTCGAACTGTATAGTTCGGGTTCGTACCGAATTTTGGGGTGTCCGTGACACGGACCCGAACCCGGACATTTTCGTAAAAGTCCGGGTTCGGGTTCGGTGTTCGTCGCTTTCTTCGCGCTTTTGTGACGCTTTCTTGGCGCTTTTTGAAAGGCTGCAAAGCAGCCAATCAACAAGCGTCATACTACTTGCCCCAAGAGGCCATCACAGCCATGCCTACTATTGGCATGGCTGTGATTGGCCAGAGCACCATGTGACCCAGCCTCTATTTAAGCTGGAGTCACATAGCGCCGCCCGTCACTCTGCTCTGATTAGCGTAGGGAGAGGTTGCGGCTGCGACAGTAGGGCGAGATTAGGCAGATTAACTCCTCCAAAGGACTTGATTAACTGATCGATCTGCAGCTGTGGATCATTGAGCTGCTGATCCTCAATTGCTCACTGTTTTTAGGCTGCCCAGACCGTTTGTCAGTCACATTTTTCTGGGGTGATCGGCGGCCATTTTGTGTCTTGTGGTGCGCCAGCACAAGCTGCGACCAAGTGCATTTAACCCTCAATGGTGTGGTTGTTTTTTGGCTAAAGCCTACATCAGGGTGAAGCTGTCACACCAAGTGCATTTAACCAGCAATAGTCTGTTCATTTTTTGGCCATATACAAAATCAGGGGCAAGCTGCGCCTGTCACCAAGTGCATTTAACCCTCAATGGTGTGGTTGTTTTTTGGCTAAAGCCTACATCAGGGTGAAGCTGTCACACCAAGTGCATTTAACCAGCAATAGTCTGTTCATTTTTTGGCCATATACTAAATCAGGGGCAAGCTGCGCCTGTCACCAAGTGCATTTAACCCTCAATGGTGTGGTTGTTTTTTGGCTAAAGCCTACATCAGGGTGAAGCTGTCACACCAAGTGCATTTAACCAGCAATAGTCTGTTTATTTTTTGGCCATATCCCAGTCTAATTCTGTCACTAAATCCATACCGGTCACCCAGCGCCTAAATACTAGGCCTCAAATTTATATCCCGCTAAATCTGTCCTTAGTGCTGTAGCTGGGCGAGTTATTTAGTGTCCGTTCAAGCACATTTCTTGTTCTGGGTTGAAATACAATTCCCAATTTAGCAATTTCATAATTTAGTGGTTTCTGCTATATCAGAGCTATTTGAAATCTATCCCTAAAAGGGTATATAATATTCAAGGTGCACATTGGGTCATTCAGAATAACTTCACACACACCCGCTACTGTGTATTTCCAAGTCTAATTCTGGCACTAAACCCATACCTGTCACCCAGCGCCTAAATACTAGGCCTCAAATTTATATCCAGCTAAATCTGTCCCTAGTGCTGTAGCTGGGCGAGTTATTTAGTGTCCGTTCAAGCACATTTCTTGTTCTGGGTTGAAATACAATTCCCAATTTAGCAATTTCATAATTTAGTGGTTTCTGCTATATCAGAGCTATTTGAAATCTATCCCTAAAAGGGTATATAATATTCAAGGTGCACATTGGGTCATTCAGAATAACTTCACACACACCCGCTACTGTGTATTTCCAAGTCTAATTCTGGCACTAAACCCATACCTGTCACCCAGCGCCTAAATACTAGGCCTCAAATTTATATCCCGCTAAATCTGTCCTTAGTGCTGTAGCTGGGCGAGTTATTTAGTGTCCGTTCAAGCACATTTCTTGTTCTGGGTTGAAATACAATTCCCAATTTAGCAATTTCATAATTTAGTGGTTTCTGCTATATCAGAGCTATTTGAAATCTATCCCTAAAAGGGTATATAATATTCAAGGTGCACATTGGGTCATTCAGAATAACTTCACACACACCCGCTACTGTGTATTTCCAAGTCTAATTCTGGCACTAAACCCATACCTGTCACCCAGCGCCTAAATACTAGGCCTCAAATTTATATCCCGCTAAATCTGTCCCTAGTGCTGTAGCTGGGCGAGTTATTTAGTGTCCGTTCAAGCACATTTCTTGTTCTGGGTTGAAATACAATTCCCAATTTAGCAATTTCATAATTTAGTGGTTTCTGCTATATCAGAGCTATTTGAAATCTATCCCTAAAAGGGTATATAATATTCAAGGTGCACATTGGGTCATTCAGAATAACTTCACACACACCCGCTACTGTGTATTTCCAAGTCTAATTCTGGCACTAAACCCATACCTGTCACCCAGCGCCTAAATACTAGGCCTCAAATTTATATCCAGCTAAATCTGTCCCTAGTGCTGTAGCTGGGCGAGTTATTTAGTGTCCGTTCAAGCACATTTCTTGTTCTGGGTTGAAATACAATTCCCAATTTAGCAATTTCATAATTTAGTGGTTTCTGCTATATCAGAGCTATTTGAAATCTATCCCTAAAAGGGTATATAATATTCAAGGTGCACATTGGGTCATTCAGAATAACTTCACACACACCCGCTACTGTGTATTTCCAAGTCTAATTCTGGCACTAAACCCATACCTGTCACCCAGCGCCTAAATACTAGGCCTCAAATTTATATCCCGCTAAATCTGTCCTTAGTGCTGTAGCTGGGCGAGTTATTTAGTGTCCGTTCAAGCACATTTCTTGTTCTGGGTTGAAATACAATTCCCAATTTAGCAATTTCATAATTTAGTGGTTTCTGCTATATCAGAGCTATTTGAAATCTATCCCTAAAAGGGTATATAATATTCAAGGTGCACATTGGGTCATTCAGAATAACTTCACACACACCCGCTACTGTGTATTTCCAAGTCTAATTCTGGCACTAAACCCATACCTGTCACCCAGCGCCTAAATACTAGGCCTCAAATTTATATCCCGCTAAATCTGTCCCTAGTGCTGTAGCTGGGCGAGTTATTTAGTGTCCGTTCAAGCACATTTCTTGTTCTGGGTTGAAATACAATTCCCAATTTAGCAATTTCATAATTTAGTGGTTTCTGCTATATCAGAGCTATTTGAAATCTATCCCTAAAAGGGTATATAATATTCAAGGTGCACATAGGGTCATTCAGAATAACTTCACACACCCGCTACTGTGCATTTCCAAATCTAATTCTGTCACTAAACCCATACCTGTCACCCAGCGCCTAAATACTAGGCCTCAAATTTATATCCCGCTAAATCTCTCGTTACCGCTGTCCTGTTGTGGCTGGGAAAGTAATTTAGTGTCCGTCAAAGCACATTTTTTGTTCTGGGTTGAAATACAATTCGCAATTTAGCAATTTCATAATTTAGTCGTTTCTGCTATATCAGAGCTATTTGAAATCTATCCCTAAAAGGGTAGATCATATTGAAGGTGCACATAGGGTCATTCAGAATAACTTCACACACACGCTTCTGTGCATTTCCAAGTCTAATTCTGTCACTAAATCCATACCGGTCACCCAGCGCCTAAATACTAGGCCTCAAATTTATATCCCGCTGAATTTGAATACAATACATTGGGCCAAATAATATATTTGTTGTTGTGGTGAACCATAACAATGAGAAAAACATCTAGTAAGGGACGCGGACGTGGACATGGTCGTGGTGGTGTTAGTGGACCCTCTGGTGCTGGGAGAGGACGTGGCCGTTCTGCCACATCCACACGTCCTAGTGTACCAACTACCTCAGGTCCCAGTAGCCGCCAGAATTTACAGCGATATATGGTGGGGCCCAATGCCGTTCTAAGGATGGTAAGGCCTGAGCAGGTACAGGCATTAGTCAATTGGGTGGCCGACAGTGGATCCAGCACGTTCACATTATCTCCCACCCAGTCTTCTGCAGAAAGCGCACAGATGGCGCCTGAAAACCAACCCCATCAGTCTGTCACATCACCCCCATGCATACCAGGGAAACTGTCTCAGCCTCAAGTTATGCAGCAGTCTCTTATGCTGTTTGAAGACTCCGCTGGCAGGGTTTCCCAAGGGCATCCACCTAGCCCTTCCCCAGCGGTGAAAGACATAGAATGCACTGACGCACAACCACTTATGTTTCCTGATGATGAGGACATGGGAATACCACCTCAGCATGTCTCTGATGATGACGAAACACAGGTGCCAACTGCTGCGTCTTTCTGCAGTGTGCAGACTGAACAGGAGGTCAGGGATCAAGACTGGGTGGAAGACGATGCAGGGGACGATGAGGTCCTAGACCCCACATGGAATGAAGGTCGTGCCACTGACTTTCACAGTTCGGAGGAAGAGGCAGTGGTGAGACCGAGCCAACAGCGTAGCAAAAGAGGGAGCAGTGGGCAAAAGCAGAACACCCGCCGCCAAGAGACTCCGCCTGCTACTGACCGCCGCCATCTGGGACCGAGCACCCCAAAGGCAGCTTCAAGGAGTTCCCTGGCATGGCACTTCTTCAAACAATGTGCTGACGACAAGACCCGAGTGGTTTGCACGCTGTGCCATCAGAGCCTGAAGCGAGGCATTAACGTTCTGAACCTGAGCACAACCTGCATGACCAGGCACCTGCATGCAAAGCATGAACTGCAGTGGAGTAAACACCTTAAAACCAAGGAAGTCACTCAGGCTCCCCCTGCTACCTCTTCTGCTGCTGCCGCCTCGGCCTATTCTGCTGCTGCCGCCTCGGCCTCTTCCTCCGCCTCTGGAGGAACGTTGGCACCTGCCGCCCAGCAAACAGGGGATGTACCACCAACACCACCACCACCACCTCCGTCACCAAGCGTCTCAACCATGTCACACGCCAGCGTTCAGCTCTCCATCTCACAAACATTTGATAGAAAGCGTAAATTCCCACCTAGCCACCCTCGATCCCTGGCCCTGAATGCCAGCATTTCTAAACTACTGGCCTATGAAATGCTGTCATTTAGGCTGGTGGACACAGACAGCTTCAAACAGCTCATGTCGCTTGCTGTCCCACAGTATGTTGTTCCCAGCCGGCACTACTTCTCCAAGAGAGCCGTGCCTTCCCTGCACAACCAAGTATCCGATAAAATCAAGTGTGCACTGCGCAACGCCATCTGTGGCAAGGTCCACCTAACCACAGATACGTGGACCAGTAAGCACGGCCAGGGACGCTATATCTCCCTAACTGCACACTGGGTAAATGTAGTGGCAGCTGGGCCCCAGGCGGAGAGCTGTTTGGCGCACGTCCTTCCGCCGCCAAGGATCGCAGGGCAACATTCTTTGCCTCCTGTTGCCACCTCCTCCTTCTCGGCTTCCTCCTCCTCTTCTTCCACCTGCTCATCCAGTCAGCCACACACCTTCACCACCAACTTCAGCACAGCCCGGGGTAAACGTCAGCAGGCCATTCTGAAACTCATATGTTTGGGGGACAGGCCCCACACCGCACAGTAGTTGTGGCGGGGTATAGATCAACAGACCGACGAGTGGTTGCTGCCGGTGAGCCTCAAGCCCGGCCTGGTGGTGTGTGATAATGGGCGAAATCTCGTTGCAGCTCTGGGACTAGCCAATTTGACGCACATCCCTTGCTTGGCGCATGTGCTGAATTTGGTGGTGCAGAAGTTCATTCACAACTACCCCGACATGTCAGAGCTGCTGCATAAAGTGCGGGCCGTCTGTTCGCGCTTCCGGCGTTCACATCCTGCTGCTGCTCGCCTGTCTGCGCTACAGCGTAACTTCGGCCTTCCCGCTCACCGCCTCATATGCGACGTGCCCACCAGGTGGAACTCCACCTTGCACATGCTGGACAGACTGTGCGAGCAGCAGCAGGCCATAGTGGAGTTTCAGCTGCAGCACGCACGGGTCAGTCGCACTACAGAACAGCACCACTTCACCACCAATGACTGGGCCTCCATGCGAGACCTGTGTGCCCTGTTGCGCTGTTTCGAGTACTCCACCAACATGGCCAGTGGCGATGACACCGTTATCAGCGTTACAATACCACTTCTATGTCTCCTTGAGAAAACACTTAGGGCGATGATGGAAGAGGAGGTGGCCCAGGAGGAGGAGGAGGAGGAGGAGGAAGAGGGGTCATTTTTAGCACTTTCAGGCCAGTCTCTTCGAAGTGACTCAGAGGGAGGTTTTTGGCAACAGCAGAGGCCAGGTACAAATGTGGCCAGCCAGGGCCCACTACTGGAGGACGAGGAGGACGAGGATGAGGAGGAGGTGGAGGAGGATGAGGATGAAGCATGGTCACAGCGGGGTGGCACCCAACGCAGCTCGGGTCCATCACTGGTGCGTGGCTGGGGGGAAAGGCAGGACGATGACGATACGCCTCCCACAGAGGACAGCTTGTCCTTACCCCTGGGCAGCCTGGCACACATGAGCGACTACATGCTGCAGTGCCTGCGCAACGACAGCAGAGTTGCCCACATTTTAACCTGTGCGGACTACTGGGTTGCCACCCTGCTGGATCCACGCTACAAAGACAATGTGCCCACCTTACTTCCTGCACTGGAGCGTGATAGGAAGATGCGCGAGTACAAGCGCACGTTGGTAGACGCGCTACTGAGAGCATTCCCAAATGTCACAGGGGAACAAGTGGAAGCCCAAGGCCAAGGCAGAGGAGGAGCAAGAGGTCGCCAAGGCAGCTGTGTCACGGCCAGCTCCTCTGAGGGCAGGGTTAGCATGGCAGAGATGTGGAAAACTTTTGTCAACACGCCACAGCTAACTGCACCACCACCTGATACGCAACGTGTTAGCAGGAGGCAACATTTCACTAACATGGTGGAACAGTACGTGTGCACACCCCTCCACGTACTGACTGATGGTTCGGCCCCATTCAACTTCTGGGTCTCTAAATTGTCCACGTGGCCAGAGCTAGCCTTTTATGCCTTGGAGGTTCTGGCCTGCCCGGCAGCCAGCGTTTTGTCTGAACGTGTATTCAGCACGGCAGGGGGCGTCATTACAGACAAACGCAGCCGCCTGTCTACAGCCAATGTGGACAAGCTGACGTTCATAAAAATGAACCAGGCATGGATCCCACAGGACCTGTCCGTCCCTTGTCCAGATTAGACATTAACTACCTCCCCATAACCATATATTATTGGACTCCAGGGCACTTCCTCATTCAATCCTATTTTTATTTTCATTTTACCATTATATTGCGAGGCTACCCAAAGTTGAATGAACCTCTCCTCTGCCTGTGTGCTAGGCCTAAATATATGCCAATGGACTGTTGCAGTGGTGGCTGACGTGAAGCCTCATTCTCTGCTATGACATGCAGACTGATTCTCTGCTGACATGAAGACAGATTCTCTGTTACGGGACCTCCCTCCTCTGCCTGGGTGCTGGGCCTAAATATATGCCAATGGACTGTTGCAGTGGTGGCTGACATGAAGCCTGATTCTCTGCTATGACATGCAGACTAATTCTCTGCTGACATGAAGCCAGATTGTCTGTTACGGGACCTCTCTCCTCTGCCTGGGTGCTGGGCCTAAATTTATGACAATGGACTGTTGCAGTGGTGGCTGACGTGAAGCCTGATTCTCTGCTATGACATGCAGACTGATTCTCTGCTGACATGAAGCCAGATTGTCTGTTACGGGACCTCTCTGCTCTGCCTGTGTGCTAGGCCTAAATATATGCCAATGGACTGTTGCAGTGGTGGCTGACGTGAAGCCTCATTCTCTGCTATGACATGCAGACTGATTCTCTGCTGACATGAAGCCAGATTGTCTGTTACGGGACCTCTCTGCTCTGCCTGTGTGCTAGGCCTAAATATATGCCAATGGACTGTTGCAGTGGTGGCTGACGTGAAGCCTGATTCTCTGCTATGACATGCAGACTGATTCTCTGCTGACATGAAGCCAGATTGTCTGTTACGGGACCTCTCTGCTCTGCCTGTGTGCTAGGCCTAAATATATGCCAATGGACTGTTGCAGTGGTGGGTGACGTGAAGCCTCATTCTCTGCTATGACATGCAGACTGATTCTCTGCTGACATGAAGACAGATTCTCTGTTACGGGACCTCCCTCCTCTGCCTGGGTGCTGGGCCTAAATATATGCCAATGGACTGTTGCAGTGGTGGCTGACATGAAGCCTGATTCTCTGCTATGACATGCAGACTAATTCTCTGCTGACATGAAGCCAGATTGTCTGTTACGGGACCTCTCTCCTCTGCCTGGGTGCTGGGCCTAAATTTATGACAATGGACTGTTGCAGTGGTGGCTGACGTGAAGCCTGATTCTCTGCTATGACATGCAGACTGATTCTCTGCTGACATGAAGCCAGATTGTCTGTTACGGGACCTCTCTGCTCTGCCTGTGTGCTAGGCCTAAATATATGCCAATGGACTGTTGCAGTGGTGGCTGACGTGAAGCCTCATTCTCTGCTATGACATGCAGACTGATTCTCTGCTGACATGAAGCCAGATTGTCTGTTACGGGACCTCTCTGCTCTGCCTGTGTGCTAGGCCTAAATATATGCCAATGGACTGTTGCAGTGGTGGGTGACGTGAAGCCTCATTCTCTGCTATGACATGCAGACTGATTCTCTGCTGACATGAAGCCAGATTCTCTGTTACGGGACCTCTCTGCTCTGCCTGTGTGCTAGGCCTAAATATATGCCAATGGACTGTTGCAGTGGTGGCTGACGTGAAGCCTCATTCTCTGCTATGACATGCAGACTAATTCTCTGCTGACATGAAGACAGATTCTCTGTTACGGGACCTCTCTCCTCTGCCTGGGTGCCGGGGCCTAAATATCTGAGAATGGACTGTTCCAGTGGTGGGTGACGGGAAGCCAGATTCTCTGCTATGGAACCTCTCTCCAATTGATTTTGGTTAATTTTTATTTATTTAATTTTTATTTTAATTCATTTCCCTATCCACATTTGTTTGCAGGGGATTTACCTACATGTTGCTGCCTTTTGCAGCCCTCTAGCTCTTTCCTGGGCTGTTTTACAGCCTTTTTAGTGCCGAAAAGTTCGGGTCCCCATTGACTTCAATGGGGTTCGGGTTCGGGACGAAGTTCGGATCGGGTTCGGATCCCGAACCCGAACATTTCCGGGATGTTCGGCCGAACTTCTCGAACCCGAACATCCAGGTGTTCGCTCAACTCTAAATATAACGTCTCAACATTCACAAATATACATTTCTGACATTCAAAAACAAAACAAAAACAAATCAGTGACCAATATAGCCACCTTTCTTTGCAAAGACACTCAAAAGCCTGCCATCCATGGATTCTGTCAGTGTTTTGATCTGTTCACCATCAACATTGCGTGCAGCAGCAACCACAGCCTCCCAGACACTGTTCAGAGAGGTGTACTGTTTTCCCTCCTTGTAAATCTCACATTTGATGATGGACCACAGGTTCTCAATGGGGTTCAGATCAGGTGAACAAGGAGGCCATGTCATTAGATTTTCTTCTTTTATACCCTTTCTTGCCAGCCACGCTGTGGAGTACTTGGACGCATGTGATGGAGCATTGTCCTGCATGAAAATCATGTTTTTCTTGAAGGATGCAGACTTCTTCCTGTACCACTGCTTGAAGAAGGTGTCTTCCAGAAACTGGCAGTAGGACTGGGAGTTGAGCTTGACTCCATCCTCAACCCGAAAAGGCCCCACAAGCTCATCTTTGATGATACCAGCCCAAACCAGTACTCCACCTCCACCTTGCTGGCGTCTGAGTCGGACTGGAGCTCTCTGCCTTTTACCAATCCAGCCACGAGCCCATCAAGACTCACTCTCATTTCATCAGTCCATAAAACCTTAGAAAAATCAGTCTTGAGATATTTCTTGGCCCAGTCTTGACGTTTCAGCTTGTGTGTCTTGTTCAGTGGTGGTCGTCTTTCAGCCTTTCTTACCTTGGCCATGTCTCTGAGTATTGCACACCTTGTGCTTTTGGGCACTCCAGTGATGTTGCAGCTCTGAAATATGGCCAAACTGGTGGCAAGTGGCATCTTGGTAGCTGCACGCTTGACTTTTCTCAGTTCATGGGCAGTTTTTTTGCGCTTTGGTTTTTCCACACGCTTCTTGCGACCCTGTTGACTATTTTGAATGAAACGCTTGATTGTTCGATGATCATGCTTCAGAAGCTTTGCAATTTTAAGAGTGCTGCATCCCTCTGCAAGATATCTCACTATTTTAGACTTTTCTGAGCCTGTCAAGTCCTTCTTTTGACCCATTTTGCCAAAGGAAAGGAAGTTGCCTAATAATTATGCACACCTGATATAGGGTGTTGATGTCATTAGACCACACCCCTTCTCATTACAGAGATGCACATCACCTAATATGCTTAATTGGTAGTAGGCTTTCGAGCCTATACAGCTTGGAGTAAGACAACATGCATAAAGAGGATGATATGGTCAAAATACTCATTTGCCTAATAATTCTGCACTCCCTGTATGTTTCATGTAGTGAATACACGGTACAGCCACTCATCTCCATGCTGAGCTCTGAATGACTGATACACCATTGTTGACATTTGGTACAACATTTCCAATGACGAAGTTGAAATGACCACATGACACAGCAATTGTGCAATTGTGAATAAGTACATAGACTACATCTGTAGCCTCACTTATAAATACATCATGGTAACAAATGAACAGGACAAATCTCTTTACTGCTGACTTATTGATTGGAAGAGCAAGGTAAAGAAAAGGCTTGCTGCGTATGATCAATACCACTAGATAGCAACACACACTGGAGATGAATGAGTAGGATAGATTATATATAATCCACAGGAACCAGCAGAGGTTTATTCCAGCAGAGACACAAGACTTCTTACTGTACTTTCATTTATATCGGAATGGATATGAAATGTGAAACCCTTGTCTGATGTCAGGGACATTTTATAACTTTTTCTGAAACACAGTGCAGTCTTGTAAATGGTTCTTCCCCTCCTTCCTTACAAGCTTTCCACATTTAGCATATAAAATAAAAAACCTGTCCCTGTACTTGTTTTACACAGGGATGAGAACAGGGGAGTGGTATGACCAGAGGTGTAACTTAAGGCTCCTAGACCCATCAAAAATCCAGAACAAGACAACCACCAACCATGTGCCATTTTTAAAGCATTCTTGTTTGGCAACAGGGTCCACATGCAGTTGTTATTTCCGAACCTCCCATAGCTATGCCCTAGTTGGACCCAACTTAATGCTATGCAGCATCAGACTGATTTTCCTTGGGCCCACCAGAGAGAATGATTCAAAGGGCCACCCTCTGTGTATTCACGACACATGTAGGTTCACATTTAGGTAATTTTTGCACATTTAGGACTTATCATCAATATGGTCTAGCAGAATATCTGGTGGCTATTGTCTCCAAGGTCAGCTCCCATTCGCGGCCCTGTCTGATAAAGGATCCATTGTAATGTTAGAGCTTGGGTCCACCAGAGTATCCTCTGGTACTCTTGTGAGCCAGTCTGATTCTGGTGCCATACTGTCTTTAGGATGAATAGTTTGTTTCATGACCAGAGATGGTAACATTTGATTCTATCTTTTAAAGGATTCAGGAAGTATGAAATCTTAGCAGCCATGTTTAGCAGCCAAGAAGCTATAGTTTCTGGTCACCATACATAAGAGGAATAAATAACATCTGTTATCTCCTCTCTTTTCTTTCCCCCTCCCTCTTTCATCCCTCTCCTTGAAGTTCCTTATGTCACACTATATGAATGTAGTGCCTCAACCTTACTAAATAAAAGAAAATTAAATGAAATTGAAATATAGTTCTTCCATGAAGCACCTCTATATACATTTTTATAGAAATTACAACATATCACATTTAAAGAGGACCTGTCACATAAAAATGCAATGCAATCTGACAGCACCATGTTATAGAGTAGAAGAAGCCAAGCAGATTGATATATATTTTTGTGGGAAAATATTCAGTAAAAGTTGTAATTTGCACATCTCTGCTGGGGAGTAATCAGTGATTGATGGCAGTGTGTGTATAAGTGTAGAGAGGTAGCTATCAGTCAATGATAACTCCTCCCTCCTGTACTGATAGCTCTTCTCAGGGTTGCAGATGTAAATGTAAAAATTACAAGTTATACTAAATCTCCCCCCCCCCCCCAAAAAAAAAAAAAAAAGAAATATATATATATATATATATATATATATATATATATGCTCAGCCTCTCCTTCTCTGTGACATGGTGCTTTCAGTTTCCATTGCATTTATGAAGAATGTGTTGTTGAGGGTGTATCAGGTCGTGTCCATGTAATGTGCTTACCAAAAGTATTGGATTAATTTTTCCAAAGTCCCTTGTTGTCTTGCAATCATGACATATAGAGATGCTTTTTTTTACTACCTATTGTAAGAGGTTGTAGTCACCACTGTGATACAACAGGGGTGGCTGCTTTTGCATGGAGCACTCAGTTTTCTTCTGCATTCTGATGGCATGGATCTCGGAAGCACATACTCTTGCATGCATGACAGCACCCATCTCTCTGCTTCCCCATCTACTTCTACTGCACAGCTCCAGGGTATGCACAGTAGCCTTGGAGCTGCTGAATGTGTAACTGGCCTGCTGCGTCAATAAAAGAAGGGGTTCCTGTCCCCAGATGAAGCAGGAAGTAGAGAGCTCCTGCACTGGAATAAAGGTAAAAGACCATTAAGTCTATTTCCCTTGTGTTTGAGCTGTACTGAATAAGACATAACTAAAATAAAAATTAAACTATGCTATAACTTTTTAACATAATATTTCTTCTGCTGCTGTAATATGAGCTGAGCATAGAGCATAATCTTACAGCCTGAGTATGTGTTTATCCATGTAGCATACATAAAAGGCAGCATTTCAAAAATGTCAACACATTTAATAAAGGATTTAAAACTATATTCATATTTTCTCCAATAACATAAGACTTTTTATCTCATGTACTTATGTGCAAATCAATCTATTGCTCAGAGACACCAGGAATGCTGAACAAAAAATTCCATAAGATAGCAAATAACTAAAGTCACTGCATGGCTAGTGCAAAGCAAACAAAGATAAGACATTCCTTCTCTACACCATATGACATGATTGTGTTTGTCATGAATGCTTATTTTAAAATGGAAGTAAACATTCATAAAATGAAAATATCATGTTGTCTTGATGCCATAAAAGTACCTAACTAAAATATGAAATAATTATGGCCACAAGATGGCCCCACAGAAGTGTCAAAGAGATCCAATATATCTGGCCACTGAGAGCTTGTTGAGCCTTTCTGAAAGTTGGTTTTGTAATATATAGGGAGGGGATGATACAGTGAATAATGTGGACTAGTTTTGGGGTAAATAAAGTTTAATGGCATACCAAGTGTGCAAGGTGATATAAGATGGCTTAGGCTACTTTCACACTAGCGTTCGGGCGGATCCGTTCTGAACGGATCCGCTCATATTAATGCAGACGGAGGCTCCGTTCAGTACGGATCCGTCTGCATTAATAACTTAGAAAAAAATCTAAGTGTGAAAGCAGCCTGAGCGGATCCGTTCAGACCTTCAATGTAAAGTCAATGGGGGACGGATCCGCTTGAAGATTGAGCCACAGGGTGACATCTTCAAGCGGATCCGTTCCCATTGACTTACATTGTAAGTCTGAACGGATCCGCACGCCTCCGCACGGCCAGGCGGACACCCGAACGCTGCAAGCAGCGTTCAGCTGTCCGCCTGTCCGTGCGGAGGCGAGCGGAGCGGAGGCTGAACGCCGCCAGACTGATGCAGTCTGAGCGGATCCGCTCCATTCAGACTGCATCAGGGCTGGACGGCTGCGTTCGGGTCCGCTCGTGAGCCCCTTCAAACGGAGCTCACGAACGGACCAGCGAACGCTAGTGTGAAAGCAGCCTTAGTGGTTTAGAATAAAATGTGTGGCAGACAGGGGTGACATAATGTTTAAAGAGAATCTGTGACTATGCTCTACAACTATTATTTACAGCAATAAATAAGTCCAGATAATATTTGTTTATTTTCCTACTGTTGTCTGTTTTCTTGGTCAGCATTTAACCCCTTAGTGACCACCCATATGCCTTTTTACAAAGGTCACTTAGGGGCCATCGGCTAGGCCTAGTCTAACCGTTAGGCTGCAGTAACCTTTTTTACTGGGCCCTAGTCTAAGAGCTGCAAGGGTCTCCCATGTAGTGTAAAGCAGGTGCTTGGCTCATCACATCAGCACTTCTGCTGATCGGGGCCATTTAATGCATTAGATTCTGCAGTCAGTAGCGACTAAGTATCTAAGTGGTTTAACAGAAGGAAACTCCCATTTCCCATTGGTACTCCACAAATAAGATTGCGGGGTGCAATATATTTGCATAGCAGCTTAGGGCCTAATGAAGGCCCCAATACTGCCTGTTGTAAATCGGTATCAGACTGTGCCTTTCTAGAACAGCCTGGTGGTGGGTGGCAAAATAGCATTGACAGAATAATACACAGTACTGCATAAACAGCACAGTGTATTATAAAAGCTATCAAAAGATTGAATATTAAAGTCCCCTTGTGGGATTATTAAATGGTTAAAAAATATTGAAAGTTTTATTAAATAAAAAATCTCAAAGTAAAAAAATATACACGTTTTGCCAAAGAAAAATAAAAAAAAATAAAACATTTCAGAGTTGATGTTTTTTTGGCCACAAAAACAGAATAAGAAGCAATAAAAAGTGTTATGTACCCAAAAATGATACTTATTAAAACTAGAAATTACCCCTCATTTACTAGCCTCATATAGCTCTGCAAAATGAAAAATAAAAAAGTTATGGGTCTTTGTATATAGCAATATAAAACATTTCTTTATTTTTTTTCATGCAGGTTTTTCATGCAAAACTAGTAAAATTTACTTGGTATCGCTTTAATGATATTGACCTAGAGAATAAAGCTATGTTATTAATGTCAAAAAATGAACGCCTCCAAATGAACGCCTGTGGTGGTATTGCAGTTTTTTCCTATCAAAAGATTTCATAAAAGATAATCAGTAAGTTATGTGTATCCTAAAATTTTGCCATTAAAAATGAGGACTTGTCTCACAAAAAAGCAAGCCCTCATTTGATCACATTAACAGAAAAATAAATAAGTTATAGTTCTTGGAATGTGACAATGACAAAATGAAAAAAAAAAAAGAGACTTGGTCGTTAAAGGGTTAAAGATGTGCTGAAATACATTGTTAGGATTGCTATGCGCATGCACATGAGTCTGTTGGCATGGCAAAGCAGTCTGGACTATGTATTCCAGCTTTGAGCACTGACAGTAGGGAAATGGGGGTAATAGGAAAATTAAAAAAAATAGTGATCTGGTCTCCTTATCTGCAATACTAGTCATGTGATACTGCAAATAATAGTCTAAGATCATGGTGACAGATTTCCTTTAGTTAAATGAATTTTATCTTGGATATTCTACATTGGTGTTTGAGTTAATGCTAACAACATTGGCGATCTAGGATAGTAAAGGGGTTAATGCCACTATAGGTGATGGTCTTTTGGATTAAATTAGGTAATACCTACTTCTCTGGTGGTCTAGGATATTTACAAAATCAATAGTGGTCTAGGGTAGTAAAGAAGTTGACTCATACCTAGTACTAGTGACCTATTGTGTTCTTTGGAATCGTTCTCTTACTTTATCAAACAAATCAGGTTTGGGCATGTAGAAGACTGTCTGTGTTATCAGGGAGACAACTTCATGAGCCAAATCTCTAAGAGGACAGTACAGGGATATCTAGAAACTTCAAGCACCCTTGACTGCAGCTCTCACCTATTCTAGTATGTTTAGTTGGACAAGATGAACAGCCCTATTCCATAGCTTTGTCTGTTAATCTACCAGAAATGTATTTGTTATTTCAGATGATATAGCATGATATTGAAAAATGTTCCCAGTTTTCCATTATGTAGGTAAACAGTTTATCAAAACAAATAGCAAGGAAAACTTAAAGTGCTTTCTATATTTACCATTCATAATCACTAGAGATGATCGAATCACTCACAAACTGATTTGAGTTTAAATAGGCTGAATCAGTCGGGTCCAAATCGATTTTACCCAAATCAAAAGTGTTCCAAATGGCCTAAAATTAGTATATGGCATTTTGAAGTATCCTAGGACTCATACGGAGAGATTTATCAAACCGGTGTAAAGTCGAACTGGCTTAGTTGCCCATAGCAGCCAATCATATTACTTTGGAAAATGAAAGGTGGAATCTGATTGGCTGCTATGGGCAGTTAAGTCAGCTCTACTTTACACCTGTTTGATAAATTACCCCATAGTTTTTTCTCTTGTCTCTTACTTTTTTTTTTATATATTTTTCTCTCTCCCCAAAATTTACTCAAATCAAATTCGATTTGGTTTCAATTCTGTTGCATTCTGGTTCTCTTCTAATACTGTACAAATGGCCTCTAAAAAATGATAGCTGGAATCTGGTTGTCATAGGCAACTGCTCAGCTTTTTTTTCTAGCACTAATTTTGATGTATTACTTCTAGAGTTCAGCGGAGACCTGAAAGTTCGGGTATGACGGATTCGGCCGAACTTCGCAAAAAAAGTTTGAGTTTGGGACCCGAACTTGACTCGAACTTGACCCGAACCTGAAACCCATTTAATTCAATGGGGACCCGAACTTTGAAGCACTAAAATGGCTCTAAAAAAGTCATAGAAAGGGCTAGAGGGCAGCAAACGGCAGCAAAATGTGGTTAAGAGCATGGCAAGTGCTCTGCAAACAAATGTAAATAGGAAAATTACCTAAAATAACTAAAAATGCGTAAAAAAAATAAAATAATCTTGATCTAGTGGGAGGAGGTCCATATGGAGTAGAAGGTTGAGGAGGCGGTGGATGTGGCGGTGTAGGTGGAAGCAGCAGTGGAGGAGGATGAGTTAGCCAACACTGGTTTTGTTTTAGTTTTTTTATTTTATTTTATTTTTATTTTCTTGTTCAAATTTGGGTAGACCCCAAAACATTGTGAAATATAAAAAATTAAACAAAGAGAAAGTGTGTTGGAGTACAACAATGGCTGGGTGAGGCCGGTATACATGGCTATTCTGCACAAGGTACGGACAAGTCCTGTGGGATACCTGCCTGGTCCATTTTAATGAACGTGAGCTTGACCACATTGGCTGTGGATAGGAAGCTGCATTTGTCTGTGATAACCCCCTCCTGATCTCCTAAACAAATGTTCAGACAATACACTGGAAGCAGGGCAGGCCAGCACCTCCAAGGCGTAAAGGGCAAGCTCAGGCCATGTGCCCAATTTGGAGACCCAGAAGTTGAAGGGGATAGACCCATCAGTCAGTACATGAAGGTGTGTGCACATATACTGCTCCACCATGTTGCACGTCCTCGTGACGTCCACGATCCAATTGGATATCTTCCCTATCAACTTTTGATGTTCTTTTATGTGCCTACCATGGTGATCATGGGTAACGGGAAATAAGGGTTCCATGCCGGAGAGGGAGCCTAAGAAAGGGATACAACATCCAAGGGAGGTCAATGGCTGAAATCTGATTGGGTGGAAATGTGGGACAAGTTATTAAATTGAATTCAGCATATGTGACAGGAGAGGGATGTGCATCAAACAGCCTAGGCCCAGAGCTTCTACGAGATTTTGCCCATTATCGCACACCACCAGGCCGGGTTTGAGGCTCACTGGCACCAAACACTCATTGGTCTGTTCTTCCATGCCCATCCACATCTGCTGTGTGGTGTGGGGTTCTTCCCTGCCTGCTGTCATTTCCCCCTTGTTGTGCTGAACTTGGTGGTGAAGGAGTTACCCAGACCGGATAAGGAGGCGGTAAAGGATGAGGAAGTGGAGTAGGAGGAGGAAGCAACAGGAGGCAAAGAGAATCGCCCTGCAATCCTCGGTGGTGGAAGGGCATGCGCAAAACTGCTATCCGCCTCAGGCTCAGCCGCCACTGCATTTACCCAGTGTGCTGTTAGGGAGATATAACGTCCCTGACTGTGCTTAGTGGTCTACGTATCAGTAGTTAGTTGGACCTTGCCACAGATGGCGTTGCACAGTGCACACCTGATTTTGTCCACCACTTGGTTGCGCAGGAAACGGATGGCTCACCTGGAAAAGCAGTGGCGGCTGGGCACAATGTATTGTGGGACAGCCAATGCCATCAGATTCTTAAAACTGTCCTTGTCCACCAGAAGGAATGACAGCATTTCAAAGTCCAGGAATTTGGAAATGCTGGCGTTGCTGGCACATCCTCTCTTTGCTGGGTGGCAGGTGCCACTGTCACTCCAGAGGGGGGTGAAGAGGCCGAGACTGCAGCAGAAAAGGAAGCAGGAGAAGCCAGAGACCTTTCTTGTTTTTAAAAGTCTCTACTCCATTGCAGCTCGTGCTTTGCACTTAGATGCCTGGTCATGCAGGTTGTGATCAGGTTTAGAACGTTTATGCCTCCCTTCAGGCTCTGATTGCAAAGCATGCAAACCACACGTGTCTTGTCGTCAGCACATTGTCTAAAGAACTGCCACGCCAGGGAACTCCTTGCATCTGGGTTTGGTGTGCTCAGTCCCTTGGTGCAGTGGGCAGTAGTAGGCGTACTGTTTAGAGGACGGCCACTCCGCTTTTGCACCCTGCTCCCTTTTCTGCTGTGCTGGTGGTTCTGTGCCGAACTACAAAGGTCACTCGCATGACCTTGATTCCATGTGGGGTCGTGAACCTAATCGTCCTACACATCATCTTCCACCCAGTCTTCACCCCTGTCCTCCTTGTCAGTTTGCACACTTTCGAAAGCCACAGCAGTTGGCACCTGTGTTTCGTCATCATCCGAGACGTGCTGCAGTGGTCCTACCATGTACTCATCCTGTAACATAAGTGGTTGGGCATCGGTGCACTCAATCTCTTCCACTTCTGGGGCAGGGCTATGTGGATGGCCCTAGAAAACCCTGCTAGCAGAGTCATCAAAAAGTAGAAGAGACTGCTGCATGACTTGGGGCTCAGACTGCTTGGCTGATTTGCAAGGGGGTGAGGTGAAAGACTGATGGGCTGCGGGTGCCAACTCTGATCTTTCAGCAGGGGACTGGGTGGGAGACAATGTGAAGGAACTGGAGGCACTGTCAGCCACCGAATCTACTATCGCCTGTACTTGTTCTGGCCTCACCATTTGTAGAGCGGCCTTTGGGCCTACCAAATAACGCTGAAGGTTCTGTCGCCTACTCACACCTGGGGAAGGTGTTTCACTTGTGCGTGTAGCTGGCACAGAGCAGGGGTTTTTCAACGGCAAACAATGGGTTAATGTCACCCACCAATGGAACAAACGATTTGAGATATTTCGGTCCCTGTCACCTATGCAGAGCAGGGGTTTTTAAACGGCAAAAATGGGTTAATGTCACCCAATAATGTAACAGATTAATTTTTTAAAATTATTTTCCTATCTGCTATGTAGAGTAGGAGTATAAAACAGCCCAAAAAGGGTTAATGTCACCCAACAATGTAACAGACAAATGTTTTAAAATTATTTCCCTGTCTACTATGTAGAGCAGGGGTATAAAACAGCCAACAATGCAAATATGTCAACCCCTGATCGCAGATGGATTAACTGTATTATTTTCCCTGGCACAAATGCAGGTGCAGTGTACTTCACACAAAAATTGTGTACCTGGCCTACGTTGGTGCAGGAACCCACCCTCCGAGCTACTTGTGATTGACTGGCCTGAAAACCGTGGAAATGTCACCCCACAATCCTACAGATGGATTTACTGTATTTATTTGCCTGGCTGTCAGATATGCAGGTTAGGCCGCAAAGGTACTTTATCACCCACAATGTCCCAGTTGTATTTACTGATTATATTTCACTATCAGATTCGCAGTGCAGGCCGCAAAGATACTTTCTGGCAAAAAAATATTTTTTTCACCCATAGTGAAACAGATGGATTTAACTGACTTTCTTTCACTATCACAAATGCATTGCAGGTCAGAAAGGTACTTTATGGCCTAGAAAATGTCCCAGTTATATTTACTGATTATATTTCACTATCAGATTTGCAGCACAGGCAATAAGATTTTTTCAACCACAGTTAAACCTATATTATTTTCCCTTCCCCTGGCACATATGCAGTGCAGGTGCACTTAAAAAATGGGTATATGTTGCCACTGAACGAAAGAACAGGATTAAATTATTGTCCCTGGCACATATGCAGTGCTGGTGCATTGCACTTGCACAAAATGGCCGCCGACGCCCACCTAACTAGCAGACAGACAAAACTTATTTTTCTGTGTCACTGGGCTCAGGGCAGGGTAAAAAAATGTTGCATTGCACCCACACAAAAAAAAAATTGCTGTAGATCGCAGAGTTAACAACAAGTTCTGATATCAGATTCTTTCCTATTCTCTCCCTCATAGCAGCAGCATCCTATCCCTACACTAGTAATAGCTGAGTGATGTGCGGCGCTACGTGACTCCAGCTTATATAGAGGCTGGGTCACATGCTGCTCTGGACAATCACAGCCATGCCATTAGTAGGCATGGCTGTGATGGTTTCTAAGGGCACAAAAGTTAAATTCTTGTTGATTGGCTGCTCTGCAGATTTTCAACACGCGCCATTAAATCGCCAAACTTTTATTGAAATGTTCGGGTTCGGGGTCAAAAAATCATAAAGTTCAGTGCAAACCCGAACTTTACAGTTTGGGTTCGCTCAACCCTAATTACTTCCTTTAACTAATTGTAACTCTTCAGTTATCTTTATAGAAAAAGCAAACAGTCCAGTGACTGATTTAGTTCTGCAACATTTGCTATGAGAATATATTCATAGCTGTTATTGTCGTGATTAGAATTTTAATTAATGGGGACCATAATATTTTTAACTTTCTAAATTAAAACATGTTCAGTGTAAATATAGGGTGCCTATCCGTTTACTAGACAGCTTGCCAATATAAAAAAATAATAATTAACACATTTCTAGATCCTCAATTAAAATACCACTAGGCTGGAATAACATTATGCCAGTAGATAAACGCCTTCGCTAATAGATTTTTGTTGATTAGCAAGTCAGCATGAGATGGTGCTAATGTAGCCAGGGAAAATAGTTGCTATTTAGCAGTGTACTCCTTCATTTTGGGCACTCAACCTCTAGCTGTGAAAGCCTTCAAAACCATATCTAATTTCCAGAGTGCCAGCACTAATTCAGCTTCAATCTTTTGATCAGTTTCCTTGGGGATTACTGAATCCAGTGCTTATCTGCTGCAGTGGACAATGTTAGATGACCACAATTCAGAAAATCAATGTTTTTTTTTTCTACTTTGGCTTTATATATTTGGTTTATTTTTGCCACCATTATATGAAACATATGCTGTCAATTTGACTGTCTGTTTTTTTTCAACACTTCGTTTTATTATTTTCATTTAATTTGCTTATTTTTTGCTTATTTGCTTTAATTTACTTGACTGAAATTGTACATATATATATATATATATATATATATATATATATATATATATAGTCCAGACCAAAAGTTTGGACACACCTTCTCATTCAAAGAGTTTTCTTTATTTTCATGACTATGAAAATTGTAGATTCACACTGAAGGCATCAAAACTATGAATTAACACATGTTGAATTATATCCATAACAAAAAAGTGCGAAACAACTGAAAACATGTCATATTCTAGGTTCTTCAAAGTAGCCACCTTTTGCTTTGATTACTGCTTTGCACACTCTTGGCATTCTTTGATGAGCTTCAAGAGGTAGTCACCTGAAATGGTCTTCCAACAATCTTGAAGGAGTTCCCAGAGATGCTTAGCACTTGTTGTCCCTTTTGCCTTCACTCTGCGGTCGAGCTCACCCCAAACCATCTCGATTGGGTTCAGGTCCGGTGACTGTGGAGGCCAGGTCATCTAGCGCAGCACCTCATCACTCTCCTTTATGGTCAAATTGCCCTTACACAGCCTGGAGGTGTGTTTGGGGTCATTGTCCTGTCGAAAAATAAATTATGGTCCAACTAAACGCAAACCGGATGGAATAGCATACCGCTGCAAGATGCTGTGGTAGCCATGCTGGTTCAGTATGCCTTCAATTTTGAATAAATCCCCAACAGTGTCACCAGCAAAGCACCCCCACACCATCACACCTCCTCCTCCATGCTTCACGGCGGGAACCAGGCATGTAGAGTCCATCCGTTCACCTTTTCTGCATTGCACAAAGACACGGTGGCTGGAACCAAAGATCTCAAATTTGGACTCATCAGACCAAAGCACAGATTTCCACTGGTCTAATGTCCATTCCTTGTGTTCTTTAGCCCAAACAAGTCTCTTCTGCCTGTTGCCTGTCCTTAGCAGTGGTTTCCTAGAAGATATTCTACCATGAAGGCCTGATTCACACAGTCTCCTCTTAACAGTTGTTCTAGAGATGTGTCTGCTACTAGAACTCTGTGTGGCATTGACCTGCTCTCTAATCTGAGCTGCTGTTAACCTGCGATTTCTGAGGCTGGTGACTCGGATGAACTTATCCTCCGCAGCAGAGTTGACTCTTGGTCTTCCTTTCCTGGGGCGGTCCGCATGTGAGCCAGTTTCTTTGTAGCGCTTGATGGTTTTTGTGGGACACTTTCAAAGTTTTCCCAATTTTTCGTACTGACTAACCTTCATTTCTTAAAGTAATGATGGCCACTCGTTTTTCTTTACTTAGCTGCTTTTTTCTTGCCATAATACAAATTCTAACAGTCGATTCAGTAGGACTATCAGCTGTGTATCCACCTGACTTCTCCACAATGCAACTGATGGTCCCAACCCCATTTATAAGGCAAGAAATCCCACTTATTAAACCTGACAGGGCACACCTGTGAAGTGAAAACCATTTCAGGTGACTACCTCTTGAAACTCATCAAGAGAATGCCAAGAGTGTGCAAAGCAGTAATCAAAGCAAAAGGTGGCTACTTTGAAGAACCTAGAATATGACATATTTTCAGTTGTTTCACACATTTTTGTTATGTATATAATTTCACATGTGTTAATTCATAGTTTTGATGCCTTCAGTGTGAATCTACAATTTTCATAGTCATGAAAATAAAGAAAACTCTTTGAATGAGAAGGTGTGTCCAAACTTTTGGTCTGTACTGTATATATATATATATATATATATATATATATATATAAACATTCTGTATCTATATATATATATATATATATATATATATATATTACAGATGTTTTACAGGAATCATCAACCCACCTTAAAGGTTATGTGCACCTTCAGGGGTAATTTTTTATGATTGCCATTCACTCCATTTTGGGCTAAAAAAAAATAATCTTTTGGACTTAAAAATATCAAGCTGTTCTGTCACAATGGGTTAACTCTCTAGCTGTTTGAATTGTACTTTAACTTTGTGCCAGTCATCTTATAAACCTTATCTCTAAATTGCTAAAAGGTCATAAACCATATACTTATCAGTGGGTGTTTAGGAGGTCCGAATTCAGAGATAAGGAGTTAATCAGCTGAGTTGCCTGGTGGGAAACAGTAACAATACAGAGCCTGCTTGCAGAGAATCACAAGGCTGTACAGAGAAAGCGGCTCAAAATTGTAACAAAGACTAGATAACTAAATTATTTTCAGCTTATAATTAGTACAATGCAATAATAAAAAATTATGTAAGATGTACATTGCTTTTAAGCTATCAACATACTTAACCATATCAGAGTTGCATCGATCAGCTACCCTGAAACATCATCATGCAATTTTCCTCTCTTCATAAATCCTATGTCTGCCGCAGTTACATCTTTCAGTCTGAATACTAGGTCTCTGTTTTAATCTATGGGTGGGCAAGTCGCTTCTGCAGCCAAGACAGAGGGTGCTGTGGATGGGACCAGAACTGTTTTACTCTGTGGAGCATGGAAGATTCAGAAGTTTGAGCATACATTGAGAAGACAACAGATTCTGTGGAAGTGATATACCCATCTATAGATAACACCTGAAACCTGATATTCTGACTAGTGATGAACGATTTTCTGAAAATTTGATTTGGAGCCGATTTGACCAAATCAGGCGTCAGACCCAAATTATTTTGACCAGAATCAAAAGTGCTTCAATTGCCATGAAAAGCAATGGATAGCCTTCTGGTTATCTATCTCTCTCCAAATAGTCTACCTAATCTAATTATCAAAAATTCAGATTCTATTGAACTTTGATTGTATAGAATCCTTTCTTATTATTTTTTTGGAACAATGATTTTTATTTATTTTAGAATTTTTAAGACAGGTTGCTGGATCCTGAAAAATCCCTTTAACTGTGGCTCTCGCAGGGTTGGTGATATATAAAATTATGACTATGGCAACCAAAATGATACAGTTTTCTAAAGAAAATTCAGAGGAATAATGCTCTTGCTGCTACATCAGCTGCATACTTTATTTTTTTTTAAACTGTCAGAAAGGGGTAAAAATCATTACACTGACATTCACTCTTATAGTGACCTTTGTTGTGTAGTGTACAACTACTTGTCTGTTCATTATAATTGACTGGTGTGCCTATTGTAAGAATCCATTATTGCTTCACATTGAAGCTATTTATGAATTTGATAGATTTGTATGCTAATGTTTAAGAGGCCATGTCACTTGTACAATAAATCATTTAGGAATTAATGACCCTTTTCTCCTCAGCGAAACTAAATCAATTGTAAATTGTAGCTTTACATATGTGACTTAATCAAAGTTATGGTGTAATGACTGCAATATTGCCTAGTGGAATATTATTATTTAAAATATTTTGCCTAAAAATAAGGAAAAGGCTTCATGTGCAAAACATTTTTTTTCTGTTTAGCCAATCAAAATTTCAGAATTAAACAAGTCATACTCACCTTACAAATCTCCTGCTGCTCCTGTTCTAAATCTTCCCGATCCCTAACTGCTCTCTACTTCCAGGTCCCTCTCAACACACAGGAAATGACCACTGAGCCAATCAGCTGGACGACCCCTTTAATAATAGTATATTTATCCTTTATTTATTATAATGTTGTGCTTATTTTTGCATTTTTATATGTTTATATTGCATAATGTGAGTTATATATTATCTTGCCATGATAAATGCATCCATGATGTTCAATTACCATTTTTGTATCGATTTCTTAAAACATCATTTCAGTCTTTGAGCACTGATATTGGTGTTCTTGGGTGCAGAGGTATTGCTTTTCACTGACTCTATTGCTTTAAGAGATCGACATGAATGTATCCCATGTCTATAGATTAGAACCAGTGTGTTTATCTCTGCCTGTTTACTGGATTCTGACCCACTGTGTGACCTGACTTGTGTCCGGCCTTCATAGTGACCCTTCACTTTCCTCAGACATTTTAAAGTTATGCTCATACTTTGCTTACTTAGATTTTGGCCTGTCCCTGACTAAGATTTTTCCTGACCCCTCAGTGTCCTGCACCAGTGTCTCTGACCCCTGTGGGTCAGTTGTTAACCACCCAGAGACTATTCCAGAAGATAGCGGCCTGACGTTTTCTCTGCAGTGAAGTCTGGATTCCTGTACAGAGATTAAAGGGTGAATACCTGAGGACTGCTAGTACTGCCTTTAGTATTATCCCAAAGTCAAATTTGTTGGCTAATGCAGTGGTTCTACATCCACTGCTGTAACACAGATGTGATCCTCATTATCTTTCCTCTTCTCTAGATGGGTATGAGTGTCACAAGGCGAACATTTTTCTTCAAAACACCATGTTTTATGATATTGTGTCATGAGATGTCTATCCTATGTTTGTTTATGTGCAACCACCCACTGGTTGTGTTGTTAATCGCATACTGTCAAGGCTTTCCCTATCATGTCACAATATTGTATTCAAATTGTTTCATGCAAAATTCATAATTAATTCAATTTGAGCTAGGGTGAGGATGGAAACAGCTGTATTTGCTGAGGTATTTACTTTCACTATAAAAATAAAGTAATATGTTTAATGAAGTGGAAAGACTAAGAAAAAATATTAATTAATTAATTATAAACTTTCTATAGATGGACATATTCTACCAAAGACTTCTAGTTTTGAGTTTGCCAAAATAGAATTTGTTACAATTTATGTTTATTTCATTAAAAAAGTAGATTTCCTATTTAAAAGAGCTACTTTATTTTGCTACCTGTTTCAGGGATTGGCCACATAGGAAGGATTTTTCACAGCAGATCTTCAGCAATATCCAAATCTGCTATATGTAGACTAGTCATGGATTTTGCTTCTTTTTTCCTCCAAATTCAAACTGTGCATTAAAAAGAGTGAAATTTGCAGCGAAAATCTGCAGCATATTTTGACATGTTGCAGATTTAAAATCACAGTGAATGTGAATTTGCACTGCTGATTACACTCTATCCGCAGCGTGTGGATGAGATTTGCCACTTTGCTATATATATAAGAGATATTGGAGAGTCAGCTCCATAGCTCTTTTCTGCTGTGCTCACATTCACTAGGTCACTAATTCCAACAAATCCAGAAAGCAAAAATGTATCACCACATCATAGCTCACGAGACGCGGTATGGTCACAGGTTACCAAAAATGTGACGTTACGCCCTCCAGAGGAGCAGGTAAGGTCAGGCTGGTATAGTTTACACAGACACCTCCTGTCCCCGATGGCACAGAGAGGCAACAAGCTGAGAGAGCCTTTTCACTGCTGCAGGGAAAACCGCTCTGTCTCAGCCTGGGTATCTGCCACCAGCTACTCATTTGATATAAGCCCAGTCCACTAACGGGATTATATAGGGTGAGAAACCAACCCGCGGTAGCTTATAACTTGCCCAAAACACGGACGTGGGTATTCGTTATTGAGATACAAGATAGCACAAGATTAAGTTATAGATTTAATTGCAGTAAGGGCACACTAGATATAACACAATATACACAGAGAATATATACAGAGGTTACAGATACAGGTTTTATGGGTACAACAGGGTTAAGCAGAGAAAAAGTCAGTTACCGGGTAAGAAGAAAGTTCCTTTCGGTTGTGGTGTGTTCATTGCTGTAGTCACATGAAGGGTAGTGATCCCAGCTAGTTCCTGGGTCCCCCTAAAAACATTACACAATGTGACCTTTCTTTAGAGAAAGACACGCCTGCTTGCTGGCACAAACCTTTTAACCTGTAGCCGGCCCCTCCCCTCCCGGCCCTTGGGAGGGGTCCACTCCACCCCTGCTGGACTAGCTGCAAATGACCAACAAAACCCTTTAGGGTTCATAGCTTTAGTACAGACGGTCACAGGGAGATGGTTCTGGGACCAACAAATCCGCCTGGGTTCTGGCTACAACTAGAGTCTAAACATGGTACCGTTATTGGGTTTCTGTGGGGAGATATGAATATCTACCTTCCCTGTCATGCCACCATCAAACAAAGCCTATGGGCATGTTCACCGTGGCCACTTGGACACAAATATGTATCCGGTTTGCGCCTGCGATGGCCGGGCGATTCATAATTCCCTATGAAATGTAGATTCCAACATGTCTGGGAGGTATCATTGATCTTGGGCAAGAGCTGAGACCCCCTACTGGGGGTTTTCCTGCAGATTTGGTTGCCTCCAAACTGGCTGGTTGAGGTGTGAGATTTTCTACCAGGGGCCTCTTTGAAGCCTGGACCCCTGGGGCTTTCTCCCTTGCTAGCTGACAATCAGTTGGCTGGGGGTGGGAGCATATTTTGCCTGTACACTGAGTGTGTACAAGCCAAAAGGTGAATCAACTGACAATCAGGGCTGCCAGAAAATAATAATCCATATTCATGACAGGAGCTTTTTGAAATTCATTGTTTATTTGAAGCAGCTACATCCAGAAAATGTGACCTTTTAATTAGAAACAAGCCTGAGAGAGGCAGAGTTTCCTGCCTAATTGTCGCATGTAACTGTTTTAATTATATCATTAAAAAAAATCTCCTAAGATGCTGTGATCGCCGCTGCTGGCACAGTAATGTCTTCTACATGTGAACATACCGTAAAGGGCACCTGTCATTAGATGTGTACCTATGAAATTGTCTGACAAGTTGCATGTGTGCTTGGCAGCTGAAGGCGTCTGTGTTGCTCCCATGTTCATATGTGCCTGCATTGCTGAGAAAAATGATGTTTTAATAGATGCAAATGAGCCTTTAGGAGGAATGGGGGTGTTACCATTGCACTTAGAGGTGCTCTCCACTGATTCATAGGGCCAGGCATTATGATTAGCGTTGAGCAAATTGAAGTCAAACAAATTTACCTAAATCTGAATTTACAGGAAAAATTTGATTAGTCACAAAGCTAAATTCCCTCGTGCTGTATAGTAATGAATACATTTTCCCTAAAATGGTGGTAAAAACAAGAAAAATACATACTAACCTCATCCATTTGCTAGTGCAGAGGTTGTCAGAGGCCATATAGAGTTAAGATACTGTGCAAAATCTTGCGCGTGGGTACGTATGACGTCACCAAGCTGACACGCTGGCTGGCTGCTGCTGTGACATCATCCATGATGATGTAACCGCTCCCAGACAATGTGATGATGTGATGATGTCCTCATATCACCATGCGAGATGTCTTGAATCAAGATGGCCGCGACAGCCTCTATGATAAGGTGAGTATTTTTTCTGTATATTTTTACTCTGAAAAGCCTAAATAGCATTTGAGGGGTTCAATGATTGAGGGCAGCACAATCGTTGTTCCACATCATTGCACCTGCTACATTCAGTTTGTGATGAAGTAATTGGTCACAGATTTAATTTCTTTGTGAAATTCGGCGAAGCAGCCAAATTAAATTTTTCAATACTTTGCTCATCGTTATGATGTTTTCACTGCGTGGTCCTGTCAATTAAAGTACAGAGGGTTCTGCAATTGCAAAGAGAGATCTAAGAGTAATGGTAACGTTCTGTTGCACCTAGAGGCTCATTTGCATATATTAAAACATCATGTTTCTCAGCAATGCGGGTACATATAAAGATGGGACCAGCACAGATGCCTTCAGCTGCCAAGAGCTCAAAGATGCCCTTTAAAAGAAAATAATTTATTGCTTAAATCATGCTTTTATGTTAAACATATTATTTTTTTTATGAAATGTTGGTGATGTACTTTTTAATTATTCATGTTAATATCTACAAGTATATGAAAAAATCCTGCAGTTTTCGCACTGGCCGCTAAGCCTAATAATAGGCGTCATGTCTTGATCTCTACAGATCATTTTACTGCAGTTCTCTGCTTATCATGAATGGCAGAAAGACAGATATCACATATATATATATATATATACAGAAAAAAGATTCAGTGGCAGCACCGTCAATGGAGAATGTGGGTGCAACTGGCCCAATGCGGATAAAAGCCAATCCAAATAGATAAAATAACAAAAAAAGGGCAGCACTCCATCAAGTAAAAAATGAAAAAATTCCTTTAATTACCCATATGGGACAAGCGACGTTTCGGCTCAATGTGTGAGCCTTTATATATATATATATATATATATATATATATATCACAGGATCCTCCATTCACAATGAGTGATAACACAGCTTATCTATTTTCTCCTAACCTCTGTAGAGGTCATAGAGCATGCCTAGAAAACTCTCCCATAGAAGTCAATGTGGTGCCTTCCTGTCCGTAGTGTTTATGGCCCATGGTGACTGCTGTAAAG
The DNA here is from genome assembly GCF_014858855.1 of Bufo gargarizans. NCBI lineage: Eukaryota > Metazoa > Chordata > Amphibia > Anura > Bufonidae > Bufo > Bufo gargarizans. Next base: position 183,674,196 of record NC_058084.1, read on the forward strand.
AACTTCTCTCAAGATGCCGCCCCCCCCCATAATCGTGTTCAGAAAATAGCATTTACAAATCTACATTTTGAAAATAAAAACAGATTAGAAAAAAAGGATATATGTCACTACCTTTAACTGGCAAAAACATAAAACATCGTTGAGGCATTTTCTTTAAAGGTCCATAATTAACCTGCAGGCAAGTTTTTGTGTTGTATGTTTAGTCTAAATAAATTTATTCAGTGGTAACCTCAAGCATGTTACTTATCAAAATTCCCACATAATCATATTCAACTTGTATAATTGCTAAAGCTCTAGTGCCCTGTGGTGTTAATGGCTTTGTAAAATAAGCTGTGTCAGGGTATCCTTCTTGATTAGTCTAGCTAAACGTCAAACAAATACTCTCTTTCTCACACTTATCTGCATTTAATGACAAATCCTAAGCTAAATTCCATGATATTGAAGAAAAATAGAACTAATGTTTCTACTGCCCAGACATTTTCATTGAGGTGACTGCCTCAAACAATGCTTCCACCTGATGAATGAGCATTGTTCACCGGATGATCAGCAGCACCTTTACAGCTTTATAGTTGCGATCTGGCATTCCTAGGAAAGCTTCTTCCTTATGCCCCCATCCTGGGTCTATGTAAAGTGGTCTAAAGGGTAAGTTGACGTTGAGTTTTTCCAGTATGGATTTGATGTGGATTCTGCACCTAAAATCCACACAGAAAATGCATGTAATCCACCTCATATTGAGTTCAATTGCAGCAACCCCCTAAGGAGCTGGTGTAGAGGAAAGAAGTGGTAGTGCCACGATAAAGTGTAATAGTGTAGTCTGTCAGGCTATTGCTCCCTGGGGATCAGTTCAATGAAAATATAATAAAAAAAAGAGGCCAGAGTTAAATGTAGCAAAGTCTTTTTTACTAAGTGCAATGTAGAACTTGAAATTCAGCAGCAACAGACTTTAAGTGCAGTTCTTCTCTGGCACCAATAAGGATATGGAGGCAGGTTGGATGGCTGAAATTCCACACTTAGTTGATAGCCTATTGGTTGTTTGGTGATTTCAATTTGGCATCTTTGCCAAAGATTGAGAAGTAATTTGATTACTTACGAATTAATTTGCCACAAATCGCTATGTTAAAACCCCATTCAGCGTATCAATAGGGCTGCTTTTAACGGCTGCTTAGACTGAGGGTCACAACATCTAACGGCCGTTAAAAACAGTAATACGCTATTGCAATATTGCCTTTTGGGTTAAAAAAAAATCACTCACCTCATCAACTTGCTCGTGCAGAGGCAGTTCACTTCTCTCTTGATTGACATCACCGTGCGCTCCCAGCGTAATCATGTGGTGAAATCATTGTGGTGACCTCCATTCTATGAAAAAGTAATCACTACCACGAAGTGTGAGGAAACTAGGATTAATTTAGAATTCAATTTCTCCTAAAATTCGGATCGGATTGCACTTCAGATGCTTTGCTTCGCTCAACACTAGTGGTTTGGCTATAATCCTACATCTAGCATCAGTGTCTTCAATGCTGAGGGTGGCAGTTAGTGCTGCTGTCTGGAGACTCAAGGCTTTGTTTCAGGACAATTGGAGTAGTTCTCTCTGGAGAATTAGATAACTTGAGCAGGAGATTTGCAGGCTGCTTCTGTTCCTCTCTGAGGTTACTCAGGAACTCCCCCTCTTGGTAGGGTGCAAGACCAGCCCACTTCTACCAAGAAGGGAGGAACAGGGTGGTTATCCCAGTTCCTGCCAACCTTTGCCAACCATTTCTTACTGGGAACTAATTCCAGAAGCAAACAGTAAAATATATAATAGATAACCATACAATTTGTAATACCCCCAGGTCTGGGGTACTACATAATGGGGAATCCACATGGTTATTCACACTGTGTTTTTATTTTTTCTGCTCGTAGTTTAAAGTTTAGGGTATGTAAAAAACAAGTGACATGTTTATTCTTGGTATAGATTCCACTCCGAATCCACATCTAAATATTTAATTGAAATAGGATCAAAAACGGTGTGAAAAACTATTTAAAAAAAACCATAGCCAAATATTGAAGTAGATTACTTTCCGGTTTGTCATACCAAAGCAAAAAAGAAAAACCTCTAAACTCACCATACCAAGACATGCATTTGGCTTCCAGGCTACTGTTAGGGCTGGAGTGAAGTTTGTAATGTGGCTATTTACTTATTAGAGATATGCACCATAAGTGGAAAGCTATTTTCCAGACTTCCATAAACTCTTTGTAAGGCAAATTAACCCATAACTTAAGTGTCTTGTCTTATTAGAGAATTAGTAATAATCAATCATTTTAATATTTTTAGATAACGTGATGATAATTAACTCACCATTTTCAAGATCTCTGTTTCCACTGAGTGAAACAGAGTCCAGGCTATGTATCTCTCAAAGAATTCACCTCAGGCTGGGTTCACATGACCATTTCATTTTATGTCCTTTTGATCCCTCAGAAGAACAGAAAACAACAAAAAACAAATCCTGTATTGTAAGCATCCATTATGCTAACTTATTTTGCATCCGTTTTAGCTATTTCCCTATAAAATCCATTATTTTAGATGGGAATTTTTATTTATTTTTTTTCTGTCTAAAATAACAGATCTTAAATGGAATTGGTTAAAACTGATGCAAAGTATGCATATCTGAGCAAAATGGATGCTTGCAATACAATATCCCTTTTTTGTTTTTATGTTCTTTTGACAGATCAGAAGAATAGAACATGAAACAGTGATTTGGACCTCTCCTTAACTGAATAAAATTATAGAAAATTGTTTTTATTCTCTAGATTGAAAAATAAATGCATTTATTCAATGTCAGCATCAGAGATTTTTAACGTGGTGAAGGATATAAAGCACAAATAAATTTAGAAAGTTGTACAATCTTAGTACTCATATAATACAGCAAATCTATCCACTCTATGACCATGTACTGCTCTAAGTGACACTTGGTTGGCACCTGGATGATGTTAAAGGTCAGGATTGGAGACAAAGGCTGGGCATCACTTATCCATGCTATTCTAGAACTACTCACATATTTCTGGATAGTTTGAAGGCCGAATGGAAGGAGTTTGAGAGCCACACGTGGATTCTGAATCACATTTTGGAAACCATGGCCCTATACATTGTATGCTATTAAAAAAAGGATTAATATCAAGAGGACCTTTTTAATATATGCTTTAGATACAGAAGTAGCAGCCCTTATCTTGAGCATTGAGAACTAATATGCTCTACATTATTTTCACATTTTGACCATTCTTATCCAAAGCAACTGAATGGTGCAATACACAAATAGCATAGGCGTGCTATGTTGGCAGCATCAAGACCTATTCATGGTCAAGCACAGACTACGCATCATCTATGAAATAGTCAAATGTTGCTTGTATCGTTGTGACAAAGTAAGAACATTATTCACAGTCCATCAGTATTTATTTTCTTTCTTTGCAAAAAGAAAGCCATAGATGTTAACAGGAAATTTCTAATGATTACATTAAAGTACTAGCAGCAGGACATTTTCTTGCGAATAGGCTGAAGTGATGGGAAAAAAACATCCAAACATTAATGGAATGAATTAACTGATTAGATGCCACTGCTGCTAATTTATTTTTAATGAAGACTTCTTTAACTGGTGAATTACTTCTTATAACCCAATTGAAGTGCATTTTCCAATTTTCCGCTACATATAATCTTACTATCAAGTAAATGCAAGAAATATATTTTTATACTATAAAGAGACTATTTGCTGTTCTGGCCATTAGTGTTGACCACGAATGTTCGAATTGCGAATTTTTATTGTGAATATCATCACTTTGAGAATTCACAAATATTTTTAATATAGTGAATTAGTGATAGTGATATATATTCGAAATTTCGAATATTCAAGATTTTTTTTAAAACAGTACACATGATTCCTCTCTGCTTCTAGCTTGTGGGCCAATGAGAAGGCTGCAATATCTTTGACTTTAGGAGTAGTGTTGATTGCGAATTTTCATACTGCAAATTTTGGTGCATATATTAAAAAGGCTTGGCCTTTCATACTGTAAATTCTTATTGCATAGCTCCGATTTCCAGGATGGATATGAATATCAACTTTTCTACTTATAGTTTTTCACGGGCATCCTTACCCTAACACATCTGATCAACATTAGAAAGAAAATACATCTATATTGAGTATTTAAAATTTTTCTAAAAGTCAAATACCACAATGTTATAAATTTCACATAAGACTGCAGAAAGGCCACCAAGGTCTCATAAATTGGACACATTCTTTTGCCACAGTCAAATATGACCAGTACCTTTTCTACTCTAGAATGTCCCCTTGGTCAGTTACATTGAAATGAATCACTATATAATCCAAAGACCCGCCCTCCCCATTGCAAGAATATAAATAGGTATTTATACATCCATGTCCATCCTTACCTTCCTCTAGGCTTGGCATATCCTTGATATGTGTGTCACAAGATGATCAACTTATCAAAGCAACATGATTTTGATATGTAGTGTCACAAGACTCCTATCCTATATTTATCTATATGTAGCCACTTGCTAGAATGTCAGGACTTTGTATTGAATTTGTTTTATTAGAAATAGATTAGTGCTAAGGTAAGGGTGAGCATTTCTGTAGTAGATGCTAAATGTAAGACCAAAATTGCATGTCTATTACATACCTTCTGCATCAGAAATCATTGTGCATCATGATCTCAAGGGTTCCTACTGAACAATCTTACTAATGTTGTAACCCTGTTTGGAATTACCACCTGCCTAGATGACATCCAATATGGAAATTTTTGAGGGTGTAGAAAATAATTACATTGTACTGTACTGTGTAGGTAGCCGCAAAATGTGATATACCTATAATATACTTTCTATATAGTGCATTTGAACTGTGCAGCAGTTGTGTGTGGTTCTGTTGCGATACCGCAGCTTTATAGAGAGACAAACGCTATTGGAATAACTAATTGCAACGGGTGTGATATACCAGTTTCCCCCCAAAAAAACTGATTGAGGCAGAGGTGTAATAGACCTATAATATACTTTCTATATAGTGCATTTGAACTGCGCAGCAGTTGTGTGCGGTTCTGCTGCGATACTGCAGCTATATAGAGGGACAAAGGCTATTGGAACAACTAATTGCAACGGGTGTGAAATACCAGTTGCCCCCCAAAAAAACTGATTGAGGGGTGTGTTATACCTGCTTCCACAAAAGACTTATTAAGAGGTTAGATATACCTGCTTCCACCAAATATTTATTGAGGCCTGCAATATACCTGCTTCCACAAGTACTGCTCTTCTATAGGGACTTATGCACATGGTAATTTTGAAAATAACAGGCAGAGGAAAAAGGCAGGCAGTTCTGCAGACGTGGTAGTGGTCACGCAGGTGCACCAGGGCGGAGCCTAAGTGGGAAGTTGGAGAAGGTGCGTGTGATTACTTCAAAGGACGCACCAGAGTTAGTTGAGTGGCTCACTCACCCTTCTGCTTTTGCACCCTCCTCATCCTCTGTATCTGAACTCTACTCACTCTTAGCTGTGTGCACCCCCAAATCCACCACCACCACAATAGTCCCTCCACACGAGTCAGAGGAATTATTTTCCCATGCATTCCCAGATCTTACCGATACGCAGCCATTCTTGACATTGGATGAGGAAGAGGAGGTAGCAATGGCTGCCACCCAGTGGTCTGATGACAGTACCCAGATCAGCCCGAAAAGGGAGGTCCCTTCGGTTGCTGCCTACTCCGAGATCTCAAATGTCAGTGGTGGTGAAGGTGAGGATGATGATGTGTCGATGGACGTCACATGGGTGCCCACAAGATAGGAAGAGGAGGGGAGTACAGAGGGAGAGATGGAGCAGCAGATAGGGAGGAGAAGGAGGAGAGGCAGGCACAGCTCACAGGGCACAGGAGCCAAAAAACAGACTGAAAATGTAACTAGAGCTAGCCATCCACTATGCAAGGTCACATCTTGTGCTCCCAGGATGCTGGCACATGGCTCCAAAGTGCGGGCCTTTATTAACGTGCCAGCTGCTGACAATAGTGTTGCCATCTGCAGCCTGTGATGTCAACGCATGAGTTGCGGTAAGCCCAACACTCATTTAGGGACGACCGCTTTAAGAAGGCACCTGGCCTCCCATCACGGAGCCCAGTGGAAGCAACACCATCAGAACCCACAAAGCCACACTCCCAGCGCTCCACGTCTTGCATTTTCTCCTTCTCCTCTCCCCTCCCATTTTTCCTCCACTCTACCTTCCACCATGATATCATCGCGTTCATCTGGCATAAGGCAGGCTTCCGTGGCCCAAATGTTCGAGCGTAAAAATAGGATGATGCCGGATAACCGATCTTGCCCAATGGCTGACCATTGGCTTGTCAAAACTGCTAGCCCACCAACTACTGCCATATAACCTGGTGGACTCGGAGGCAAACCGCAATGGAAGGTCCCCGGGAGGAAATATTTCTCCCAGGAGGACATCCCAGAGCTATATGGCCATGTTCAGTGGCAAGTGACTATATCTCTGGCACACAATGTTAGTGCCAAGATGCATCTGACCACAAACATGTGGTCTAGCAAACATGGGCAGGGAAGGTACATAACTTTCCCACTGGGTGAACCTTCTGATGGCCATCAAGCATGTAACCTGTGGATTTGGTGTTACCGCCAACGGATTGCATGCAGGCCTGCCTCTTCATCTCCTCCTCCTACTTCATCCTCTATCTCCTCCTCGGCTAACTCCTCTTCCGCTGTGCCCTCCAAGCTCCCCAGAACCTATTTGATGTCCCAGGTGAGACGTTGCCATGCTGTGCTGCGGATGTTGTGCCTGGAAGCCAAGAGCCACACCGGTCCTGCACTGCTTTCAGCTATATGGTCACAGGCTGATCAGTGGCTAGCCCCGCTCAATTTTACATTTGGTAAAGTGGCATGCGACAATGGTACCAATCTGCTAAGCATTCTGAAGCAGGGCAAAATGACACACGTGCTGTGCATGGCACACGTCCTGAAATTAGTCGTGCAGTGATTCATTGCCAAATACCCCGGTGTCCAGGACATCTTGCGGCAGGCCAGGAAAATCTCTGGTCATTTTAGAAGATCTTACACAGCCATGACTCGCCTTGCTAACGTTTAGCGGCGACACCACTTGCCCGTCAGACGCCTGGTTTGCGACAGCCCGACGCGCTAGAACTCCATCTTGTATGTTCTTGATAGGCTGCTCCAGCAGCAACATGCCATTAATGACTACCTGTACGAGCTCTGCAGCAGGACAGGTTCTGGGGAGCTTGGTTTCATTTCACCGCATATGTGGCTGCTCATGTGCGATGCATGCAGACTTCTGCGGCCGTTTGATGAGATCATCAAACTGGTCAGTCGCAGCCAGGGTGCCATCAGTGACATCGTACCTTACGCCTGCTCTCTGGAGCAAGCATTGTGTTGTGTCATTGATAAAGCCGTCGAGGTGCACGAGCAGGAAGATGAGCAAGTCGCAATGCTGAATGAATTTCCAGGGGGGCCTACTCCATCTAAGACAAGTCAGCAGGAGTCTGAAGGGGAGTAAGAAGAGGATGGTGCCTGGGGGAAGGAGGAGGAGGAGCAAGAAGAGCAGCCGTTGAGGGAGACTTCAAACTTTTTTGGGATCCATGATGTTGTCTATGGCTGGGGGCAGAAGACCGAGGATGACATTCTCCTGGGCGATGAGCAGGAGCCAGGGCACACCATCTCTTCCAATTAAGTGCAAATGGGGGCCTTCATGCTCCAGTGTCTGCAGAGGGACCCCGGTATCAAAAGCATAAAGGGCAAGGAACAGTACTGGGTGGTAGCAGAAGAAAGAAGCACCGCAGCACTCACCACTGGTCACAAAGTTGCTGTTTGCAGTTTTATTTTTCAAATACACATCGTGGATGCAGACAGGACACAGGTGAATGGACAGGCTACAGCTGTTTCGCGCTGTGTTGCGCTTTGTCAAGCCTCCTGTGACATGAAGGAGGAGGGGGCAAGAAATACCCCCATCTCATGCACGTCACTGGTTACAATCAAGTGGTATAAAAAACATATGTGTGCTAAAACCAATCAAATGAAAACAGCTAAGTCATTCTTGTAATTTAACCCTACAGGGCCCATGGCCTGTGTTTTGATTATCCATGCAGCTTCTCTCTGCAGTATTAGCAAAAGTGACGAATATGTTGATTTCGTCACAGAATCCCTCTCATTCATATTGACACATAATGCCTTTACTTTCAATCAGAAATGGTTCAAACAATTGTCTGGCACAGCAATGGGGACACCTGTCTCATGCACCCTGGCTAATTTATTTTTAGCTATTTTTGAAGAGAGGTACATCTACAATGTCCAGAATCCATTCATTCGATATATCAAGGTTTTCCTTAGATATATTGATGATATATTCATTGTCTGGACGGGTGATCTACATACGTTTAGTGCATTCGTGGAATATTTGAATCAAGCTAACAATATGAACATGCGGTTCACCAGCACAATCAGTGCGGAGGAACTGGATTTTCTTGATGTCAAAGTGAGGGTTAAAGATGGTCAGCTAAACCCCACTATTTACAGAAAAAGTACATCCACGAATGCACTATTACATTATAAAAGTTACCACCCACCCCATGTAAAAACCGCCATTCCTTACGGCCAATTCATGCGTCTTGCTAGAATTGTGCTTTTTTCTTCTGCTATCATCATAACTACTATACCACCGACAGAGCACCACCGTGAAGGTTCGGGATCCAAGTGTTTTATGTGCTCCAGTGACTGCATGGGTGCATGTAGCAGTGCCGGTTGCGTTCTTTTCTCTCACTCCCTGTAACAGTACTGGGTGGCACCGTACTTAGACCCCCACTACAAACACAAAATGGTGGACATGTTCCTAGAATCACAGAGGCAGAATGCAGCATTTCCAGGCCTTGCTGCTGTTGCTGGGACTGGCAGAGGAATTTCCACCCACAGCAAAACAGGTGCGGGTACCAATCCTAGCGTGCCTGCAAGAAGAGGGGGGGTTTGAAGATGTGTTGTTCCCTTCGGATATGAGATCATTCTTGCATCCAATCCATCGACAGACGCCCTACGGATCCAGCCTCAGGGAACGCCTAGACCGACAGGTGTCCAACTACATCGCTGTTAACGGACGATGTGGATGCACTGCGAAGCGAGGAACCCCTGGACTACTGGGTGTTCAGGCTTGACCTGTGGCCAGAGCTGGCACAATTTGCCATGGAACTCTTGGCTTGCCCCTCATTGAGTGTCCTGTCCGAAAGGACGTTCTGTGCAGGGGGGATCTTGACCGATAAGCGCACTCGCCTAGCTCACAACAGTGTAGTCTACCTCACATTTCTAAAAATGAATGAGGCATTAATCTCGGAGGAATTCAACACCTGTGACGACCACATGTAATTGAATTTCCTCATAGCAGCCCACACATATCTCCCACCACCCAGAACAAAGAATAGTCCTTGTCTTATGTATATGCAGCGGCATAAAAGGCCTTTTCTGTCAGGTGAATGCCTAATTTTTGGGGTCTGTACTGGCCTACAGTAAAATAGTTATCCAGTGACCGTGTAATATACCTCCAGCCACATAGTCACTTGTTTGTTTCTCTCAGGTGAAGGCCTAATTTTTGGGGCCTATACTCCAGTAAGCTACAGTTCTATTTTTATCCAGTGACTTCCTAATGTACCTCCAGCCACAGGATCACAAGTTCTTTTGTGTCAGGTGAATGCCTAATTTTTGGGGCCTCTACTCCAGTGGCCTACAGTTCTATTTTTAGCCAGTGACCGCCTAATGTACCGATAGCCACGGAATCACATGTTCTTTTCTGTCAGTGGAATGCCTAATTTTTGGGGCCTGTACTGGCCGACAGTTCTATTTTTATCCAGTGACCGCCTAATGTACCGATAGCCACGGAATCACATGTTCTTTTCTGTCAGTTGAATGCCTAATTTTTGGGGCCTGTACTGGCCGACAGTTCTATTTTTATCCAGTGAGTGCCTAATGTACCTCCAGCCACATCATCACAAGTTCTTTTCTGTTAGGTGAATGTCTCATTTATTAGGCATGTACTGGCTGACAGTAAAATGTTTAGCCAGTGACCGCCTACTGTATTTCCAGCAACATAATCACAAGTTATTTTCTGCCAGGTGAATGCCTAATTTTTGGGGCCTGTACTCCAGTGGCCTAAAATAAAGTTTTTCTAGGCTCCAGCAGGGCACATTTTTGAGTATTTCCCTTTTTCAGGTTTGCCTACCATTAAAGTGAATGGGGCCTGCCGCAAACTTGCGGTTCACGAACATTTGATCGCGAGCGCGCGTTCGCGAATCGGCCTGACCGATGTTCGACCATCACTATTTGTTGATTCCTTTGAATGGGACCCTAATGGAATTTTAAGATACTCTGTCATCTTTAGTCAGCAGTCTTCCAGCACTATGTCTTGTAAATCACAATGCTCCCAGTGCTCTATATCCTACAGTTACTTGTCTTCCAACTATACATCGCTTAATGGGATTTTAAAAAGTAATATTGAAAAGTGAAGTTTAATGGCTTGCACTCTTTTTTTCATAGTGTCACATATTTGCCATTTGAGTTTCAAATGTAAATTACTGAAAAGCGTTAACAGTGAATTGACGAGTCTCAAAATTTTGCTTTCAATAGAATGTGCAGAGTATTTTATTACATGTCCAAAGGGTTGGCTGGAATGATATGTATTGTGGAATGTTTGTGATTGGTGTTCTTCGTAATTGCGACATCAATTCATCCTAATGTGCTGAACGGACAACACTTGGTCCACTGAAAAGATGTGAAATTGCTTAATGGGGCTGAAACTCTGCAATAATCTGAAAAATGCTGTGTGTATGTATTAGTCCTACTTCGAATGTAACTACCAGGAATCTAAGAAATAAACATCATATAACAAGTTGAAGGTTTGTAACTATTCAGTAATTTGTAAAAATGAAGTAAGGGAGAGAAGATAAACTTGCTCATCATTTAGAGTTTAATTACCCTATTTATTACATATCATATTCAGCAGAAAATCTACTGCATATTAATATTAAAGGACTATAAAACAAAAAAAAAGTGCAATGGATAATATATAATTTCAACTGATATTATTATGAAAAGTATTTGCCCCTTTTAAATGTCCTCTCTTACTGCATATGGCATATCACACTAAATAGATTTTGAATATATTATTAAACAATGAGAAGATGAGTTAATTCACACCACAGTTTCAGAATATTACAGCAATTACTTACAGTGTATTGTTTAAAGGGAATCTGTCACCACGATTCTGGACTACTAGCAGTAATAAATGAGTGGTGCTGCACATAAGGAGTTCAAATCATATATTTTTTTTTTTCTGCTGGTCCCCGTTCTCCCGCTGTCAACACTCAAAGCTGTGCTGAAATACACAGTCAGGACTACTGTGCTAACAAAATGGGGATGGCTCCGGGGAGCATGCATGGCAATCCTGACTATGTATTTCAGTGCTGCTGACAGAGAGGGAACAGAGGGCAGTAGAAAAATAAAATATAGCAATCTGAACTCCTTATCTGCAGTACTACTCAGTGTAGACTAGTATACTTTCTTATCAGGGTTGTCACTAGGAAAGACCGGGACCCAAAAGAAACTTATGAATTCCTATGAGCATGAACATTTACTATGTCCATGTGAAAGTTAAGGAAAGGACACAGATGTTCTGACAGTTTTCTATCTATACTTTCAGACCCCAGACCAGATCCATTTATTATAGTTTCCCAGACCAGACTTGTTACTTTATAATGAAAATTATCAATGTGGTACTTGGAGCCTGTATGTATAAATTAATCAGTGATGTACCTCAAATAGTTTGACCTGTCATAAACAGTAATGTATATATGATAATATAACTCTGAATAACCCAGTGATATGTCTAAAATGATACCAATACCAATAATACCTCTAAAAGAACACAGTTTTTCTGTTAGTTTTCTATATGCAATCAGATCCCAGACTAGACCCTTAAATGATCAGAACCCGGACCAGAACTCTATAGCAAGATAAGTTACTTTATAATGAAAAACAATGCTATGGTACTTAGAACCTACACCTAAGGACATTATATTGGAGGCTCCATGGTATTCATTGGTATTATTTAGAACCAAACAGGCCAATACCTCCCGGAGCAGTTGACATGTAGTTGACAGCTGACCCATGGGGCTCACATACATTGGTGCAATTCACCAAGGACTCAGGAAAAAAAAGTCTGAACACAGTCCAAGGTCAGGGTAGGCTGAGCACATGCATATTCCAGCTAGCAGTTCCAATATAGGGGCAAGCTGAGTATATGTGCAGTCATGGTAGTAGTTCTAAAGTCAGGGAAGGTGGCAAGGAACAGAATTGGTAGACAGACAAGGTACGGTACACGGATAGTCAGACAAGAGATCAGGCTTTTGCTGATCACTAGAGACTAGAAAAACTCAAAGCTCAAGTTAGGAGGTGGATCCACAGCCCAGTAAAGGCTGATCATCCTCTTAATCAGCAGCTCCATAGGGTGCAGGATGAAAGGATAAACTTAAAAGTGCTGTATGGAAGTTCACTGAGCACTAGTCCCAATTCACACAGGGTGAGTGGAGTGACAGGCACCCAAGAAAAGCAGGACAGCGTCAGACATGAGGTGCCAGCGTAACAATAGTAGTGTGCCTGTGAATAATTCATTCATATACCAATAATACCACTGTACAAGGACCAAATAACACTTTCATAACACAAGCACATACATGAGTGCCTAAAAGTTTGTGAACACTAGAATTTGTTATATTTCTGCATAAATTTGACCCAGATTTTCACACTAGAAGTAGATAAAGATAAGCAAATCAAACAAATGAATCAAAATTATTGAATATAATGATCCAATGTCACATGTCTATAATCACAATTTGAAGGTGAAAATAGCGTTAGGTGTTTTCAATCAATGGGGTGAAAATCAATTATGAGTGGGTGCCCTGTTCTATTTAAAGAACAGGGATCTATCAAAGTCTGATCTTCATAACATATTTGTGGAAGTATATTATGGCACAAACAAAGGAGATTTCTGAGGACCTCAGAAGAATAGTTGTTGATGCTCATCAGGCTAGGGACAGTTACAAAACCTAAAGGCTTTGAGCACCACCAATCCACAGTCAGACAGATAGTGTGAAAATGGAGAAAATTCACGACTGTTCAATCACACCAAAAGCTAGGCATATAATAGTCTTTGAGGACACAAAAGAACCAAAGGTAGCCTCTAATCAACTAAAGGCCTTTCTATCGTTAGATAATGTTAATTTTCATGGGTTCACCATCAGGAGGACACTAAGCAACATTGGTGTGCCTGGCTGAATTGCTAGGAGAAAAATGCTGTGCTTCATTAAGAACGTTGCTGCCCCTCTAAAGTTTGCTAAAGATCGCCTGGACAAGCCAGAAAGCTATTGGAACAATGTCTTGTGGACAGATGAGACCAAAATATAACTTTTTAGTTTAAATGAGAAGCATTATGTTAGGAAAAAGGAAAACCCTGCATGCCAATAAAATATTTCATTCCATCTGTGAAACATGCCATTATTGATGGAACAATTCTGAATTATACCAAAAACTTCTTAAGGAAATATCAGGACATCTGTCTGTGAGCTGAATCTGAAAAGAATATGGGTCACGCAGCAAGACAACAACCCTAAGCATATAAATCATTCTATCATAGGATAGATAAAGAAAAATAAAGTTAAAGTTTTGGAATAGCCAAGTCAAAGTCTTGACATTAGTCCAACAGAAATGTTGTAGAACGGCCTGAAGTGAGCAGTTCATTGGAGGAAACTCAGCAGCATAACAGTTTAAGTTGTTCTGAATGAGGGAATGAGCTAAATTTCCTCCAAGCCGATGCGCAGGAGTCACACAATGGGCGTCATATCAGATAATGAAAGCTAAGGTTCATAAACTTTAGCAACTGGTAGGCAAATTATAGTGGATCTTTAATATTTTTTACTCATTATTTTGATTAGTTTCTTCATCCAATTTTAGACCTTAAGTTGAAATCTGATATGATTTTAGGTCAAATTGATGCAGAAATATAGAAAATTCTGAAGGGTCAACAAACTTTTAAACACCACTGTATAACTATGACAAAGATGTAACCAATTACATCACAAGACCGTGACCTGAAAAGGTCATTTACCAGTTCCACACAGGCACTCTTCAGAGTATATTCATGCTATAAATACAGTACAATGAATACAGTAAAGTTAAATCCAGTGACTCACAGGTAGAGATTAGTGAATTTTTTTAAATTCAATAGTCAATTAACGTCTAATTTAGCCAAATTTACTATCTAATTTGATTTGGGTCCAAATATAGTTTGGTAGAATCAGACTTGTTAGAAAAATATAGGTTCAATTTCTGAATCAAAACTGCTCTAATTGTTTCCCTCTATTTCCCTGTCTCTCTCTGTAGATTCCTCTTAATCAAATCACACATAATTAAGGTTTTGTGCAACTTTTAAAAAAGTTAGGTTGAATTTCCTGAATTTTAGAATCAATTCACTCATCTTTAATCTCAGGTGCTGTCATCTTTATTCACTTTCCCTTTTGTTTTCCATCCAAACCAGGTCACCATGATGGCTCTTCCTAGTTTGCTGGACCTTTCACCTCTCCAGATATATCAGTTATAGTAACTACGTGCATTCCTCCGTGTAATAACAATTCTGGATCATCTATTCTTATGACTCTATGTTATACTATCCCTTTGTTATTTCTACTAGAAAATATATTAATTAATTGCCTGCAGTTTGTGGTAAAGATACAGATGGTTGTTACCAATATGTCCCTGCACAATTTGACACCAACAGCCCTGATTGGAATTACACACACACACACACAGACACACACACACACACACACACACACACAAACTACTGGTAACACCCAGCAGTACTTTACTGAAGACTGCTGGCAATTTATTTGTAAATATCTAGTAAGAATAATACAGGAATGGCACAGCATAAAGTCAACAATAGATTTTTTTTTAGAATTATTACATGGCGAATGAAAACAGTTACTAAAATGGCAATGTCAGAGGTGACAGGTCCTCTTTAAGCTCTACCCCTGAACAGAACTCTAATTCTAGTGAAGGAGTTAAAATCTGCTTTTACATGTATTATACACATTCCCTGTTTACAGACAGTCAAGAAGTTTACAGGCTGTTTGCAACTGCTGCTAGGTGGGGCTGTGTCACCTTCCGCACAGGGAGGAGTTTATTAGAGTTCAGAGTAGTGGGGTGAGAGAAAGAGCAGTATGAGCAAGCATAAAAAACATCCCTGGAGTAGAGAACCAGCCAGAGTGAAGAAAAAGTCTTTAAACTTGCCTCTGATTGAATAAGAGAAATATAGACAGTTTTAAGAATTCTACATTTGAGAGCAGGTGCATGAAACAAAGACTGTGGAGATAACTTGAATGACTTATGAACCAGGCAGCTCACTTGTAAGGCTTAATGGATACACTTTGTAGGCAGATCCGATAACTACTCCACACAATAGTGGGAATTTGTAGCTCTACATTGTTACTGAGAGCTAAAGTGAAGAACAGTGAGACTGTACAGAGAGTAGCAAGGAAAGTATTACGCCCCTATATCTGGATGTTTTAGCTTGATAGAAAAGAGCAGTGTTGGGAATTTAAGCTCACAGAGATAACGCCTGTTATTGACCTTTGCAGACGGTAAAACTGTAAGAACCCTCAAAGTTGCAAACCTGTTTAAGATGCTGAGACCCATGACTGATTTGCTTGAACTGTATTAATAATTTTAATAAATAAAGAACTGTTTTCCTGTTAAACCATTTTTTTACAGTTCTTATAGATATAGACATCAGATGTCAGATAGTCACTAGTGTAACTTAATTATAATATATTCACAGAGTACCTTCACCAGTGTAAAACGTAACCTTTTCTGATGATCATTAAAAATCACCCAATTTGTGACCTTAAAATGTATTTTACAATGAGGCTTAGCAGGACAAGGAAAGGAAAATTGACTCATTCTCACACTTCCCCTATCAAGCTATAGGTCCTGCCTAGCAAAACAGAAAGGTTGCCTAATAAGGACAATCCTGTGTCAGGAATCTCGTGTCAGGCCCTATATGTCCCTGACAAGAGATAGATACCGCCACCCGAGAAGAGACCTAATGTGACTATAGTTGCATAGTAATATCATAAGTTAATGCATGTATCAGAAAATAATAAAGTTACAACAAAAATAATTGCACATAATACATATATGCTACCTGTATTGTTTGTTTTTTGGAGTTTTGTTGTTATATGTGGTCCCCTGATAAACTGACCCCAGAGAGCGGTTCAAAGAAACGCATCAGAACAAAGTTTGCATTCCTAGGACATATGGTATGTACTCCTTTTTTTTCCACTGGTGATCAAAACCTGGACACCACTGATTTATTTGGGAACATATATGTATTATGTGCAATTATTTTAGTTGTAACTTTATTATTTTCTGATACATGCATTTACTTATGACATTACTATGTGACTGTAGTCATATTAGGTCTCTTCTCGGGTGGCGGTATCTATCCCTTGTCACGGGTATATAGGGCCTATTAGGAGGTTCCTATCGGGGCGGCCATTCCGTTTTGCTAGCTAGGGCCTATAGCTTGATAGGGAAAGTGTGAGGGTGAGTCAATTTTCCTTTTCTTGTCTTGTCCTGCCTCATTTTTAATTGCTTTTTAAGGGCACAAATGGGGTGTTTTTTAACGATCATGAGTAAAGGTTACGCTTTACAGTGGTGAAGGTACTCTGTAATTACACTGCTGTTAAACCACCCTCATCACTGCATGCATCAACACCTGTATTGTCACAGAACTGACTTGCAGTTTATCTGGGACCCTTTCTTGCTCTCCTCAACACCCACCAACACCAGGGAATCACCACTAGGCAGAGGAACCCCAAAACTCATGGAAGGGAAGCAAAGGTGCATCTTCCTATCACCGCAGAACCTCAGTAATCGAGGACTGTCAACGTGAGTAGTGATAGACGAACATCGACCAGGATGATTCGCGAATGCGCGGTCGTGATCAAATATTCGCATGGACAGTTATATACCAGAGGGGGATCAATGGAAAAAATTCCCTTAAAAATATGTATCGGGGCCATTTTTATGCACCTAAAGGCAAACTCTCAAAAATGTGCCCTGCTGGAGACTAGAAGATGTTTATTTTAGGCCACAGAAGTACAAGCCCAAAAAATTTGCCATTCACCTAACAGAAAAGAACAAGTGATTATGTTGCTTGAGGTACATTAGGTGGTCCCTGGATAACAATTTTACTGTAGGCCAGTTGAGTACTGGACCCAAAAATTAGGCATTCACCTGACAGAAAAGAATAAGTGATTATGTGGCTGAAGGTATATTAGACGGTCACTGGATAACAATTTTACTGTAGACTAGTACTGGCCCCAAAATTTAGGCATTCAGCTGACAGAAAAAAACAAGTGATTGTGTGGCTAGAGGTACATTAGGCGGTCACTGGATAACAATTTTACTGTTAATCCCCCAAAATGTGGAATTCACCTGACAGAAAAGAACAAGTGATTAAGTGGCTGGAGGTATATTAGACAGTCACTGGATAGCTATTTTACTGTAGGCCAGTACAGGCCCAAAAAAATTGGCATTCACCTGACAGAAAAGGCCTTTTAAGGCACTGTATATACATAAGACAAGGACCATTCTTTGTTCTGTTTGGCGGTGGATATGTGTGAGCTGGCATGATGAAATTCAATTACACGTGGTCGTCACAGTTGTTGAATTCTTCAGAGATCCATGCCTCATTTATTTTTAAAAATGTGAGGTAGTCCACACTGTCGTGAGCTAAGCGAGTGCGCTTATTGGTCATGATCCCCCCTGCTGCACAGAACGTCCTTTCGGACAGGACACTCAATGAGGGGCAAGCCAAGAGTTCCATGGCAAATTGTGCCAGCTCTGGCCACAGGTCAAACCTCCACACCCAGTAGTCCAGGGGTTCCTCACTTCTCAGAGCGTCCACATCGGCCGTTAATCTGATATAGTCGGACACCTGACGGTCTAGGTGTTTCCTGATGCTGGATGCGGAGGGCGGCTTTCGAATGGTTGGCTGCAAGAATGATCTCATATCCTAAGTGACCAACACATCTTCAACCCCCCCCCCCCCTCTTCTTGCAGGTGCTGAAGGATTAGTACCAGCACCTGTTTCTTTGTGGGAGGAAATTCCTCTGCCAGCGCCCACAACAGCAGAATGCAGCATCTCTCGCAACAATGCCTGGAAATGCTGCATTCTGCCAGCCCTCTGTGATGCTGGTAACATGTCTGTCATTTTCTGTTTGTACCGGGGATCTAAGTACTTCCAGCTCCTGCTCATGGACATCTTGATCAATGACACAATGTAATACACGCTCCAGAAAGAAGGTGTAGGTTACGATGTCACTGATGATTCCCTGGCTACGGCTGACCAGTTTGGTGATCTCATCAAATAGCTGCAGAAGTCTGCATGTGTCGCACATGAGCAGCCACAGGCACGGTGAAAAGAAACAAAGCTCCCCAGAACCTCTCCTGCTGCAAAATTTGTACAGGTAGTCATTAACGGCACGTTGCTGCTGGAGCAGCATATCAAGCATATACAAGGTGGAGTTCCAGCACGTCGGGCTGTCACAGATCAGACGTCTGATGGGCAGGTGGTGTCGCCGCTTAACGTCACCCAATGCCAAGAATGGCTGTGCATTAGTAAGGTTTGGCAATGGATGGGAAAATAATTCCTCTGACTCGAGTGGAGGGGCTATGGTGTTTTTGGGGGTGCACATAGCAGAGAGTGAGGGTACAGAGGATGAGGAAAGTGCAGAAGCGTAAGGTTGAGTGAGCCACTCAACCAACTCTGGTGTGTCCTTTGATGTAATTGCACGTACCTTCTCCAACTTCCCACTTAAGCTCCAGCCTGGTGCACCTGCCCGACCCCTAGTACCCCTGAGGAACGGCCTGCATCTTCCTCCAATTGTCAGAAGAGCAGTATTTGTGGAAGCAGGTATATCGCAGGTCTAAATCAGTATTTGGTGGAAGCTGGTATACCAAACCCCTTAATCAGTATTTTGTGGAAGCAGGTATATAGAACCCCTTATTCAGTATTTTGTGGAAGCAGGTATATCGCACCCCTCAATCTGCATTTTGTGGAAGCAGATATATCAAACCCCTTTTTCAGTATTTTGTGGAAGCAGGTATATTGCACCCCTCAATCTGTATTTTATCAAAGCAGGTATATCAAATCCCTTTTTCGAGTATTTTGTGGAAGCAAGTATATCGCACCCCTCAATCAGTATTTTGTCGAAGCAGGTATATATTGCACCCGTTAACCAGTATTTTGTGGAAGCAGGTGCATCGCAGGCCTCTATCAGAATTGGGTGGAAGCAGGAATATCACAACCCTAAATCAGTATTTTGTGGAAGCAGGTACATCAAACCCCTTAATTAATATTTGATGGAAGCGGGTATATCACACCCCTGAATCTGTATTTTGTGGAAGCAGGTATATCAAACCCCTAATCAGTATTTTGCGGAAGCAGGAATATTGCACTCGTCAATAAGTATTTTGTGGAAGCAGGTATACCAAACCTTTTAATCAGTATTTTATGGAAGCAGGTGTATCATAGGCCTCAATCAATATTTCATGGAAGCAGGTATATTAATCCCCTTAATCAGCATTTTGTAGAAGCAGGTGTATTGTAGACCTCAATAAATATTTTGGGGAAGCAGGTATATTGCACCCCTCAATCAGTATTTTGTGGAAGCAGGTGTATCGTAGGCCTCAATCAATATTCGGTGGAAGCAGGTATATCACACCCCTCAATCAGTATTTTGTGGAAGCAGGTGTATTGCAGGCCTAAATCAGTATTTGGTAGAAGCTGGTATATCAAACCCCTTAATCAGTATTTTGTGGAAGTAGGTGTATTGCAGGCCTCTATCAATATTTGGTGGAAGCAGGTATATCAATCCCCTTAATCAGTATTTTGTGGAAGCTGGTGTATCGCAGGCCTCAATCAATATTTGGTGGAAGCAGGTATATCAATCCCCTTAATCAGTTTTTTTGTGGAAGCAGGTCTCTCGTAAGCCTCAATCAGTATTTGGTGGAAGCAGCTATATCAAAACCCGTAATCAGTTTTTTGTGGAAACAGGTGTATCGCAGGCCTGGATCAATATTTGGTGGAAGAAGTTATATCAAATCCCTTATTCATTATTTTGTCGAAGCAGATATATAGAGCCCCTTAATCCATATTTGGTGGAAGCAGGTATATCACACCTCTCAATAAGTATTTTGTGGAAGCAGATATATTAAGCCCCTTAATCAGTATTTTGTGGAAGCAGGTATATCACAGGCCTCAATTAATATTTGGTGGAAGTAGGTATATCAATCCCTTTAATTAGTATTTTGTGGAAGCAGGTATATAGAACCCCATAATCAATATTTGGTGGAAGTAGTTATATCATGACCCTCAATCTGTATTTTGTGGAAGCAGATATATCAATCCCCTAAATGAGTATTTTGTGGAAGCAGGTGTATCGCAGGCCTCAATCAATATTTGGTGGAAGTATGTACAGGGAGTGCAGAATTATTAGGCAAGTTGTATTTTTGAGGATTAATTTTATTATAGAACAACAACCATGTTCTCAATGAACCCAAAAAACTCATTAATATCAAAGCTGAATATTTTTGGAAGTAGTTTTTAGTTTGTTTTTAGTTTTAGATATTTTAGGGGGATATCTGTGTGTGCAGGTGACTATTACTGTGCATAATTATTAGGCAACTTAACAAAAAACAAATATATACCCATTTCAATTATTTATTTTTACCAGTGAAACCAATATAACATCTCAACATTCACAAATATACATTTCTGACATTCAAAAACAAAACAAAAACAAATCAGTGACCAATATAGCCACCTTTCTTTGCAATGACACTCAAAAGCCTGCCATCCATGGATTCTGTCAGTGTTTTGATCTGTTCACCATCAACATTGCGTGCAGCAGCAACCACAGCCTCCCAGACACTGTTCAGAGAGGTGTACTGTTTTCCCTCCTTGTAAATCTCACATTTGATGATGGACCACAGGTTCTCAATGGGGTTCAGATCAGGTGAACAAGGAGGCCATGTCATTAGATTTTCTTCTTTTATACCCTTTCTTGCCAGCCACGTTGTGGAGTACTTGGACGCGTGTGATGGAGCATTGTCCTGCATGAAAATCATGTTTTTCTTGAAGGATGCAGACTTCTTCCTGTACCACTGCTTGAAGAAGGTGTCTTCCAGAAACTGGCAGTAGGACTGGGAGTTGAGCTTAACTCCATCCTCAACCCGAAAAGGCCCCACAAGCTCATCTTTGATGATACCAGCCCAAACCAGTACTACACCTCCACCTTGCTGGCGTCTGAGTCAGACTGGAGCTCTCTGCCCTTTACCAATCCAGCCACGGGCCCATCCATCTGGCCCATCAAGACTCACTCTCATTTCATCAGTCCATAAAACCTTAGAAAAATCAGTCTTGAGATATTTCTTGGCCCAGTCTTGACGTTTCAGCTTGTGTGTCTTGTTCAGTGGTGGT
Source organism: Bufo gargarizans (assembly GCF_014858855.1). Classification (NCBI taxonomy): domain Eukaryota; kingdom Metazoa; phylum Chordata; class Amphibia; order Anura; family Bufonidae; genus Bufo; species Bufo gargarizans. Next base: position 183,695,823 of record NC_058084.1, read on the forward strand.
CGTCTTTCAGCCTTTCTTACCTTGGCCATGTCTCTGAGTATTGCACACCTTGTGCTTTTGGGCACTCCAGTGATGTTGCAGCTCTGAAATATGGCCAAACTGGTGGCAAGTGGCATCTTGGCAGCTGCACGCTTGACTTTTCTCAGTTCATGGGCAGTTATTTTGCACCTTGGTTTTTCCACACGCTTCTTGCGACCTTGTTGACTATTTTGAATGAAACGCTTGATTGTTCGATGATCACGCTTCAGAAGCTTTGCAATTTTAAGAGTGCTGCATCCCTCTGCAAGATATCTCACTATTTTTGCCTTTTCTGAGCCTGTCAAGTCCTTCTTTTGACCCATTTTGCCAAAGGAAAGGAAGTTGCCTAATAATTATGCACATCTGATATAGGGTGTTGATGTCATTAGACCACACCCCTTCTCATTACAGAGATGCACATCACCTAATATGCTTAATTGGTAGTAGGCTTTCGAGCCTATACAGCTTGGAGTAAGACAACATGCATAAAGAGGATGATGTGGTCAAAATAGTCATTTGCCTAATAATTCTGCACTCCCTGTATATAAATCCCCTTAATTAGTATTTTGTGGAAGCAGGTATATAGAGCCCCATTTTTTTTGAAGTAGGTATATTGCAACCCTCAATCTGTATTTTGTTAAAGCAGGTATAACAAACCCCTTATTCAGTATTTTGTGAAAGCAGGTATATCGCACCACTCTAACAGTATTTTGTGGAAGCAGGTATATCGCACCACTCTAACAGTATTTTGTGGAAGCAGGTATATCGAACTCCTTAATCAGTAGTTTGTGGAAGCAGGTATATCGCACCCCATAATCAGTATTTTGTGGAAACAGGTATATAAAACCCCTTGATCAGTATTTTGTGGAAGCAGGTTTATCGCACCACTCAATCAGTATTTTGTAGAAGCAGGTGTATGAAAAACCCTTATTCAGTATTTTGTGGAAGCAGGTATATCGCACCCCTTAATCAGCATTTTGTGGAAGCAGGTATATCAAACCCCTTAATCAGTATTTTGTGGAAGCAGGTATGTTGCACCCCTAAATCAGTTTTTTGGGGGGCTACAGATATATCACACCCATTGCAGCTAGTTGTTACAATAGCGCTTGTATCTCTATATACCTGCGGTATCGTAGCAGAACTGCACACAACTGTTGCACAATACAAATGCACTATATACTTTCTATGATAGAAAGTATATTATAGGTATATCACACCCCTCTTTCCATTTTTTTTGGGGGGGGGGTACCAGGTATATCACACCAGTTGCAATTAGTTATTCCAATAGCATTTGTTCCTCTATATAGCTGCGGTATCACAGCAGAATCGTACACAACTGCTGCACAATACAAATGCATTATGATATACTTTCTATGTTAGAAAGTATATTATAAGTATATCACACCCCTCATTATATCACACCTATCAATAGCACACCTATACCAGTCCTTAAAAGAACTTTTGTGGCCCTTTTAGCTAGCGTTCAGTGTCCCTAACAGTCTGTATCTGCTCCACAAAGCAACCTCTGATTACACTGGCAAAACATAGAATGTAAAATGGCTGCTAGATCGGGGTGGGGGTGTGTCCATGTGCTAAAACGTCTCAATTGGCTGTCCTGTCCCGCCTGATGGATGTGTCATGGGTCAAAGTTCGACGCAAAGCAAAAGAATATGGCGTGCGCGAACATCGCCATATTTTCGCATGTTTGGCGAATCGCGAACAAGCAAAGTTTGCCACAAAACACTGCTGGGCGAACCGCAAGGCCATCTTTAAACGTGAGTAACTACTGCCACAATCATTGCTACCACCACTTGTAGTATACTCCTCTCAACTCTCATGGGCCTGCTGCAGCTATATTGTATTCAACAGCATTCAGCTAATAATCTACAATCTATCACACCTATACACTATACTAGTAGTGATTAGAGTTTATTGATTTATTTTTAAATGCTTAATCATGTACAAATTGCCTAACCTTTCCATAATATGATTTTCCATTCTCATGTTTAAATATGTGCAGATGTTTTGTCTTTTTTTTTATTACTTAGAACTCCTACTATGAAATGCTTTTGTATGGTGCCCTTTTTGTTTTGGTGCCCTGTATAATGGGCCCTAGCCATTATACTTTCTACTGTATATATTAGATTAGTCATGACTTTGAGGGGACATCAAGGTACCCCTTTTTATGAGCATTTACCGTAATTTAAGGTCTTATGCACACGACTGTTGTGTGTTTTGCTCTTCTCAAATTGCTGATCCACAAAAAATGGATGGCGTCCGGATGGCAGTTTGCGGAACGGCACTGACCACTATTAATATAACTGCCTATTCTTGTCCGCAAAACGCAGACAAAAATAGGATAGGTTATATTTTTTTTTTGCGGACCACTGAACGAGCAACAGATGTGGACAGCACAGGGAGTGCTGTCCGCATCTTTTGCGGCCCCATTGAAGTGAATGGGTCCGCATCCGAGCCGCCAAAACTGCAGCTCGGATGCGGACCAAAACAACGGCCGTGTGCATGAGGCCTAAATCCGTTTCCCAGAGATATTCATAAATGGCTAAATGCTGTCACAACAGTGCACAAATAGCACAAAATCATTTGAAAAATAAAATTAAAATATTTGCTCATTATATTTTTTAATTATTATATAAACATTTATATTAATAATATTGTACTAATGATATTTAGTTGACTTGTGTATCATGACGCTTCCACACCTCAGGAAGCAATTAGATGGTACACATCAGCAGGCCAGTCACATCCTTTAAGGAAATGTTAACATTTAGGTCTATTTGTGATGTGTGTTCAAGCATTTAATGTTTGACACACAAACAGAAAGACTAATGACCTATTCAGGTTTTCATGAGATCTCATTGTTTAAAGGGGATCTGTGTGCTTTAATGTATTAATAATGTTGTACTTTGTTCCTTCTTATCACTACAAGTGAATATTGCATGAAACAGAGTCATTTTTGCTGTTTTGTGGCATTAAAAAAAGAGGAATAATGTGCACAATATCGAATTGTGCTAGAATACTGAAACTGTTGAAAGGGTAAATATGAAGCTCAAATGTCACACATGATTTATTTCAAGCAAAATTGAAATAGAGGTTTCAAGCACTAAGAGCCTAGTACAGAATTGCATCCTATTTTTAGATGTTTTATTACAACTATTAAGCATTCACCATAGATAATAGACCTTATGACTGGTTTAGGCAAATAGTTTGTGCGAGAGGAGGGGGGTGACAAAGATTAGAGGTGAAAAGATATTGTTGACTTATCTTCAGGATAGGTCCTCAATATCAGATCAGGGGGAGTCTTGAATGGGACAAACAGTTATAATTACACTGTGCCGCCTCTACGGACGGTACGCAGGTAATATTGAAAGGGTAGCAGCTCTCGCATGAGCAGTGTTACCACTACACACAGGTGATCGGCAGGAGTCCAATTCCCAGTATGTGATATTGATGACCTACTGTATCTTAAGGATAGGACATCAATATCTTTGCCCCATTAAACCCCTTTAAATAACTGTATTACAAAAAGTTGTTGGTGCTGGTTATGAAATACAAACCTCTGCCTTTCAGTAGACTAGTCACATGAAAGATCCAGCTTATGATCAATCACATTTCCTAGTACACTATTATGGTGTAAGGCATTTCACTGCTAAACACATAGCAAGTGTAATTGTAGATCAATGAGTTGGCATAATTAGAGGGTTTTTTTTTGTTTGTTTTTTTGGGAACAATGGTAGTGACGTCTTATGTTTAGGATATGTCATTCATATTTGATATGTTGACATGCCTAAAACTGTATATGTGGGTCCATCTACAGCTCTTTACCTTCCTCTTACTTTTACTGTGCAAAGTTTATAATGACCATCGCTAAATCTTGTATGATAATGTACATAGTGGTACTGACCTCCCAGCATGGCTTTTCTGATTTGCAGTTGAAGAAGGGGGATTCTTCACTCAGCATTAGTACAGACGAGAGGGCAGCAGAATACATAAAATGAATGCACTTGCTACTTGTTAACCGGAGCAATACAATTAGGATGCATATGTACAAAGGCTGAGCTGGCAGTTTCTGAAAATGTCTTTTATGCAGTTTCAGGATCTGTATTTTATTTTTTTATTTAAAACAAATGTTTTAAAGAATGCATTCTGCTTAATGGGGTTTTCCAGGATTTTAACATTGATGGCCTATCCTTGATTGGAAGAGATCTGATTCTTAGACAACCCTTCTGATTAGGTGTTTCAGAGTAGCTCCAGCGATGGAAGTCACTTCCATAGCAGAACTGTAGTCACTACACAATAGAAAGAGATGTGTAGTTCCAGTGCTAACTTCTGAAAAGGCCGATCAGCAGAGGTATGCGCTGTCGAAACCCCCATGAATCAGATATTAAGTGCCTATCATAAGGATAAGCCATCAACTTTGAAATTCTGGACAATCCTTTTAAGGTTTCTGACCAAATACTGACAAATTCTGCAAATAATACTTGATTTGATATCCAGTTTTGCTATAACTGTTCCCGTGTTTAAGACAACCTTAGAATATTTTAATTGCAACAAAGATTTTGGTCCGGTATATAAGCAGCTAATTTATTGACAATTAGAAGAGACTACATGCTGAAACCACACATCTTCCACCTCTGATTGGAAAGATGAACTTTAAAATTAGAACAGAGATATTTTCAATAGTATTGATCGCTAATATTTTAATAGCAAATTTTTATCGCGAATATTGGCACTTTGAGAATTTGCGAATATCTAGAATATAGTGCTATATATTCGTAATCGCGAATATTCTAGTTTTTTTTTCATCAGTACCCATGATCCCTCACTGCATCTTGCTTGTAGGCCAATGAGAAGGATGCAATATCTTTGACTTTAGGAGTAGTGTTGATTGCAAATTTTCATATCGCAAATTTTTATTGTGTCTTTTCCGATTGCCGATTTACATAATCAAGAAAATAATGACTGTAGATCACAAATTCTCTGTGAATTATGGAACGTGTATTTGGAGGTTATAGACATGTCCACCTTACCAATTAAGTATCATTGCATTAAGTATTGTGCCTCATGCCTTGACATACACTGTGTATTATAATTTGGAGGTCACAAGAGTTTCAATTTTTAATGAGGATGTTTATAAAGTCTTCTAATTTGGAGCCATGCATAGTGCATTGATTGAGGTAGTAATTAGAAATAGCCTGGCAAGGAAGCTAAAAACATATTAAATCTATAAGGGTCATTTGTTTGATTCCAAAACTGGTTTCATGCCAAACAATACACTACAAAATAATTGGGTAATGGAACTGGCATTCAATACACATAATAAAAGCAGAGATAAAGCTCTAGACTGGAGCTACTTATGGGTCTTAAGGTGGCAATACACATTAGATTATTTTCTGCCCAACTTCCTGATTTTGGCAGTAGTGGAAGACCATCTAATGTGCATTTCAGCGTTGGAAACAAAAGAATAGGGCTGTGGTATTTTAAAGGGGTTTTCTGATATTTTGATTCTGATGACCTATTCTGAGGATAGGTCATCAGCATCTGATTGGTGGGGTCCGATACCAGGGACCGCTGACAATCAGCTTTTTGAGAAGGCACCGCTGCTCCTGTGAGTGCAGCGACCTTCTCTCAGCTTACTAAGCACAGCGCCGTACATTGTATAGTGGCTGTGCTTGGTATCACACTCAGCCCCATTGAAGTGAAAGGGGCAGAGAATGATACCAAGCATAGACACTATACAATGCACAGTACTGAGTTTGGTTAAAGAGGACCTTGAAAAACATTGGAAAAACATTGTGAACTAAGTATCCTGACATATACAGCGGCGCCCAGGGATCCCACTGCACTTACTATTATCCCTGGGCACCGCTCCATTCTCCCATTATGTCCTCCGGCATCTTCGCTCACTAAGTTATAGTAGGCGGAGAGTGCCCTTGTTCTGCTGGGCGTCTCTTCCTCCTAGGCTGTAGCGCTGGCCAATCGCAGCGCAGAGCTCACAGCCTGGGAGTTTTTTTCTCCCAGGCTGTGTGCTGTGATTGGCCAGCGCTACAGCCTAGGAGGAGGAGACGCCCAGCAGAACAAGGGCAGTCTCCGTCTACTATAACCAAGTCTCCGAACATAACGGGACAACGAAGCGGCGCCCAGGGATAATAGTAAGTGCAGTGGGATCCCTGGGCCCCGCTGTATATGTCAGGACACTTAGTTCACAATGTTTTTCCAGGTGAAAGGTCCTCTTTAAGCTACAAGAAGGCTTTGACGCTCACAGGAGGGGCGATGCATTCTCAAACAGCTGATCGTGAGTCCCAGGTGTCAGACCCCCACCGATCATATACTGATGACCTATCCTGAGGAATCCAAACCCCCTTTAAAATCCCAAAGCCCTATCCTTTTGTCCCCAACACTGAAATGCACATTAGATGATCTTCCAATACTGCCAAAATCAGGGAGTTGGGCAAACAACAGCTTAAAGGGGTTATCCGAGACAAAAAAATTTCCCCCATATTCTCGGGTCCTTCATATTGAATATACTTACCTGGATTCCCGCTCCCTGCGCCGCTCCTGGTCCCCGCACCCCCGCTGCTGCTTCTCCTTGTGCGTGAATGAAAACATCCGGTGTAGGGGGAAACATCCAATGGCAGGCGGGAACGAGTCTCTCTATCATCACCCGCGATCCTAGGGAGGCTCGTCCCTGTCACTGCCTGCCATTGGCTGCCACCCCTTTCCTCTCAAGACCAGGTGTTTTCATCTTTGCATGGGGAGAAGCTGCAGCAGTGGTGCGGGGACCTAGAGCAGCGCAGGGAGGGGGGATCTAGGGAAGTATATTCAGTGTGAGGGGCCTAGGCATAAATGGGAATTTTTTTTGTCTCAGATAACCCCTTTAAACTGTAATTAGCAAAGTTTATGCAAATTCTACCTATATGTAATCTGTAAAATGGTGCTTCACAGGTGGAGATACACAAACACTTCCTTATCCAGGGTTGTAATTGATACAAAGAACACGTGAAAGTTTACATACTCTTTATGGGATCTCTATATAAGTACCCTACCCTTTAGTAGTTTGATAATCCATCAAGCACCTTATAAAAGCTTTCCATAGGGGGCTTCTTAAAAGATCAAATGATATGTATTATATATAGATATAAAAGATACAAATACAGCATGTAAATGATAGGAACCAATAATAATTTGCTGTTCTTTAGCAGTGTAGAGTCCAAGAAAAGCACTTCAAGTTTATATCAATTCAATTTCCATTGTGCGCCAGGCCTCTGTTTACATTACATGCGGGCACGATAATTAATGCACAGGTACGCAAAATGTATAGCTATAGTGTTGGACTTTTTCGCTTTACAGAACAAAGCCACACCATGACCTGCATCACACGTTCTGTAACAGTTAAAAATCTTTACAATCCAGACAGGTTTGCTGTAGTGTTATTGTTTCTGAACAATGCAAATGGATTGCTTTTCATCCAGCTGCCCAATTGCTGCATAACGAAGAAGCCAATTACATTTTACAGTATGCAATTAAGCAAACGTGCAGAGAAAAAAAGGGCACGGAAAAATAGAAAGATACTTGTGCCACCAGAATTGTACTTTTTATCAATGCGATTCATATGGAGCCAGTGTTATAGATGGGCTGGTAAATTAGTATGGAGCTGTGTATAAGGTCAGCACTTAATAATGAAATTAGGTTTGCTCTGATTAAACCATCATGACCTAGTCAAAGAGTTCTATTTTCCACAATAATGAGATTGGTTAAATAGGATCAGAGGTCCAAAGTTATATAAATATTTGACATTACAGTAATGAGATATTTCATTAACGTAAATCCCTACCTGTGCAATGTGTGATATGCTATAACAATACCAAAATTTATTAGTTTAGTTAATGCAGCATTCATGGAAAGCAAAATTATAAAGTCCTTCATATTAGGGAGAAATAAAGCAAAACATTAAATTACGCTCAACCACTGCAGCTATTAAAATGATTAAATATGCAAGAAGGTATTAAAAAATGGAACCAACTTAGGAGTTGCATTCTTACCTAGCCCTTATACTAAGCTTGTGCCAACAGAGAATGTGGGATCACATATACCTGTAATGTGTGCACTGGGTCTCATGCTATTGCAAAAAAAAAAAAAGCCTTTCCTGTTGTATGAGGTAGGTATTCAAGTATTTCTTAGTTAGATACGTATCTGTTATTGAGAAAGCTTATAGTAAAAAGGAATTATATGTGCAGAGGAGCAGCCAATTATTGGGAACATGCAGCGATCACCTCCACAGTATGAGAATAGCAATCGTTCATCCTCATACAGCTACATGGTTTGTGGGCAGCAGAGTGCTTTTGAGATACAGCTGCCCAGAAACAATCATTTAGATTGGGTTCACATCATGTTTTATGCCTACAAATGAGGTATACGTTAGAAAAAAAAAGGATACAAAAATGCATCACACCACGTTCTTGTATCCTGAAGAGTATGGTAAAAAAAAATATATATTTTTTACAATGGTAAAAAAAGTTACCTTTTTTTTACCATTGTAAAAGAAAAAGCATACTGCAAAACTGACTGCAAAACTGACTGTAAATTGATGCTTAAAAAAAAAATAAAAAAATATTCAGGGTATACTTTTAAACACATTGCAATGAAATAATTCACAATGTTCCGCAGATTTCTTTGTAGTACCTTGTAGAAAAATTAATAATTATAATGTACTGTATATACAGTAACTGTGATACTGACTTATTAAAGTGAGTAGGAGTGTTTTAGACTTGACTGCAATTTATCTTTTTAGCTCCTTACACAATTACAATTAGATACCATAGCTTAGCTCTGTTCACCTCAACAGGCCTGATCTGTAAAGCCAGATATAGCCCATAGCCAGATATCTTTTTTTAATATTTCAAGAAAATCTTTAAAACATTTTAGGAATACCCCTAATTGAGGTTCAGTGTATGGCAGTTTTTCTAACTAGTAGTTTTGTTTAACTGTCATGCACATGCACAGCCACCTCTTGAATTATTCAGTGCCTGGATTTGGTGGCCAGGTTGGATGGGAGGAGGAGACTACCATTTTTGGAGGTGCCAGTACCTGAGGTGGCATAGGCATCTATCAGACTATGATGACATCCATGCTATAAATGTATAAGATGGGAACTTTTCTTTAAAGGGAACCTGTCACCGGGATTTTGGGTATAGAGCTGAGGACATGGGCTGCTAGATGGCCGCTAGCACATCCGCAATATCCAGTCCCTATAGCTCTGTGTGCTCTTATTGTGTAAAAAAAACAGTTTGATACATATGCAAATTAACCTGAGATGAGTCAGGGACAGGACTCCTCTCATGGTAATTTGCATATGTATCAAATTGTTTTGTTTTTTTACACAATAAAAGCACACAGAGCTATGGGGACTGGGTATTGCAGATGTGCTAGCAGCCATCTAGCAACCCATGTCCTCAGCTCTATACCCAAAATCCCGGTGACAGGTTCCCTTTAATGTGGTAAAACTTGTAATATTTTCTGACAGTATGCTGTTTAATTGTTGTAATGTAAAGCAATATGCATTGATTCAAGTAGGTGAAATTTTTCTTTTTGGTCGGAATTTTCTTTACAAATAAATGAGTGTTTAATGCACTGCTTGGTTAGCCATACTTCACACTTGTTTTATGCAGGGAGCAATTAATGTCCCTCTCCTTAGTTATAATTCATAGTCGGTATGCCCTTTAGGCCCAAGCTAAAATGCTAAACTTCGACTATTTAACATTTCCTAGAAAACAAACCACATCTTCTAATTATGTGCTACAAAATGCTAGCCGTATTACGCACAGATGTGAAATGATTTTTTTTTACAATTCATTGTCCTGGCAATAATCATTTTGCATTTAGTTACTGTATGGATAGTGTAGAATGCAGATGGTGATTATCATTTAATAAGGAAAATATTACCTATGTGTTAAACGGAAATTCTACAGGAAGGAAATTATTCTTTTAGGGCAACATATTTTTAAATTGATCGCTGTGGGTCCAGCTACAGAAACCTCCAGTGAACAGCTGTTATTGTAAGATGAATCTATGTCTGGCTGTGTGGTTGCTATGGGGGAAATATAATAGTACGTGCCATTCAAATAAAAGGTCAGTTGTGCAATACACAAATGGACCAGGTCTGGCAGAGCAAAATGTTTCTGTTTAATAGTGGTCCTCCACTGTAGAAGGGCAGGGAACCTTCCTCTATGATATTTTAGGGTTGTGACAGGAGGTGTGAATAGTGCTCCCTTATGTGCATAAGGGCAGCATAGTGGCTCAGTGGTTAGCACTGGTGCCTTGCAGGGCTGAGGTCCTAGGTTTTTTACCGCTACCTAAGAATCCGACTTGTTCATCACAGTAATGACTGTCCCTCTACTGGCGGTATATTGCATTTTTCCCTATGCCACCACATTAAAATGACCATGGGTCTCGTATGCAAATCTTATTCTTGCACATGCACTGTTACCATGAGTAGCTGCGCATGGGGTGAATATACTGACTAATATAATCCAAACCTATATTGTAGCGCACTCAACAAACAATATGAATCTGGGTTTGGATTCATAATTGAGTATACTTGTGCATGCGCAGCTACTTACAGTAACTGCACATGCGCGAGAATATGATTTTCTCATGAGACCCACAAGCTTTTTTAATGTGATCGCATGGGGAAAAATTTAATATACCAGGGGTAAAAGGACAGTCCCCCTACCACAGGCAAATTGCTGTGATGAATGAATTGGATTTGTATGTAGCTGTATAAATCGTTTTGTTCATCTTCACATCAAATTAAGGGAAACATCTGCATGGAGTTTGTATGTTCTCCCGTGTTTGTGTGGGTTTCCTCCATTGAATCTGGTTTCCTCCCACAGTCCAAAGATATGAATAAGTCAACGCTATATGAGTGAGTAAAATAAATACAGTAAATGTGCACGTAGGTACAGGAAATGACAGTTCTCTTTTGTAACAACAGCAACTTTATTGCTAGTCACAGCAATACTTGTACAGCAGCGTCACACAGAAGTTTACTTCCAGTATGGTCAAGTTGGCAATACTGGCCTCTTATTATGGTGCACCTGACATGAGGTGGACCGACTCTCTTCCCTGCTAGGGGTGCCTCCTTAATCACTGTACATGGTGTCATGGTCCTTCCTCACAATATAACAATCTCGAGGGATATTCATGATAACTAGTTGTTGAGCTGAGGTACCCGTACTATCATTGCTAGCAACCTCCAATCATATCTGTGGAACACAACCACACTTTTCAGCTTCTGGAACAGTGGATTGACATAGCTTGAAGAGTATGCCCAACTAACCTTTTTGGCATGAACGCGGTTTAAATAGAATACTTTGCAGGTGAGGACCATGGCGTCACTATCTCAATTAATTACAACCTTTTTGTGGATCCAGTGTTGGACTGGCCCACCTGAGTATCAGATGACCCTCTGGAGCGCCCAAACTCTGACACCATAATGGGCCCTTAATAAAGCAGGGCACCTAAGGTCTAGCAAAAGACAAGCTGACCTCAAAACCCCAGATATCTTAATAAACCTTTTTCATGATAAGTCTTGTATGTGCAATGATAACAACAGGGTGGGCTCTCAAAATAATTTCCTCTGGTGGGCCCAAGGAATTTCAGTCCAATGCTGCGTGGGTCAGTCATGGTATAACTCTTCACCAGTCATTGCGTTTGAGGCTGAACCATATTGGTTGGGCATGTCCCAATGAATCGGAGATCTACCATGCTTTACAACACTAATAAAGGACAATACCTGCTGTAATAATAAAATAACCATAGCTGGCTCACGACTTATACCTGTGATGTTAGGATAAAATAAGGCATATAGTGCTACATCCTTGTAGTATGCATTAGCAGCAGAATCCATACACCCTGATAGGGAATATGGAATGCAGTTGTCTTTATGAGACAATCCCTTTAAGTGAGTACAACTGTGCAACCTATTAAAGTTGTGATGTGGCATGAAATAAATAGTCAAAAGCAGGGGAAAAATGTCCTAGTACCAAAGTTTTTAATTTATTGGAAAAAATATATATATTTTACATGAGCTCAAATATATTCCAGCATCCCAACCCAGAAAATGAATCATTTTAAAATTATATTTCCACCAATGTAGAATGTCATACAATAATAATGATTTAAATTGCAATCATTGTATTGCCCTTTAGAACCTTTTATAGAAGTACAGGAAGAGTAATAACTAGGCCAAAGGATGTGAACAAGAATATGAAAACTGACATGTTGGACCGGCGATAATAAATACATCCCTGAAATTGCTAGGGCATAATCTCTCCAATTTTTCGTCCATCTGATAGCATCAGTCATGGTGCCCTTTGGTTTGCTGTTTATTTCTTCTGGCATAGTCTTGATTTCTCATTGAAGATGGAAATCTGAGTACATCTTTCTCAGTCTCAGCAGCTTTCTCGCCATCTTGATAGAATAATGAAATTTATTATTCAGCCTTTTCAAAAACTGTATATTGACATGTCATTGGCCTGCAGAGAGACGCAGAATTTATATCTGAGACACAAAGGTCACATTGAGTCTCCGTGTTTAACCTTCTTCAAGATAAAAAAGAGACCTTTAACTAAATGTTTCTGTAAAAGCAATTCATTTATCACAGATCAGCTTTCCCTTAACTCATTCAGTGTTAGACTGCACTCCAGAACATTATATACTGTTAGGAGAAGTAAAGATGAAACTTTCCTTTAGAGACATTTTAGCTAAATATATTGGAAACTTGCATGAAGAACAGCTACCAGAAATGCTCCCATCTGTAACAAGGGTAATGTGATAACATATGCAGGACTTTCAAGCCGCTTAAATTCCAATTTCTTGCCCTACAATAGAGATTTTTGACAACGTTGAAGGAAATATAGTGCAAAACGTAGACTACACAATTGTTGGCATTTACACTGCTGGAGGCTGATCACTCCAAGGCCTTTTCTATGTAGTAGCAGAGATTGGCACTTTTAGACAAAATAATAGTTCTTATCTATTCTGCTTCCTAAAGCCTGTATTACACCTGCCGATTTTTCGGCAGATGATCGCTAGCGAGTGTGCGTGTGAACAGTCGTTAGCGATCATCTTGCAGTGTAATACTGCCACCGACTACACAATGAACTAGCAAATGCTCATTCATCAGGCAATCCAAATCTATTGACATGTTAAAAAATTATCGTTCGCTGACGGCAGATCATGGTGTCTAATCACGAACGATCTGCCACCGGCAAAGCACTAGACAGTATGGGGACAAGTGATGGCATAGTGATTGCTCCTTTCCACGGCTACCGAGGAGATTGCTGCTGCATGTAATGGCAGTGGTCTCTTCCGCTAGTGAGCAGGCGATTGCCGGCAGAGAGTGCTTCCCTCCTGACAATTGTCTGCTACCTCAGGCTGTGTAATACAGCCTTAACGCAGAAAGCCCAGGCCATTGTTTTCTACTAGGTAGAAGAGTTGTGTGCTAAAGGGTGGCTCATTATACTGTAGTCGCATTGGGAGATGACACTGTAGTATGTCGTATACTGTATGTATCTCTGTAGATGACTGCTATGCTGGTTGAGTGTAACAAACTACAGCATGGACATTAATGGTAGGCCTAAGTCACAAGGCTTATCACAGTATGTACTATAAGACCTAGCCAAAAGACTAAAATTATTATACCCTCTGCTATATTATTACTATATGTATACAATGTTTATCTGCTAAATTATCTATCTATCTATCTATCTAATCTCATATATATTTGTTTCTATCTATTGATCTATCTAACCTATATATCTATCTATCAATCTATCTAATCCATTATATATATTTTATATCTATCTATCTGCTATCTATTTATTTATGTATCTAATTCTATCTATCTAATCTATTATATCTATTTGTATGTATGTATGTATCTATCTATCTAACTAACCTATTTATCTATCAATCAACTATCTATTTATCTATTTGTCTATGTAATCACTATCTATATCTATTTTGCATCTATCTATGTGTCTATCTCTGTCTCATATCTGTCTTATATTTATTTGTCTATCCATCTATCTATCTATCTATCTATCTATCTTTCTATCTAATATATATCAATATCTATCTATCTATCTATCTATCTATCTATCTAATATATATATATATTTCTATCTATCTATCTAAAATACATATATTGTATAAAGCTGTACAAAACATTGAATAACTTATATCTGTGTCTTATTTTAAGCAAAAGGAAACTGGAAGCTAAATTGAATGATATGTCTTTAATAATTTATATTTAAAATAATTGGCTCAACAATAAACATTGTATCGAAAACCTCTCCTGGAGGAAAAAATTATTCCCTGCCAACCTCAGTGAACTGGTCAGGTTTGAAAAAATTGTGGAGCCAGGTGGTGTGAACACTGGCCCACTCGGAGGATTGAGTTATGAAGAAAAGGTGATAGAGATAAGGAGAGGTGGACAGATACTGGGTCTCAACCCCTATACGTATCCCTATACTCTATATGAGGACTCCCTCCGTCTGACCCTAGGTGGCCCTCAGACCTGTAGTTTGACTGCCCAGCTTCGTCGAAGTTAAAGGACCATTTACCTCTAAGATCAGATAATTGAAAAAGAAAAAGAAAAAAACAAAGAAACACTATCCCAACGCGTTTCACTGGCAAGCACCAGATCATCAGGGGACTCAGGTATAAACTGGACCACAGGTGAGTAGCGACAGGCAGTATATGCCTATGTCAGCATTCCATGTGAGGCTGAAGCAGCATGAGACACAATCCTAGACAGTATACAATAGGCAGTACTTAGCTTGCTGGAACTTCAACTTGGGTCCATGGTCCACACCTATCCTGCGTATGGCAGTGGCAGCGGGTTATTCGCGCTGGCGTCCTTTTTAAAGGCGCGCGCGTCAACTAGGCTCCTCCCCCCGGTTCCATGTGATCAGTCACGTGACCTGTGACGTAACGGGTCGCGTCACTCGTTACCGTCACGTGATCAAGGGCGGTCCATGCTAATGCGGCCATAACACTCTAAGGTGATTGGTCGCACAGTCGGAGGGGGCTGAGTCATATGGGTTAACTATAGGTGGCGATGCGGAGGTGAGCCACTCCCACTCCCCACCCTACACCCATATTCCTGACAAGTCAGGTGAGGGTGCGTCACTCCTTAATACCATGGGAGGCGCTACCCAAGGTATTTTTGAAAACAGGAAACATGTTGCGGTTTGAATGGCCATAAATAGGTGGTATAGAGATGCATGACCCAAACATACAGTGTGAACAGGAACATAAAAATAAGTATAAACAGCTCTGCAGCTGTAGTCAAGAGTCGCACCCTCACCTGACTTGTCAGGAATATGGGTGTAGGGTGGGGAGTGGGAGTGGCTCACCTCCGCATCGCCACCTATAGTTAACCCATATGACTCAGCCCCCTCCGACTGTGCGACCAATCAGCTTAGAGTGTTATGGCCGCATTAGCATGGACCGCCCTTGATCACATGACGGTAACGAGTGACAGCGACCCGTTACGTCACAGGTCACGTGACTGATCACATGGAACCGGGGGGAGGAGCCTAGTTGACGCGCGCGCCTTTAAAAAGGACGCCAGCGCGAATAACCCGCTGCCACTGCCATACGCAGGATAGGTGCGGACCACGGACCCAAGTTGAAGTTCCAGCAAGCTAAGTACTGCCTATTGTATACTGTCTAGGATTGTGTCTCATGCTGCTTCAGCCTCACATGGAATGCTGACATAGGCATATACTGCCTGTCGCTACTCACCTGTGGTCCAGTTTATACCTGAGTCCCCTGATGATCTGGTGCTTGCCAGTGAAACGCGTTGGGATAGTGTTTCTTTGTTTTTTCTTTTTCTTTTTCAATTATCTGATCTTAGAGGTGACTGGTCCTTTAACTTCGACGAAGCTGGGCAGTCAAACTACAGGTCTGAGGGCCACCTAGGGTCAGACGGAGGGAGTCCTCATATAGAGTATAGGGATACGTATAGGGGTTGAGACCCAGTATCTGTCCACCTCTCCTTATCTCTATCACCTTTTCTTCATAACTCAATCCTCCGAGTGGGCCAGTGTTCACACCACCTGGCTCCACAATTTTTTCAAACCTGACCAGTTCACTGAGGTTGGCAGGGAATAATTTTGTCCTCCAGGAGAGGTTTTCGATACAATGTTTATTGTTGAGCCAATTATTTTAAATATAAATTATTAAAGACATATCTTTTAAGATGTACCATTATTCAATTTAGCTTCCATTTACTTTGGGCATCATTATATATATATATAAGTGTGACTAGCTTCCAATATAGGTTGTCATCACATA
The DNA here is from genome assembly GCF_014858855.1 of Bufo gargarizans. NCBI lineage: Eukaryota > Metazoa > Chordata > Amphibia > Anura > Bufonidae > Bufo > Bufo gargarizans. The sequence continues at coordinate 183,712,224 of NC_058084.1, forward strand.
TTTTGCAAAAGGAAACTGCTAGCATGTTCATTTTCACAGGACTTCCCTATTAGTTATCCTGATTCATCTTCATAGATTAGCGATGTGAGAGTAAAGTGCATGGCTACCAATTAATCAGGGAATTCTACAGGAAGTGCAAGGCATCACTCAATGTGCTATTATTCATTCACATTGCTAAAGAATATAGATTCCTAGGTCAGGATAATTCCAGAAGGAAGCCAGCAAACAGAAACTGGTAAAGGTAATTAATAAAAGAAGAGAACATTGCAAAACTGTGACATGTTAACTAAAAAACATTGTACATTAATGTATTTTCATTAGCATTAATTATATTACCACAATCTGTCATAAATCCCTCCATGACAAAAATTTGTAGATTACAATCTGACCTAAAGATTAGATAAAGCCTCCAGATTCTAAATGTTGAGAACTCTTAACACAAAATGCCCACCATGATAGTGATCACTATTCTGTACAATTTTTTTTTCATCATTTATGATGAAGCGTGCGTTAACCTATCAGCGTAGCGCATTGAAAGCTTGTTTAGCGCTTTCTACATCTAGAAGCAGATAGAGGGAGGTCTATGTTAGAAGCAGCAGCACAGTCAGCTATGTAAAAGAGTTGCACAGTCTCTAAAGCAACAACATGTTAGAATTTTTTTTTTTATGAGGACAATTTTAAAAGTTGCTTAGTTTTTCATGACCAATCAATAATATCACTGCAGAGGTGTCCATAGCCTTTAACAATACCTCTATGTAAATCATTTCATGAGGCAGAGATAATGGCATATACTTTGCTATCTCAGACTGATTCAGATGGATTCTGATTTTAGTTTCCATTGTCTTAATGTGATATACTGTATGTATTTACCAAGAAATTCACCAAGAAACACAGCAATTAATCAACAAGATTGGTGATATAAATAACAATGCATTGAGAATGCATTTAAAAAAAAAGAAAAAAAAAATTGTGGAGTTTCCCTTTAGTAAACAGAGGATGAAAATATAATTAACAGCACATTAAAGAGGTTGTCTCACTTCAGAAAATGTCATTTATCATGTAGAGAAAGTTAATACAAGCCACTTACTAATGTATTGTTATTATCCATGTTGCTTCCTTTGCTGGCTGGATTCAGTTTTCTATCACACTGTACACTGCTCGTTTCCATTGTTACAGACCACCATGCAATTTGTCAGTGGTGGTCGTGCTTGCACAGTATAGGAAAAAGCACTAGCCTGTGTGAGCTACCATTGTCCCGGCCACTAGAGAGGCTGATGTTTTTTCCTGTAGTGTACAAGCACGACTAACACTGATGGATTGCAGGGTGGTCTGTAACCATGGAAACGAGCAGTCTAGAATGTGATAGAAAAATGAATCCAGCCAGCAAAGAAAGCAATATGGATAATAACAATACATTAGACAATGCCTTGTATTAACTTTTTCTTCATGATACATGCAACTTACTGAAATGACACAACCCCTTTAAGAGGTAAAAATTAATTAAAAAAAATCTATAATATTGTGTTCATTGCTATTAATATTATAATAATACAAAGAATATATAAAAAATAATTTACAAAAAACAAAAGTACAGAATCCAGAAAATAAATATTCTTAAGATGATTTACATATCCTCTTTAAAGGATGCACACAGACATCCCACAGTTCATATTTCTCTGGTTATTATCCAGATTTCAACAGTTTTTCAGTCAGTTGATATTGATACCATGTTGAAAACTTTTCCATCACAATCATTAGACTGTAAGGTAATATATTAATAATTCCTTCACAGCCAGGCACCACCAGCGAGAGACGTGTGAACTTTTTTGACAAAATTAAATTGCATGTCAATGACTTTGCAAATGTATCTAATTAAATGAGGTAAAAAAAAATGTGTAAATGTTTTATTCCCAGTTTACTTGAAGTATTGATAAAATCTTCACTGTTACGGTAATTAACATGCCAGACTACATTAAAACACCCTCATTTCAAACTATGAAATAGAATGACATTACCCTAATGTCCCCAGATGTTATTCAGTGTATTTTCACTGATCTCATAAATTATAGAGACTTTTTGTGGAAAAGGTCTTTATCTCAGGCTGGTAATAGGTATTTTTGGGAAATGAAGTCCATGAACAAAAAAATTATCCTAGTCCACTTCTTTCCTTTATTTTGAATTTTCAATATATTTCTACTGACCTTTGAATAATAACTTTGTGGAATATCAGATTTTTTCCTCTACATACAGACTGGAATATATTTGTAGTGAAGGCATCATGTGGACCAAGGGTAACATATTGAATGAACTGTCTCAACATTCAACTTTTTGAAAGCAAGCTGCCTCAGTGATTAGCTGACCACCCTGGGTCTGTATCATGAGATTTCCAAGAGCTGAACACCAGTGAAAACCCACTGGAACACCAGGGCTACTGGCTACATGAAGGTAGTCTTCATGGTGCTTACTCATATAAATGTCTAACCATATAATATATGGACAGACCCAAAAACTACAAGCATGCTTTTCCTGAGGGTCCATAGTAGCTAAGACACCTCTTCTAATTAGAAATGAAAGAAGTCAACCTGACACTGACAGATAGACCAGCCTAAGAGAAAAGTCAAGCTGTCAAGTCAGGTTTTTCACCCTCCAACATCACCTGTTCACCTATCATGACAAACAGTACCAGAGCCCTAGCCTCCTAGCCTTTAAGGGGTATTTCAATGTAAAAACAATAGCTGCAAAAGCTATAAAAAAAAAATCCAAACTTATACTCATTTCACCGATCCCCTACTGCTACCGTTCTGACAGGGTCCAAGCTTCTGCGGCCCTCCACTTCCTGTTGCTGTCCTGGCTTGGCAGGAAATGGCTCTCAATGCCACCTCACTGCAGCAAAGACATGTCTTGGTCAGTGTTTGGCTGAGTGGTATCCACAGCCATTTCTTGCCATGTCAGGAGAGGAGCAGGAAGTAGAGTTAAGCAGGGTCCAAGGCAATGGTGGCGGATTCAAAAGGTGATTATAGTTTTTTTGTTGTTTTTTTTTTACAGCATTTGCATTTCATCGTAGCGGATCTACTGACATATTCCATTAAAGTATACCTGTCATCATTCTTGGCATGTCTGTTTTATTAAATAATAGTTTTCCAAATAAAATAACAATTCGGGAGCTATGTTGTGCCAATCACAATAACAATTCTATGTTGTTCCTAATAGAAATCCATAAATTGTTAACTGGGTCTTACCCAGTGGCTACACATCTCTTTGATAAGGGGAAGGGGAAGCTGGCAATTTATCTGTAAACTTCTAATAGAAATAATAGATGAAAGATATAACATATAGTTATAAGAAAATCTAGATGCTATTTCATAGGGATTCCTTATCACAAAAAGTGACAGTTCCACTTTAACGTCATTCACAATCTGAATGTTCATTGCCTACTATCACACTTTTCACATGCACAAGAATTATAGAGATACTAAGAGAGTAATTAGTCATTTTTCTTTTTTTTTTTTGTGAAAGTGGCCCCTCTGAACTGATAAAAAAAAAAAATTACATTCACACAGCTTTTTCACTGATGTCTTTCTAAAAAAACGGCCATTAAAAACGGCCCCCTTCAATTTTATGGATGCAATATAGGTCATGTGCTATATTTTGACAGCAAGTATTTAAAGAGGTTGTCTTACGTCAGCAAATAGCATTTATTATGTAGAGGAAGTCAATAAAAGGCACTTACTAATGTATCATTAACATCTATATTACTTACTTTGCTGGCTGGATTGATTTTTACATCACATTATACACTCCTCATTTCCATGGTTGCGACCACCCTGCAAT